>NC_060130.1:574242252-574552585 GCF_021461395.2 Schistocerca americana | reverse complement strand
ATTTTTTCATGTGATTCAACTCTCTGAGTGGCCTCTGCAGACACATCCAACAGAGAAAGGACCCAGATTATTCATGACTATTCTCCTGTTACAGAAGCAGCATTGCAGGCATCCTTGGTGTACTGAGTAAAAAGGAAGCTGATACAGTGGCCAAGTATGCTTTTATAGGACACACTGTGAAAAAGTGTTCTCTCCACCCATGAGACATTGCCTCAGTATTGAATTGGATCATACATCAATTGGAGGATGAGTGTTTACTGTTTGACAACGGCATTCTTACTTACAGTGTCAGATATAGCACTGTGTAGTAAGTTGCCTTCCATAGAACCAAGGATATCAACATAAGCAAGAAGACTAACCTCATTTAATTGCCTGTGGAGTACACATTTCAGTATGAACCATTTTAATGAAGTATGTTTCATATTATTATCAGAGAACAGCAAGTAAATGTAAATAGAGAAAGGCTACTTATTTTAGATACCAACAAGATGAGCGTTTCACACATTTATTAAGGAGAGGATCCACTTTACCCGCAGAAAATTAGATCTGGTTTCTGAAGAACTGTATCGCCTGCACCTGAAAATGCCTGTGGAGATACCCTACGATTCTTGGAATTGGATTGATGGTACAACTTGGGCCAAATCAGACTGGATTCGGGAGGTGGCCACATCCCTACTGACTGCAAAATTTAGTCGACTGAAGACGACATCGCAGCGAGAAACTGTTATTCGACGCCCTAGAGATTTGGACGATGCTACGATGATGGTTTTGAGTAAGGGACTGAATTTTGCACCCACGCCACAGGTTCTGCCATTGCCTTCGTTTATCAGTGTCATTGAAGAAGCTGTTCGACCACTTCCCTCTGATTCAGCAGAGGAAATAAGATGTGAAACATGCCGTGCAATTATGAAGGCTCGCCCACAAAGGAGCAATATATCTGTGGCAGAGAGGGCTGCTCTACGCAAGCTTCGCCTGGATACTCAGACGGTGGTACTCCCAGCAGATAAAGATAATGCTACTGTTTTATTGTCTCGGGATGAATACCATGATAAAATGTACAATTTATTGAGTGATAGCATGTACCGGAAGATCAGCAGGGATCCCACTAATCGAGTGGCAAAGAAAACTGTTTCGCTTCTGAATGATTTTCCCTTTCCACCAGAAGTTGTTCGGAGATTGAAACCAAGTGGTCCGGTGCCTCCTAGACTTTATGGTCTACCAAAGGTCCTCAACAAAGATGTTCCTCTACGCCCCATAGTGAGTAACATAGGTTCTCCAACCTATGACGTTGCCAAACATCTGGCATCATTGTTGAGGCCTCTTGTGGGAAAATGTACTCACCACATAAGAAACTCGGCTGACTTCATTAGTAAACTGAAATCATTGAAAATGAACCCGTCTGATATATTAGTTAGTTTTGATGTGGTGGCTTTATTTACAAAGGTTCCCCTTCCAGAATCTCTACAACTTATTGAAAGAAGTTTTGACAAAGAGATTTCAGCTTTATTTAAACATGTTCTGACCTCCACATATTTCTTGTTTAACAACGGACGGAGTCGCCATGGGTAGTCCAATATCCCCTCTGGTGTCCAATTTATTTATGGAGGACTTCGAGGAGAAAGCGCTTGAATCTGCTGACTTGAAACCCACGGTATTCTGGAGATATGTTGATGATAGCTTTGTAGTTTGGCCCCATGGTGAAGACAAGTTGCAAGACTTCTTAAGACATCTGAACTCCCTCCACGATCAAATAAAGTTCACAATGGAAATTGAAAAGGAGGGATGCCTTCCATTCTTGGATGTTTTGGTTCGGCGCAGAGAGGATGGCACTTTGGGACATGAAGTGTATGGGAAGCCGACACACACCGATCTGTATTTACATGCAAATAGCTGCCACCATCCTGCCCAGACAATGAGTGTTCTCCGAACTTTGACTCACAGAGTGCATATTATTTCTGACGAAAGCAGTCTGCAGCATGAACTTTCCCACTTACAAAGAGTGTTTGATGACAATGGGTACTCTCCACAACAAATACAGAGGGCACTGAAAATGAAACCGAAAGAGGCCACAAAGAAAGCAGAAGAAGATGAGGCAACCTTTAAATCGATGGCCTTCCTGCCATATGTGGGTAGCCTCTCATCAAAAATAGGACGCATTCTCGGCAGACACAAAGTAAAAGTGATTTCTCGTCCTCCACTTAAGGCAGCTGCACTCGTGGGCTCCGTCAAAGATGATTTGCTGCTCCGAAAATCTGGAGTTTACAAAATTCCATGTGAATGTGACCTTTCTTACATCGGACAAACAACTCGTACTGTCCAAGAAAGATGTACAGAACACGAGAGGTACACACGACTTTTACAACCTAACAAGTCGGCAGTGGCAGAGCACTGTATTGATAATGGTCACAGTAAGTTGTAAGACAACGTTGAAATTTTGGCAACTACATCGTCCTTTTGGGAGTCCATAGTAAAGGAGGCAATTGAAATTCGCTTGACGACGAACTTAATTAATAGAGATGGTGGTTTCAATCTTGATAAATCCTGAAATCCGGCACTTGCTGTAATAAACTCGCAAAGACGTCGTCACAGTGCAGCTCACAATGATATATCGATATGCCAACAAAGATCAACTGCGGAGTCATAGATACAACTCGCGCATTATGCACGTCTCTGCCGCCGACCAACGTCTCTGGCGCATTTGCATCTGTGGCCGCATGCGCAGTCGCGCGGTAAAACAGTATAAAGGGACGAAGCGAGCAGTGGAGCGGCCATCTCCGGCGGCAATCCGAAAGGCTACCGCCCTTCGATTGGCCTTTCGGTTCTAATCGAAGTGTTAGGTATATTGCAGGTGCCAGTCACCCTGCAGCGGTCGCGGCCAGCAGCCTGCAGCCAGCTTCCAGTAGCGGTCCCAGCCAGCGTCCAGCAGCCAGCAGCGGTTCCTGCCAGCAGCCAGCTTCCAGCAGCGGTCCCAGCCAGCGTCCAGCAGCGGTCTCAGCCAGCGTCCAGAAGCGGTCCCAGCCAGCGTCGAGCAGCGTCCAGCGTCCAGCAGCGTCCAGCAGCCAGCAGCATCCAGCAGCCAGCAGCGCTCAGCAGCCAGCAGCGTTCACCAGCCAGCAGCGTTCAGCGTCCAGCAGCAGCAGCAGCAGCAGTGTCCCCACCGGCCGGCCAGCCAGGTCGCCTACCCCGTCAGCAGCAGTCTCCTTCATAGTTTCTCCGTCCATTTTACTCTGTGTTAATAGAGTAATAGAAGGCAGATTTCAGACTACCTAACAGATCAAAACGAAAATTTCTGTTCCGACACTGACAATGTTGAGTGTTTATGGAAAAAGTTCAAGGCAATCGTAAAATACGTTTTAGACCGGTACGTGCCGAGTAAAACTGTGACGGACGGGAAAAACCCAGCGTGGTACAACAACAAAGTTAGGAAACTACTGCGAAAGCAAAGAGAGCTTCACTCCAAGTTTAAACGCAGCCAAAACCTCTCAGACAAACAGAAGCTAAACGATGTCAAAGTTAGCGTAAGGAGGGCTATGCGTGAAGCGTTCAGTGAATTCGAAAGTAAAATTCTATGTACCAACTTGACAGAAAATCCTAGGAAGTTCTGGTCATACGTTAAATCAGTAAGTGGCTCGAAACAGCATATCCAGACACTCCAGGATGATGATGGCATTGAAACAGAGGATGACACGCGTAAAGCTGAAATACTAAACACCTTTTTCCTAAGCTGTTTCACAGAGGAAGACCGGACTGCAGTTCCTTCTCTAAATCCTCGCACAAACGAAAAAATGGCTGACATCGAAATAAGTGTCCAAGGAATAGAAAAGCAACTGGAATCATTCATTACAGGAAAGTCCACTGGACCTGACGGGATACCAGTTCGATTCTACACAGAGTACGCGAAAGAACTTGCCCCACTTCTAACAGCCGTGTACCGCGAGTCTCTAGAGGAATGGAGGGTTCCAAATGATTGGAAAAGAGCACAGGTAGTCCCAGTCTTCAAGAAGGGTCGTCGAGCAGATGCGCAAAACTATAGACCTATATCTCTGACGTCGATCTGTTGTAGAATTTTAGAACATGTTTTTTGCTCGAGTATCATGTCGTTTTTGGAAACCCAGAATCTACTATGTAGGAATCAACATGGATTCCGGAAACAGCGATAGTGTGAGACCCAACTCGCTTTATTTGTTCATGAGACCCAGAAAATATTAGATACAGGCTCCCAGGTAGATGCTATTTTTCTTGACTTCCGGAAGGCGTTCGATACAGTTCCGCACTGTCGCCTGATAAACAAAGTAAGAGCCTATGGAATATCAGACCAGCTGTGTGGCTGGATTGAAGAGTTTTTAGCAAATAGAACACAGCATGTTGTTGTCAATGGAGAGACGTCTACAGACGTTAAAGTAACCTCTGGCGTGCCACAGGGGAGTGTTATGGGACCATTGATTTTCACAATATATATAAATGACCTAGTAGATAGTGTCGGAAGTTCCATGCGGCTTTTCGCGGATGATGCTGTAGTATACAGAGAAGTTGCAGCATTAGAAAATTGTAGCGAAATGCAGGAAGATCTGCAGCGGATAGGCACTTGGTGCAGGGAGTGGCAACTGTCCCTTAACATAGACAAATGTAATGTATTGCGAATACATAGAAAGGAGGATCCTTTATTGTATGATTATATGATAGCGGAACAAACACTGGTAGCAGTAACTTCTGTAAAATATCTGGGAGTATGCGTGCGGAACGATTTGAAGTGGAATGATCATATAAAATTAATTGTTGGTAAGGCGGGTACCAGGTTGAGATTCATTGGGAGGGTGCTTAGAAAATGTAGTCCATCAACAAAGGAGGTGGCTTACAAAACACTTGTTCGACCTATACTTGAGTATTGCTCGTCAGTGTGGGATCCATACCAGATCGGTTTGACGGAGGAGATAGAGAAGATCCAAAGAAGAGCGGCGCGTTTCGTCACAGGGTTATTTGGTAACCGTGATAGCGTTACAGAGATGTTTAATAAACTCAAGTGGCAGACTCTGCAAGAGAGGCGCTCTGCATCGCGGTGTAGCTTGCCCGCCAGGTTTCGAGAGGGTGCGTTTCTGGATGAGGTATCGAATATATTGCTTCCCCCTACATATACCTCCCGAGGAGATCACGAATGTAAAATTAGAGAGATTCGAGCGCGCACGGAGGCTTTCAGACAGTCGTTCTTCCCGCGAACCATACGCGACTGGAACAGAAAAGGGAGGTAATGACAGTGGCACGTAAAGTGCCCTCCGCCACACACCGTTGGGTGGCTTGCGGAATATAAATGTAGATGTAGATGTAGATGTTTCTCGTCGCCTTGTCTATCCCACGTGGTGTGCCGCATCACTCCCCCTCAGTCCATCCCCCCACTTCTCATTCTCCCATCTCCCTCACTATTTGTCGCCCCATACTCGGCTCCTCCCTCCCGCGCTTCCTCTGATCCCCTCTGATCCCTTCCCTCCACTCCCTCCCTCTGCTCCATCCGTTTCTGCGGCCCCCGCTAGGCTGGTCGCCCGGAGGGCTATGGCCCACACTCAACTCTCCCCTTCGCCTTCATCATCATCGTTTTCACCGTCGCCTTCGCCATCGCCCTCACCATCTCCGGCGCCGACCCCAGCACCGGGACCTGCCACTCCCCGCCACATTCCAGTCGCTCCCATCCCCCACACCTCCTCCGCCGCCGTCAAGCGCCCCAGTGGCACCCCTGCCTCCTCTACTCCCAAAAAGGCTGCGCCTCGTCCCCCTTCCCCAACCTATGATGACATGGATGTCTCCCCACCTGTCCCTGCCCCCTCCTCCTCCTCCTCCTCCTCCTCCTCCTCCACCCCCTCCTCCTACCACTACCTCCTCTCCCGTATTGATCCCTCCCTTCTTGAGGCCCGGAACCTCACCCTCTTCCTTCGCCAGAATTTTCCTGATGCCCCCATCTCCCTCCTCACTCCGCACCGTGATTCGATGCTCATCTCCTCCCGCAGCCCTACCCTCCACACAGATCTCCCCTCCTGCATCCCTGTCACCCGCTTTGGCCCTAATGCCTCCCTCACCCCTGCTCCTTCCCCGCCTCCCTCCTGCCAACCCCAACCCCCGCATCGCCCGTCGACCCTCACTGCCGTGATCACTCAGCTTAGTCCGGCGATCACGGAGGAGGAGGTGTTGGCGGAGCTCAAGGCACAGCCCCATCTGGAGGTGCGTGCGGTTCACTGCATCCACAACTCAGCCGGCCCTACCCGCCTTATGCGGGTCTTTTCCGAACACGCCCGCTCTATAGACCGTCTCCTGAAGGAGGATGCTCTTCTTTTTCACCAAAGCTACTCAATTGACCCTTCCTGTTCCCCTCCCCAATCCCTCCGCTGCCAGAGGTGCTTGCGGTATAATGCACACACGACATCTGCCCACCTGCCCCCACTGTAGACAAGCCCACTTATTACGGCAGTGCCCCAATCTCCAGTCCCCCCCCCCCTCCTGTAATACCTGTAACCTACCTCATCCTACTTCCTCCCAGAAATGTAAGGCCCGATCCCCTCCTACCACTTCTGAACTCACCGATCCTGTCCACCCTCTGGACGCCCCCACCCCTCCCGGCAATTCCCTTCGCCCAACCCCTACCGCTGAGGACATCATCAGATTCCTCACCATCGCCCTTCAGAACGTTCATCCTTTTCAGCGCCCCCACACCCTCCAACAGATATCCCTCACCGCCCGTTCCGTTTTCCACCTAAAAATGTACGCTACCTACTCCAACAACCAGGCCCATTTCACCTTCTCCCGTCTTGACACCCTCGTCTAAGTCCCTGTCATGGTGCGACAGCACCGTATCCTTTTCAGCAACATCTGCTCCCTTCCCGCCAACAAAAACCTCTTCCTGCACACCCTTGCCACCCACCTTATGGATGCCTTCCTTCTCAATGAAACCTTCCTCCAACCACACCACACCGTCCACACTTTGACCTATCTCCTTCACTGCTCCGATAATCCCCTCCTGATTGCGTGTGGCGGAGTTGCCATTGGTCACCACCGCCATATCCCCATTCTGCTCCAACGTCTCCTTCCTGACCCCAGCAAACACCTGATCCTTAGTCTCTTCTTACCCGGCCTTACCGTCATCTGGCCACGATCTATGTCCGCCCTAACGCCCCTATTCCCTTTGACTTCCTCTCCCACATTGACCGTACCTTCTCCTCCTACGTGATCGCCGCCGACCTCAACATCCATAGTCATTCTGCCGCCCAGTTACGGCAGTGGCATCGGTTCCTCTCCTCCCTTCAAGGCGACCTCATCCCCATCCCCCAGCACACCCATCCCGAATCCAATTCCACTCCCGATATTATCCTTTCTTCCCCTAACCTCCTTGGCCGCATAACAGTGGATGTCCTGGAGCCTATTGGTAGTGACCATCTCCCTGTCCTCACCATTTCAGACCATCGTCGCCCCCACCTCGACCCTCGTACTGACCCTCCCCCAAAGTACATCCATGACTATTCCCGTGCCAACTGGAATGCCTACCGGGATACCCTCTCCACCCAGGTCGATAGCCACCCCTTCATCTACCACCACCCTGACGATGTAACCCATGCCGCCTCCTTTCTCCAGCAGACCTTGTCTGAGGCTGTTGAGGCCCACGTCCCTACTGTCGCCATCCACCCCCACTGTCCTACCCTAACCCCACAGGCCATCCTCCTCCGTGAATCCCATCGTCTCTACCATGCCTTTCTCCACACACACTACAACACCACCGGCAACTACAGCGACACATTCGTAATTTGCTCCCAGCTAAGAAACGCCGGGACTGGCGACAGACATGCACCCGTTTAAATGCTACCCTACCTATCGACTCATCCAAGTTCTGGTCAGCCTTCCGTCCCCTTACCGGAACTAAACCCTCCCCCTACTATCCTCTTCTCCATGATGATCACCCCTTCCCTGACACTCTTAGTAAGGCCAATCACTTTGCCTCCTACCTCTCCGATGTATTTTCCATCCCCGATGATCCCCAGTTCGGTTACTCCCTCTTCCCAGATGTCCGCGATCGAACTGACACCTCTGTCCCACCCCTCACACCTGGTTTCCAGTACTTGGACAACATTGCACACACAGAACTCAATGCCCCTATCACTACACAGGATCTCATTGCTACACTCCGCACAAAATGCAACACCACTCCTGGTCACAATCGTGTCACCTACTGTCACCTTCGTGAAGCTCCTGTCTCTTTCCTCTCCACCCTGGCCGGGCTCTACAATGTAGTCCTGTCCACCGGTTACTACCCCGTATCCTGATGTTCCTTAAACTTGGCAAACCGCCTTCTGCCGTCTCCTCGTACCGTCCCATCAGCCTTACCTCGGTCTTCACCAAGGTCCTGGAATCTATTCTCACCCGCCACACCCACCAGCATCTCCGCCAGCACCGCCTTCTTCCCGTTACCCAGTGTGGCTTTCGGCCATCCTTCTCTTCCGACGACCTACTCCTTCACCTCACTCATCACCTTTCCGAACAGCTTAATTCCCATAGCTCCGCAATCTTCCTCTCCCTGGACCTCGAACGTGCTTATGACCGCATATGGCATTCCGGTCTCCTCTTCAAGCTCAAAAACCTTTGCCATTCCCATTAACTACGTCTGTCTGATCGGCTCCTTTCTCTTCCATCGTCCTTCCTACGTCACCATCCATAACACGGATTCCTACACCTTTTTCCCTCCACCGGTGTGCCCCACGGCTCCGTCCTCTCCCCCCTTCTAAGCCTTTTGTATACGGCGGACATGCCGCTGCCATCACCCCCCATCCACCTTCTCCAATTTGCCGATGACACCGCCTTCCTTTCCCTTGCATCCACCCTGCAGCACTCCCAACACCTTCTCCAATCCCATCTTGACCAGTTCACCGCTTGGTGCAAAACCCAGGCGATCATTGTAGGCAAAACCACCCCTTCCTTCTGCCTCCTTGATTTCTATCTCACCGTCTATGGCCGTCCTATCGCCCTCACCCCCACCCTCAACTACCTTGGCGTCACCCTCGACCGTCGCCTCTCCTGGACCCCCCATCTCCGGACAATCCAAGCCAAGGCATGCTCCCAACTCCATCTCCTCAAGCTCCTTTCCGGCTGTACGTCGGGTCTGGGCCCCTCCACCATCCTCCACACCTATAAATCCCTCATCCGCCCTATCCTTTGTTATGCCCATCCGGCCTGGATCTCCGCCCCCCTACCTTTTATAAATCCCTTCAAATCCTTGAACGCCATGCTCTCCGCCTCACCTATCGCATCCGTCTCCCCTCCCCCACGTGGATCCTGTACGATCTCATTCCGTTCCCCCACCTCCTCCTTTTCCTTGAAAGGATACGGATCCTGTACACCTCCCGCAAACTCAATCCTCCTCACCTGTTTGTCTCGCCTATCCTCTCCCACCGCCGCCCGCTGCCGCGCCTGTAGTCCCACGTCCCATCCGGTCTCCATCTCTCCACCCTCCTTACCCTCTCCCAAGGTGGCTTCCGCCAGCTCCCCCTCCCTGATGATGTCCTCCTCCCCTCCATCTACCCCTCCTATCAACTTTGATCCTCCCTGCCCCAACTTCCTGTGTACTTTCCTTTAGGCACCTGCCCTCCCTTCTCTTTCCTTTTCCCCTGTCCCCTTCCTCCACCCCTCTTCCCCCGGGCTTCCCCTCCCCCTTCCTCCCTTCCCCCTACCGCCCCTGCCCATGGCATCTGCTCTCTCCTCTCCCTCTCCCACCTCCCCCCCCTCCTCCTCTCTAGGCAGGTCCCCAGACTCGTACACGGTTAGTGAACATTCGCGCGCTGGAGATCAACACCTCGTGTTTCTGTGTGTGCCATCCTTTTGTGCTTAAGTGGTTCAGTGTTATTTGTTTTGTGCACCTACGTTCACGTGTGACAATTTTCGTCTGTATATGTGTCTAAGTGACTGAAAAAATTTTATCTTGGACTCTACGCCCGTGAACGGCTCCATGTATTTTAAAAAGTGTTTGTCTCCATTTATATGTCCACCAAATTTTTTTCTCTAATTGTCTCCATTTGTATCTTTTGTGTTTCTCTGTGGCCAAAGAGCAGCCTAGTATGCTGCTGCAGGCCTGCCTGTAAACAGGTTTAAAAATAACAATAAAGAAAAGAAAAAAACACTGGAGCGGCAGTCTTGCGGCTCACTCTGAAGATGGCTGAACGTTATACAGCCAAAATATTAGAAGAAGAAGGAGATTTCTTGTAGCTGCACACCCGAAACTTAATGGAACAGTCTTTGCGCCGCCAAAACCTTAAGATTCACACCAATATTATGTGTTTTCATTTTACTTCACATTTTATGTTTTCAAGAGATCAGTATTCAATGTCAATAGTTTAGTGGCCATAAGAAAGTAATATTTCTTTCCTAAACAAATGTTGAAATAAATACAGAGTTTTTTCCTTGAAATTAGTGGCAGCAAGTTTCAATATCAGGAGGACTCTGCAGGAGCTGCATAGGTATTTGCTTCTCTTGACCACCCACCTTTGCCATAATTTGCTATGGTGTTCTTCTTGGTTATAATGGTTACTGGACTACATTTCTTTGTGCAAGATGAGAACCATCTGTCAATTATAACAAAGCCTGCCTTTGAGTTTGCTGAACATTACACCTTCCTCCCTTGTTTGGCTGGTTTCAAAGACATGTATTACTATAGTGATGTCCATGCCTTAAAAGGTATCATGCTTTCATCCACAGCAGATACCTTACTGGGAATGTGTTGTTGGGAAGTGTTGTATGAGGTCTGACCTTATGAAGATTATCATGATTGGAATTCACATGTCTTTAGCTTTGACAAGGCTGATCTAGAGTAGGTTCTAAACTATAGTAGTGCACTACTGTTGATAACACAACAGTACCTATCAAGTTTTTTTCGTTGATTGTCACCTCATGGTGTGACCGGATGGTTAGCTTTGTTTCAACTGGTTGCATACAGATTCATCTATAGAACCAGACACTCTAACATCTCAGTGGAAAGTAAAGAATGGGAAGAGTCTTTCTCTTATACTGTGTTTTGTCAATGAGCTACTGAAAATGGGTTTCTCTTATGTATGAATGTGAAGTGAGTCAAAAACAGCAGAATCGTTTAACCATTCCTCTTCTGGTGACAGTCCTCCTTCACTTATGGTTCCATCACCGGAAATATTAATATTCACAGCACAAGTCCTGTTTGCACTACAACTGTTATCATGTTGTGGAAATTAACTTGGATCCAGGTCCTGCACAATGTCTGAAATCAATTAGTCACCTGTTCCTTCATCAGTTTCTGTTTCAGAATCTTCAGAACCCTTACACAGTGAAAGTATTAGCTCCTCCACTTCTATTATTCTCAAAGAATCAAGTTTGCCAAAGACTGCTAGTCATTCTTTTTATTACTATTTTTGGTTTCCACAGGTCTATGCTGCCATCATCAGATCTTGTAACATTATTAGATGTGCATGCTTTTTACAACACTGGAAGCAGATAGTGATGCTGCATCAAATTGTAATAAAAAGTGGCAGGGAACATCAACATGTCACAAAAAAACATGTTGTGGTGATATCTCAGCTGCTGGGACATTAGCACAACATGTCGTATGTTTTAATCATGTGGTATTTTATTTGTGACATGCTGATGTTCCCTGCCACTTTTTATTAGAATTTTGAAGCAACATCACTTTCTAACTTAGGTGTTGTAAAAAGCCTGTACGACTAATAATGTTACAAGATCCAATGATGACAGTGTAGATCTGTCAAAACCAGTAGTAGTAATTAAAAAATTACTAGTCAACTTGGTAAACTTGATTCTTCAAAAATAAATGTAATTTTCAGCTCACCCCCAATGACTGACACAATATCATACATATAACCAATGCTTCTAGTTTTCAAAGTATATTACTTACGGATATCAAATTTTACTTATCACAGAGTGAAAACAACCCTAGAAACTTTACCATGAAGTACAGAAATGAGCTGATACAAGGTAAAACAGCATATACTGTAAAAACTAAGCACTGTGACCTGACTTCACAAGTGATGACAGTAGTGATGTCATGACAAATAGAACCTGATTATTGTAGTAGTTTTTATTCAGCTGGTACAGCATACTACAACAAGATGTCAAACAAATCCTGAAGTGATATGATATATTGACATGAAAGTAGTAAAACCAGTGGACCGGTGGTAAGTATGCTTCCTGCAGTCCATAAAAACCAATAATTTTGTTGTAAGCATATTTTCTATGTTTTGTGGAAAAATTATCTTTGTCATAAGCATACTTCCCACTGACCTTTAAAACAAACTTTTTGGTAGTACATAAATTTCCCATGGCCCCTGAAAGGCAGTGTATTGTACTACCACCATACACCAGGAGCGTACAGAGGTGATACAATATATTCACATAAACACAGTTCAGAAATACAGTAACTTGTTAGTATACTTCCAATGGCCTGAGATAGTGAGAGATTATGCCATTTATAGGAAAAAATTATCTGTTACTTAGTGAGAGATTATACCATTTACTAGAGTAAACTGTGTACTCTATTAATGACTCTGTAGAATTTCAGAAAGAATAAGCAATTAAAATACTGTAGTTACATCATGAAAATGCTGAGTTTTCATTACAAGTAAGAAAATTTATATAAAAACTGAGTAACCTAATGCTTTTGGTGCATGGTGGCATGCACAGCTGTTGGTGCCTATAGGGAAGTATGGAAGAAATATATCAAAAGGTTGACAACTGGACATTACATACGATATAATAATTATAACCATTGAGACACTTTCCATGTGGAAAAAGGAACCAAGTTTATTGAAAAACAATATATTGCCTCAAGAAATGAAATTCTCAATACTGCCACTAAACTCATATAAAAGTACAAAAAACTATCCTAACTTTTGAAACTATTGATATGTGTCTCATTGAATCCACACTGTCTGTTACTGGCGTTTAGTGTTACTCACCAAAAACCAGTTATCTGCATTTCATCCTTCTTGTAGAATTAAGACTGTTTTGGTATGTGAGATCTTGGCCCCTTGTCCCATCTTAGCACATGTTGTACTACGCACCTGTATCCTGACAACCTGCAAGGTGTAGTGGTAATAGATTATATTAACAAACCTTCCTTAGAAATCAGTCTCTCTATTAACGAAATTTTATCAAAATTCTGATATTAACCCTAACATAAAAATAGAAAAATCTGGCAGGGGACTTTAATTTATTATGCGTATAGATCTGGTAATAAATGTTATGTGTGGCATTTTGACCTGGTGCAAGTCTTCCAATGGATACCAATTTGATGACTTGCATGTCCCTAAGATACTCCCATTATACAACTGGAGAAAGGGGAGCTACTGTTTAATATGGGCTCTGAACAAGATGTTATGTATGGTGAATTTCCATGTTACTAAAACATAAATACAAGGTTAAATGGCAGATGGAAAAGTCAGTGGTCCGACTAGGATTCAATCCCATTACACATTACAAATCACCCATTACATCTTACATTGCCTTTGGTTTTCCAGACACATGCTGTAGAACTAGATGGCCAGTCCCAAAATAGCTTTGTTGCTTTCTGGAGTTGTGGAGGCTGTTTCCTTTATTGCTTTCCCTGATGTGTACCACCTCCTCTGTAGCTGACCATCTCATTGCTCCCAACATTGACTTGAGATGTCAGTCCAGACACGAGTTAAGTATACAACAGATATCGATATTTCCACTGAATCTCTCACATAGCCAACTGTAGCAATTTTATTGTTGTTTCATCTGTAAAATTTAGTTCTTGTGGCATAACATATCTACAACATATCTATCTCCCTCCCCCCCCCCCCCCCCCCCTGCTACGATAACTGTCTGTGGATGTTCATATGTTTACTTAAGATAATTTAAAGACACAATGTAGGTAAGGATATGGAGAAACAATTCTTTACTGTGTCAAAATCACTGTCACTGAATGAAAAAAAAAACTACTTACATGATACTTGATGAAGAGTATGATAATGAGGGGTGCCAGAAGATCTGATCTATTCAGTTTGAGATGTGAATTAAATTGTAAGAATTACATAAAGAAGCTCTAGACTGGCTACATGTGTCTTGTGTACCTTGTAATATTGTGAATGTATATATCTGCCATTAGTTTTTGGGAGGCCACATCGTTTACACTTAAATGTTTTTAGTACTTCCTTTGCGTATTTCAGCAATGACGCAGTTGTTTGTCAAACTTAGCTTGTAGGATCATTTTCAGGCTTCTGATATCATTCAGTGCATATTGTGGCAATAAAACAATGACATTACTTTTATTTACGGGAAAAAGTGTTGTGTAGCGATTACATTCACTGGTCCCTTTTGCACTAAAAACTACCTTTCTCTGTGAATATTCTTGAAAATACATGACAAGCTTGTCATCTAATTTCTACAATCAAACCCATGGGGGAATGACTGCAGAAATTCTACTGTTGTATTTTCTGTTTTCTTTGGGTAGATACAAAGTTTAAACTTTTCCCCAGAATGGTTAAAAATTTCTAAATGTAGCATTGTTGCCAAGTGTCACAAATATTACAGAAATCCAAGAACCTCCATTTCACATTTCTTGAACTTAGCTATAAAGGAACTTGTGGAACTAAGGCATTTCCATGATTAATTAATTGATACTGATAAAAAGATTTGTAACAAACTACTGCATTTTAACATATTTGCCTGTGGTTATTTACATCAATCAAATTTTAATTTCTAAAATGATAGCAGTGTCTCACTGAGTGAGCCAAAGTTGGGTGTTGAGATTACAGTTGTAATAACATTTTTTCTTCTTTAGCTTGAAAGATGGCTTTATATATGATATTCCACAGAGTTTTCATTACACCAGGACAAGCTGAAATTTTACTTGAATTATTACATGAAACGGTACGGCATGAGGCCTGACCACACCAATAGAAATCATGTGTGAGGGTAAACCAATATATGAAACAGAATATTCTAAATGTATAGGTTCTTATACTGGTAAGAACCAGAACTGGAAGTTACATGCTACAGATCTTCAAAAACATATTAACTCTGAAACTTCCTCATTGCAGATATCAAATTATGGAAATGGAAAGGTAAAGGTAAAAAAGTTGACTAACTTTGCCTATTTTCTTATTCATAAATGTCTTACAGCTTTATATTCTGGGGTAATACATCACTGAGGAGAAAAATGGTTGTTACAAAGAAGTATGTAGTAAGTATTATATATGGTGTCCACTCTCAAGTTACTTGTAGATGTATTGAAACAGTAGAGCATACTAAAAATATTCTGACAGCACATTTACTCTCTTAGGGAACTCATTGTTGACAGTCATTCATAGTTTGAAAACAACTACATTCAGTTATTTTTTTAGTGTTGGTCTAGCAGAGGATCAGATCTCATTTCCACTCTGGGTGTTGGTAGAAAATCCCTGTCATCCTCCCAAAGAAACAGTCTCTCAGTTGCAACATTGGTGAGAGATGGCAGCATAGACTGAGTTAGTTCAGTTGCTTCAGCGATGATGGGTTTTCTATTTTCCTTGGCTTCCAGGGGTGAGTCTTGATCACAATCTCCAGTGGATGACTCACAGTCATGTGGAGAATGTGTAACTGTGGCAGTGAAAAAGTTTTATCATGGATGCTGTCATTCTCGTGTGCCACATATTCGTCCTGCAGAGATGGCCTAGTGGCTGATTCTGATGTCTTGTGGCACTTCTTACAGCTCTTGGGCGAATTTCGCTTATGGCAATGTGTTTGAGTGTCTGAGGAAGTAAAAGACTCACGTTATTGTGGTATATAAGACTTGCGGTTAGCCATGTGAACTTCGAGCATGGGTGTGTACAGTTGAAATCAGGTTAGTGGTTGGCCCTGCAAGTGGAAAGGTGCTGTGACGCCTCCACTGAAAACACAGATAGTCGAAAAGCCAAGTCCAGTGTTGTCCACGTTCATGGACTGGCTGTTGCCATCAGAGTATTGATATTTGAGTCCATGTCATGTCCACTGGATAATATCGTTGTAGGCAGTGTCAGAAGTCATCTTAACATAAACGACACTGCTGATGATCAATAGGTTAATGCCGATGAGATCATTGTGGGGGATCTTGACATCATCATGTAAGATGTGCTCAATGTCCAGTGCTTTCGGTCATGTGTATTCATATCAAAAGGTGAACTTAAAGGTTTTTATTCCTGTCAGATGCTGGTCATGATAGTTTGTTCGACTTAGAAGTGTGGTAATCTGGAAGTAAACAAACACTATGCGCAGACAGTGGTGGAGACAGCTGAGCACAGTCCATACAGTCGAACTGCCAAATGCAGATTGGCCTCCTCAGCTAGCTGAGAACGTCTCCCGTCCAACCTGAGTCTCCCTATGCTTCACACTACACAGCAGCACACACTATCCATTAATCCACTTGCTCATAGCCTAACTGTATTCAAGCAAAGGTTCGATACTGTTGTGCATCCACATTGAAATATTATAACGCCAGCTGGCATATATATGTTATATGGATGGTGTCTGTTCATTCAGACGTGCATGTCAGAAAAAACAGAGATCATTGATTTGATCAGGCACTGTATAAAATAAATGGCAAAAGAAATGTCCAACACTTCACTGCAGTGGGGAATTGAGTGAACTCAGGAGCGAGAGATGAAAATGTATGCCGCACCTGGAGTCTATGACTAGATGCTGAACTAAGGGAATGGTGTTCTAATAGTGAGATGGAGATACAACAAAACAGTAAGTTATGTGTAGCCACAAATTACAATATTACTACTCATTTCAGCTGTGCTAAAAGATACTCGCTGGCAGAGAAAAAGTAAATATCTTTTAGAATGCCACATCTCGTTGAAGAATACAATACACATTTGGCTGACTATCTACTGGGCAGGCACATGTTGCTTTACAGGTCGAGGACACGATCAAAGCAGTGGTGGTGCCCATTATTCACCCAAATGATTGATATCTGCACTATAAACACTTAGTGTGCGTACCAAATTGCTAACCAAAGTGAATAGGTCGTAGTTTTGAATGTCTGAAAGAGAATAGTGATGTTGTACCTATCGAAGGAAACAAAACCAACATTGAAACATAAGAGTACCACAAAGAAGCAAGCTGATGGGAGAATGGGTGAACACAGATGTGCTACTAGACACAGGAAACCACTTTATTGTGTCAAGCAAAACAGGGAAGATATGTGCATATTGCAAGCAAAAACACTAAAATATGTGTGATAGGTAAAATATTGATGTACATGACTAATGTTTTGTTTCATTTCATACTGAATATGCACTCAAAACCAGTACAGACAGTGTTTTAATTTTGTTAACGGTTTTTCTTATAGTTTTATGTATAGGTGGGCAGTGAACTCCAGAACTGATAAAAAGATCCAGATCTTTCTGAAGAATGGATGATGGATGATTCAGAAAAAATGAATGGTAGCTCACCTGATTTCAAAATGTATATCAGGTGGAGGGAACGAGCAGGATGAAAATTCCTCGCTGGGCTGCTGCAGCTGTGACCCACCTCACTTGAATGAGAGAATGTTTCCCAAGCTACAAAAAAAGTGTTACAGACCATGTGCAAGTGTGGATTTGGAAACCTTATTAGTGCAAGAAGCTTTTCTCATCCATGAAAACAGACAATAAAGAAAGCTCCAGTTCCTTTTTTTCAATTTATTGGCTATTGGGCAGTACCCTTTCAGCTACCTCAATAGTAATACTAGTTAGAACGACATGAAAGTAAGCACAACACAAAACTCAATCACAGAGCGGCAAAAATATTCTTCGATCGAATTGAGAAGGGAACCTGAAGTTCTTCACTTCATATCCACTTGCGTTGACCATTCAGCCCAAGAAAGAAATTTTCGCGAGTTCCATGATTTAACACCACGAATAATCAATGAGTCTATGTTTTGTTTGCAGTCCAGTCAGGGTTATCGCTAAAGTCAAGTACTCATTCAGTTCCTTGCTTGGGATAATGGGATCAGTTGCAGCTTCTACTTTGCCTGCTCTTCCCTAAATAACACAAGGTCTTCCTTAGAGCATCTGGCCTTTGTTTTAGATGATGTATTGGCATGTCTATTGACTATGTTTGCTTTCTGCTTCTAATCAGTTTTATTTTCAATGGTAGGAGGTCGCTTGTAGGCCTGATGTGCAGCGTCTCCAAGATTCGTAAAGTGTTTTAGTTCTTCCGCGAGCCAAGGTGCAGGTTTTCCCTTGAGGTTTCCGGTGTTTGGGGGAGCATATTTATTCCGTAATAGAGTTACTTAGGTAGTAAATCCATGGAGTTGGTCTTTCATGTCCGGGAATGGTATGGAAGTCGTCTCCCAAATTATCTATGGTGCCTGCACTGCAATTTCAGGTACACTGATACACAGACTATAATAGGCTGCATTGTGAGTATGTGCAAGCTAATTTCTGTTACATTTGAAGGAGAAACTACACATATAAATTTCACAGTGAAGGCGAAGAATACTTATGTTAGTGGCCCTAGCATAACTTGTATACCAGTACTCCTAAAACGAATCGAATCTTTAAGGGTCTGTTTTGAAACAGGCTATCTACCTACTTCCTGAGGGCTGTAGACGACGCCCATTAGGCAAATTTTCTTAAGGGATTATATATTTACGAAAATATATTTGATTTGTTTGTCTTCATTTCTAACGAATGTGAGTAGCATGGTCGGTAATAAGTCAAAGCGTTTGTATGCCACTACTCCAACTGCTCATCTGCTACTTCTGTTTTGTCTTCGGGCAGAGGAGTCTATATTTAGGGGACTGGAGAGCATGCTTGGTTTGAGCCAGGTGCCCACGTTCGTTAGGAAAAAGACATGGATGTCGATATTCTCAAATATATGGCGGAGGTCGTCGAAATAAGTTGAAAGTGATGAGCAGCTATGTTCTACAGTAACCATTGATGAGGTCAAATGAATTGGAGGGACCCTTTGCTTTAAGCAAACTTGCTGAAATGCAAGAAAATTTAAAAGAAAACCGAGTGAAATTGAAACAACATGTCCCAAGCAGGTGAAACTCTACTTAGAAAATGTTGCAAACATTTACTTTCAATAAAGATCCCGTTATTTCGTGCCTCGCTATTTTAGGTAGAAAATCGAATACTTTAAATTTAAGAGGCACAGACTGAGAGATAATGGGCAGGCTTTACAATTTTTGAAAGTTGTCCATAAGGTAACCAAAGAAGTATCCTCAGAGAAAGCAGCCTCACTTTTAAAAATGAAACACTTGCCAATATTAATGGAATGGAAACTAAATTCTTTTAAATGCAAAAATAAAGAATATCCTCAAGAAATAGTCATTGATTAATAATTTGCTTAAAGGTTTATTTGAGTGTTTTAAGGTTATCTCCAGTAACAAACTGATGAATCAGGCAACGTTACTGGACCCTGAATCATAGGCAATGATTTTCGGCGACAAAACGTTTCAGGACTGCTAAATGAAAGCTGTTGGATAAATGGAAGTGTTCATTGATAAAAAAAAAAAAAAAAAAAAAAAAAAGCAGCACTCTTTTCTTTACCAGTTTCTATGATGAGATATGAGACGTTCTCAATCTGGGGGGGGGGGGGGGGGGGAGTTCAATGAAACTATTAGTCAGTTTCAAGCACGTCATGACCCACAGAGTGCGGCAATCGTCGAACTAGACATATATTTAGTGGAGAGGTATTTACCTAGAAACAACAATCCCTTAAACTGGTGGGCAACAAGAAAATTGCTGTGACCAGCTTTGTATCAATTGATTCTAAAAGTTACTGTATCGCAGATCAGTGGCATACGAACGAATATTTTCAAAAGCAGGACAATGTGCACTAAGACAAGAAAGAGACTCATGACGACTGAAATGGGTCAAATTTTATTAATCAATAACAATAATGATTAATTTTTCATCTATGGTAATACTGACTGTAAATGACTGCTGCAAATACACTCCATTTACAGTTGTTATAATTTTTATATTTTTTTCAGTGTTGTTGCTGTGGTCTTCAGTCCTGAGACTGGTTTGATGCAGCTCTCCATGCTACCCTATCCTGTGCAAGCTTCTTCATCTCCCAGTAGTTACTGCAACCCACATCCTTCTGAATCTGCTTATTGTATTCATCTCTTGGTCTCCCTCTATGATTTATGCCCTCCACGCTGCCCTCCAATACTAAATTTGTGATCCATTGATGCCTCAGAACATGTCCTACTAACCGGTCCCTTCTTTTTGTCAAGTTGTACCACATACTCCTCTTCTCCCCAATTCTATTCAATATTTCATCATTAGTTATGTGATCTACTGATCTAATCTTCAGCATTCTTCTGTAGCACCACATTTCGAAAGCTTCCATTCTATTCTTGTCCAAACTATTTATCGTCCATGTTTCACTTCCATACATGCCTACACTCCATACAAATACTTTCAGAAATGACTTCCTGACACTTAAATCTATACTCGATGTTAACAAATTTCTCTTCTTCAAAAACACCTTCCTTGCCATTGCCAGTCTACATTTTATATCTTCTCTACTTCGACCATGATCAGTTATTTTGCTCCCCAAATAGCAAAACTCCTTTACTACTTTAAGTGTCTCATTTCCTAATCTAATTCCCTCAGCGCCACCCGACTTAATTCGACTACATTCCATTATCCTCGTTTTGCTTTTGTTGATATTCATCTTATATCCTCCTTTCAAGACACTGTCCATTCCGTTCAACCGCTCTTCCAAGTCCTTTGCTGTCTCTGATAGAATTACAATGTCATCGGCGAACCTCAAAGTTTTTATTTCTTCTCCATGGATTTTAATACCTACTCCGAATTTTTCTTTTGTTTCCTTTACTGCTTGCTCAATATACAGATTGAATAACATCGGGGAGAGACTACAACCCTGTCTCACTCCCTTCCCAACCACTGCTTCCCTTTCATGCCCCTCGACTTTTATAACTGCCATCTGGTTTCTGTACAAATTGTAAATACCCTGTCGCTCTCTGTATTTTACCCTGCCACCTTTAGAATTTGAAAGAGAGTATTCCAGTCAACATTGTCAAAAGCTTTCTCTAAGTCCACAAATGGTAGAAACGTACGTTTGCCTTTCCTTAATCTTTCTTCTAAGATTGCCTCACGTGTTCCAATATTTCTACGGAATCCAAACTGATCTTCCTCGAGGTCAGCTTCTACCAGTTTTTCCATTCGACTGTAAAGAATTCGCGTTAGTATTTTGCAGCTGTGACTTATTAAACTGATAGTTCGGTAATTTTCACATCTGTCAACACCTGCTTTGGTTCAAAATGGTTCAAATGGCCCTGAGCACTATGGGACTTAACATCTGAGGTCATCAGTCCCCTAGAACTTAGAACTACTTAAACCTGACTAACCTAAAGACATCACACACAGCCATGCCCGAGGCAGGATTCGAACCTGCGACCGTAGCGGTCACATGGTTCCAAACTGAAGCGCTTAGAACCGCACGGCCACACTGGCTGGCAACACCTGCTTTCTTTGGGATTAGAATTATTATATTCTTCTTGAAGTCTGAGGGTATTTCGCCTGTCTCATACATCTTGCTCACCAGATGGTAGAGTTTTGTCAGGACTGGCTCCCCAAGGCCGTCAGTAGTTCTAATGGAATGTTGTCTACTCCCGGGGCCTTGTTTCGACTTAGGTCTTTCAGTGCTCTGTCAAACTCTTCACGCAGTATCGTATCTCCCATTTCATCTTCATCTACATCCTCTTCCATTTCCATAATATTGTCCTCAAGTACATCGCCCTTGTGTAGACCCTCTATATACTCCTTCCACCTTTCTGCTTTCCCTTCTTTGCTTAGAAATGGGTTTCCATCTGAGCTCTTGATATTCATACAAGTGGCTCTCTTTTCTCCAAAGGTCTCTTTAATTTTCCTGTAGGCAGTATCTATCTTACCCCTAGTGAGATAAGCCTCTAAATCCTTACTTTTGTCCTCTAGCCATCCCTGCTTAGCCATTTTGCACTTCCTGTTGATCTCATTTTTGAGACGTCTGTATTCCTTTTTGCCTGCTTCATTTCCTGCATTTTTATATTTTCTCCTTTCGTCAATTAAGTTCAATATTTCTTCTGTTACCCAAGGAGTTCTACTAGCCCTTGTCTTTTTACCTACTTGATCCTCTGCTGCCTTCACTACTTCATCTCTCAAAGCTACCCATTCTTCTTCCACTGTACTTCTTTCCCCCATTCCTGTCAATTGTTCCCTTATCCTCTCCCTGAAACTCTGTACAACCTCTGGTTCTTTCAGTTTATCCAGATCCCATCTTCTTAAATTCCCACCTTTTTGCAGTTTCTTCAGTTTTAATCTACAGTTCATAACCAATAGATTGTGGTCAGAGTCCACATCTGCCCCTGGAAATGTCTTACAATTTAAAACCTGGTTCCTAAATCTCTGTCTTACCATTATATAATCTATCTGATACCTTCTAGTATCTCCAGGATTCTTCCATGTATACAACCTTCTTTCATGATTCTTGGACCAAGTGTTTGCTATGATTAAGTTAGGCTCTGTGCAAAACTCTACCAGGCGGCTTCCTCTTTAATTTCTTAGCCCCAATCCATATTCACCTACTATGTTTCCTTCTCTCCCTTTTCCTACTCTCGAATTCCAGTCACCCATGACTATTAAATTTTCGTGTTCCTTCACTACCTGAATAATTTCTTTTATCTCGTCATACATTTCTTCAATTTCTTCATCATCTGCAGAGCTAGTTGGCATATAAACTTGTACTACTGTAGTAGGTGTGGGCTTCGTGTCTATCTTGGCCACAATAATGCGTTCATTATGCTGTTTGTGGTAGCTTACCCGCATTCCCATTTTCCTATTCATTATTAAACCTACTCCTGCATTACCCCTCTTTGATTTTGTGTTTATAACCCTGTATTCACCGGACCAAAAGTCCTGTTCCTCCTGATACCAAACTTCATTAATTCCCACTATATCTAACTTTAACCTATCCATTTCCCTTTTTAAATTTTCTAATCTACCTGCCCGGTTAAGTTATCTGACATTCCACCCTCCGATCCGTAGAACGCCAGTTTTCTTTTTCCTGATAACGACGTCCTGTTGAGTAGTCCCCGCCCGGAGATCCGAATGGGGGACTATTTCACCTCCGGTATATTTTACCCAAGAGTACGCCATCATCATTTATCTATACAGCAAAGCTGCATGCCCTCGAGAAAAATTACAGCCGTTGTTTCCCCTTGATTTCAGCCGTTCGCAGTACCAGCACAGCAAGGCCGTTTTGGTTAATGTTGCAAGGCCAGGTCAGTCAATCATTCAGACTGTTGCCCCTGCAACTTCTGAAAAGGCTGCTGCCCCTCTTCAGGAACCATACGTTTGTCTGGCCTCTCAACGTATACCCCTCCATTGTGGTTGTACCTACGGTAAGGCCATCTGTATCGCTGAGGCACGCAAGCCTCCCCACCAACGGCAAGGTCCATGGTTCATGGGGAAGATTTTTTTTTTTCAGTAGAAGTATCAAAATATAAAAACTATTAGTCTTCTTTTTGTACTTGATAAAAAATATTTAGGATTTTGTTGTAGTATTTACAAATTTTCCTGCAGATGAAATTTAAAACTTTTGTAAATGAAAATTACTAGAGACATAACAGAAAGTTATTACTCCTCTTTATATGTCCTTTCAAAATAGGAGCAAATCAGATAAAAATACAGGTTAAGTGACCTGAATTAAAACGGCAATGTACCTTCTTCTTATATATTTTTGTGATTAAATGGTGAGTGCTGAGTAATGAAAAAGAGCCAATTCATTCCAGTGAGAAACCAGTTCTGATCCGATTTCTGAAAAAAACAGCTTTACCCATTTCTAGTTTTCGCATTGACAATTCTGACAGTGCCGAGATAATGGGATGGTTTAAAGCTTTTTACTAACATACGGAAATTTTCAGAACAGCTTTTTCTTTATTTTATCACTCATTGCATCACATTAAAGTAAAAAAATAGTTTAAAATAAAATAATAAAGTTTTGGCACGTAATGTGTTAATAACCAACATAAGGGGCAGTGACGCTGTCTGAGACCACTTACATAGGTACACAAACTAACATTTTAAGCACTAACTGTGAATCAATCGTCTGAATGCACATATCACGGTACGCAATCTGCCTTACGTCGAAGTGTAGCTTTCGCTCATAAGCCTCTGCGATTAACCTCACTCCATGCTGTTGTCCAATTTACGTTACTAACCATACAAGAGATACGAAAGCATGTTCATTGTTGCAATTCTTCTAATAAATAACGTGGGTGGCGGGTTCTACAAACATAAGCAGTGCAGAGTTGTGTGTGGTTGGTTGGAAGCCGTGATTGCCAGTGGGGCAGCGCGGAGTTTAAACTATTGTCTTGCAGCGGTCGTTCTAATCATTTGTTAATTAGAAGCGATTTTAGAAGAATATAACTGTCTGAACTAGAGGGATAGTTCAAAGGTGACTGTGCATTCCCATGAACTAAGAGCGAGAAGAACATATAGCAATTTGTAGAAACTGTAGCACTGAGTAACGTAGGACGCAAAGACTGTTCTCTTGTAAGTGCTGAATGAAAGTAAAATAAAGACTCTGGCATAGATAATATAATCAAATCAATGTGTAACACCTACATCTTATTCCTGAATGGAATAACGTACGTGAAATTGTACAATTTATGTTACATTATCACATTTTCCTCATTTATTATATTCGTATTTTTAAGCAATTGGTTTGTAATTCAAACAATTTAGTATTTATCTTTAGGTATTATTTTATGATGAAAATAATAACACGCCATATTGTTTGGTGTCACGAAAGTGTCTATGAACATTATTAAATGATCTGTGAAAAGTCGCATGAATTGATTCCAGCTGGCTATCGAAAAATTTGGTGTAAGTTGATGTCATTTGGTCTGGAGCACAGAGAGAAAGTAATTTATTATCATAGATTCCAGTCACTATTTCGTATGTAATTGTCTATTACAAGTATTAGCTATTGCGATCATTATCTTGCATCAATTTAGTTAATATTTCAGTAGTTTGTCAAACTAGGCTGATACCGCAACTAGGCGTTTTTTGTGTTGAACCAATAACGGACCAAATTCCTCGTTTACAGTTTTATATTTTTTTGCACTGTGATAGTACTTCATGTAGGCTTACGCTTGAAGTCCTTGTAACCAGGGAATTCAACAGTTCTGTGCTGTTGGTGAAGTTTTTTTTGTGATGAAAACGTCCAGTGAGAGAAATTTTGATGTTTCTTCTTTTTAATATATTTAATGCTTTTAGGTTGGGGCCAAGCTATTTTCTAATGCATGATCTTACGAAATTTTCTACCAAGGAATAAAACTGTAGGCCAACAATAAATTATCCAAGGAGACGAAACAAATTGCGAAAACAAACTTATTTAAAATGGCCGTTAAAAAGTACCTTCTAACCCAAACATCCTATACGTTGAAGGATTTAGATTTATTAATTTTATTTATATATTTATAACACAGAGTAGGGATGTGGTAAAAAATTGATCACAATAATGTCGATAATAAAACATCTAACATTCCACATAACATTTTCACAATATACAATGTGTGATACGAACACCTTATCCTCTTTCTGAGCATAACACCTCACTCGTTATAGAGGGATGCTAACTCAGTTTTTCAGGCAAGCAAATGGAAAGTTGTGGTGCACGAAACTGCCCTGACATCAGCTGACAGTGTGTGTATTATTATCAAACAATGTGTGTGTATGGTGTGCAGTGACTGGGAGTGAGAAGTGAATAAACAGTGTAGTATTAGCCTTTTATAATTATTAAATAAATGATTTGTAAAACGGTATTGTACACTAGGGGGTAAACGAAATGAGGTAACACTGTTTTAAACTATATTGCCTTATGTTTGGGAGTGTGGAGGCTCCAATCATTACTGAGCCATCTTGATTTAGGTTTTCTGTGGTTTCCATACATTATTGTAAGCAATTGCTGTGGTGGTTAGTACTGTAAGGCCACAGTCAACTACGTGTCCCATCCTTGTCAATCAATACTTGTAAGTATGTATATGTGAATTACTTTAATTTCGTTGTTCTTAAATTGTGCTACCAAGACATACCCAATATTCTTCTAAACGAGATCTACTAATAAATATTACTACCGGTACTAATACTACTACTACTTCTACTACTACTACTACTGCTACTACTAGTGCTCAGAACATTCTCAATAGTATTGTCAGATGTCATTTGAGACAAAGTGTAATACAAAATATGTCATGTTACAGTGGATTTCTAGCATATTCCTGGTAACCTTATTTCATCAGCTGACATAATGTGAATTTGACACTGCTCTTACAAATGTATCAGCAAACCTCTTATGTGAAAGCATTAGCCTTCTATCATTATTAAATAATTGATATGTAAAGCAATGATGTAATTTTTGGTAAATTAAGGTGTCTTCAGTACTTGGATTCTTCAGATTCATACTCAGTGAACTTATACCTGTATGTGCTAGAATAACACTTAAGTAGCATTTTATTTTTACTGGACTATGAAAATTTTAGCCCTTAAATTTTCTAAATATGTTTCATTTATGGAAGTATTTTTAGGTACAAACAGTGACATGCCTATAATACATGTAAATGAAAAAGAACTGCTATATTACAGGAGTCTTGTATTTGGCCTGACTTTCAAACTCGTAATTAAACTAACTCAAAATATTTCTTTCCGAAATTGCATGTATCTCTTAGTAATCAAATTATGAGCATATTTGCTGGAGATCTATCTATAATGTTTTGGTCATGTACCAGTAAGTATTACTCAGCCTACTGTACAAAATATATTTATATTTATGTGCTCTTATTTCTGTTTGTACAGAAACACAAACAAATCTAAAGAGGATTGAAGAGTAAAAAGAGGGACAAAAAAGTGCACCAGTGATTGTAATAAGGTTTGTCTCATGATTTTAATACACTTTAATTTACATTTCACGCATTACTTAGTACGGTATACTATAGTATGTTTTTTTAACTGAATTTTCAGATTTTACTAAGATTTATAGAATATTTATGAGTGTAGATGAGATATCCTCTTTTATTTTTACAGTAGGTTCATTTAGATAACAATTGTGGTAGAGTCTCCAGTTCTGAAGTTACTTCAATGAATTTTATATCACTTACACTGCTTCTTTATTCAGTCTTCTCCAAAGATGATCTCATAGTCTGAGTGACAGTACGTAATTAACAGGGTAATGTGTTAAATCAAACCTGTGATGACTGTGATATGACTTAGTAAAGATAACCTGTAGTAGTATGTGCTGATTTGATCTGTCTTATGTGTACAGCATGCTAATGGAACTCGTAGAAAATAAAGAGGTGGAAAGTGGCAACAGGAACAAATGTGGGTCTTTATTTGTCAGCTTTGTGGTAAATGTGCAAAATAGGTTTAATCTGTTGCCCCCCTCTGCGCCAAAGTTAGCAAAGGATGAAGTCTACAGCAGATGTAGGTATAAATGGGCTACAACGAACTATCAGCAGCCAGTTAAAAGAAAAATATAGGGAAATTAGTAAAGACAAAAAAATTTGTTGTTAGGTAGTTCTCCTGCTGAACTATTATTGGAATACAAGTTCACTATTTTGTTTTTAACATAGAGCTGCTAACAAAGAATTTAATTTAACATCTCACTTGTATAGAGCACAAGTGGAGAAGGGAAGAATTACCACATTGATTAGGAATTGATATACATTTCCCAACATGGGCCTCAATATGTTTTACTTGCCTCGGCATATGGAAGCAAATTTAACGCTAGTATAGTTTCTCAACTAACGCAGTTCAAGCACCAGAATTAATTTTAAACTGTTCATAAATGACCTTGAAGCTCCATTGGTGTAATCAGCAGTATTTACGTACATACTTCAGTGGTGCTGCTGTTCATTGTGTAACTTGTCCTCTTCAACCATTCTCTGCTAGATATTGCGATTTAGGGCTTGAATTTTCATCCCCTACAGCCCTTTTGCTGCTGGGCTTCCATGGCTCCATTTATTCATCTGATTCTCAGGCAACCCATCCTCTTCAATCCACTTGATTTTAATTACTTCCATGTTGCTCATGTGTGCCACATGACCTACCCATGTCAGTTTGGCTGATTTCATTATCCTTTTAATAGGAAGATATTCATGACTGTACCTCACCCTCCATATTCTTCTTTCACAGACTTGTCGAATGATTCTTCTGAGTACCTTTCTCTCAGAGGCATCTAGCATTACCATATCTTTTGATGTTAGTGAATTCCAAGACATACATAATCATTGGTCTCATCTACATCTACATTCTACATTTATTCTCCGCAAGCCACCCAACGGTGTGTGGCGGAGGGCACTTTACGTGCCACTGTCATTACCTCCCTTTCCTGTTCCAGTCGCGTATGGTTCGCGGGAAGAACGACTGTCTGAAAGCCTCCGTGCGCGCTCGAATCTCTCTAATTTTACATTCGTGATCTCCTCGGGAGGTATAAGTAGGGGGAAGCAATATATTCGATACCTCATCCAGAAACGCACCCTCTCGAAACCTGGCGAGCAAGCTACACCGCGATGCAGAGCGCCTCTCTTGCAGAGTCTGCCAATTGAGTTTGTTAAACATCTCTGTAACGCTATCACGGTTACCAAATAACCCTGTGACGAAACGAGCCGCTCTTCTTTCGATCTTCTCTATCTCCTCCGTCAACCCGATCTGGTACGGATCCCACACTGATGAGCAATACTCAAGTATAGGTCGAACGAGTGTTTTGTAAGCCACCTCTTTTGTTGATGGACTACATTTTCTAAGGACTCTCCCAATGAATCTCAACCTGGTACCCGCCTTACCAACAATTAATTTTATATGATCATTCCACTTCAAATCGTTCCGCACGCATACTCCCAGATATTTTACAGAAGTTACTGCTACCAGTGTTTCTTCCGCTATCATATACTCATACAATAAAGGATCCTTCTTTCTATGTATTCGCAATACATTACATTTGTCTATGTTAAGGGTCAGTTGCCACTCCCTGCACCAAGTGCCTATCCGCTGCAGATCTTCCTGCATTTCGCTACAATTTTCTAATGCTGCAACTTCTCTGTATACTACAGCATCATCCGCGAAAAGCCGCATGGGACTTCCGACACTATCTACTAGGTCATTTATATATATTGTGAAAATCAATGGTCCCATAACACTCCCCTGTGGCACGCCAGAGGTTACTTTAACGTCTGTAGACGTCTCTCCATTGACAACAACATGCTGTGTTCTGTTTGCTAAAAACTCTTCAATCCAGCCACACAGCTGGTCTGATATTCCGTAGGCTCTTACTTTGTTTATCAGGCGACAGTGCGGAACTGTATCGAACGCCTTGCGGAAGTCAAGAAAAATAGCATCTACCTGGGAGCCTGTATCTAATATTTTCTGGGTCTCATGAACAAATAAGGCGAGTTGGGTCTGACACGACCGCTGTTTCCGGAATCCATGTTGATTCCTACATAGTAGATTCTGGGTTTCCAAAAACGACATGATACTCGAGCAAAAAACATGTTCTAAAATTCTACAACAGATCGACGTCAGAGATATAGGTCTATAGTTTTGCGCATCTGCTCGACGACCCTTCTTGAAGACTGGAACTACCTGTGCTCTTTTCCAATCATTTGGAACCTTCCTCTAGAGACTTGCGGTACACGGCTGTTAGAAGTGGGGCAAGTTCTTTCGCGTACTCTGTGTAGAATCGAATTGGTATCCCGTCAGGTCCAGCGGACTTTCCTCTGTTGAGTGATTCCAGTTGCTTTTCTATTCCTTGGACACTTATTTCGATGTCAGCCATTTTTTCGTTTGTGCGAGGATTTAGAGAAGGAACTGCAGTGCGGTCTTCCTTTGTGAAACAGCTTTGCAAAAAGGTGTTTAGTATTTCAGCTTTACGCGTGTCATCCTCTGTTTCAATGCCATCATCATCCCGGAGTGTCTGGATATGCTGTTTCGAGCCACTTACTGATTTAACGTAAGACCAGAACTTCCTAGGATTTTCTGTCAAGTCGGTACATAGAATTTTACTTTCGAATTCACTGAACGCTTCACGCATAGCCCTCCTTACGCTAACTTTGACATCGTTTAGCTTCTGTTTGTCTGAGAGGTTTTGGCTGCGTTTAAACTTAGAGTGAAGCTCTCTTTGTTTTCGCAGTAGTTTCCTAACTTTGTTGTTGTACCACGGTGGGTTTTTCCCGTCCCTCACAGTTTTACTCGGCATGTACCTGTCTAAAACGCATTTTACGATTGGCTTGAACTTTTTCCATAAACACTCAACATTGTCAGTGTCGGAACAGAAATTTTCGTTTTGATCTGTTAGGTAGTCTGAAATCAGCCTTCTATTACTCTTGCTAAACAGATAAACCTTCCTTCCTTTTTTTATATTCCTACTAACTTCCAAATTCAGGGATGCTGCAACGGCCTTATGATCACTGATTCCCTGTTCTGTACATACAGAATCGAAAAGTTCGGGTCTGTTTGTTATCAGTAGGTCCAAGATGTTATCTCCACGAGTCGGTTCTCTGTTTAATTGCTCGAGGTAATTTTCGGATAGTGCACTCAGTACAATGTCACTCGATGCTCTGTCCCTACCACCCGTCCTAAACATCTGAGTGTCCCAGTCTATATCTTGTAAATTGAAATCTCCACCTAAGACTATAACATGCTGAGAAAAGTTATGTGAAATGTATTCCAAATTTTCTCTCAGTTGTTCTGCCACTAATGCTGCTGAGTCGGGAGGTCGGTAAAAGGAGCCAATTACTAACCTAGCTCGGTTGTTGAGTGTAGCCCCCACCCATAATAATTCACAGGAACTATCCACTTCTACTTCACTACAGGATAAGCTACTACTAACAGCGACGAACACTCCACCACTGGTTGCATGCACTCTATCCTTTCTAAACACCATCTGTACCTTTGTAAAAATTTCGGCAGAATTTATCTCTGGCTTCAGCCAGATTTCTGTACCTATAACGATTTCAGCTTCGGTGCTTTCTATCAGCGCTTGAAGTTCCGGTACTTTACCAACGCAGCTTCGACAGTTTACAATTACAATACCGACTGCTGCTTGGTCCCCGCATGTCCTGACTTTGCCCCGCACCCGTTGAGGCTGTTCCCCTTTCTGTACTTGCCCAAGGCCATCTAACCTAAAAAACCGCCCAGCCCAAGCCACACAACCCCTGCTACCCGTGTAGCCGCTTGTTGCGTGTAGTGGACTCCTGACCTATCCAGCGGAACCCGAAACCCCACCACCCTATGGCGCAAGTCGAGGAATCTGCAGCCCACACGGTCGCAGAACCATCTCAGCCTCTGATTCAGACCCTCCACCTGGCTCTGTACCAAAGGTCCGCAGTCAGTCCTGTCGACTATGCTGCACATGGTGAGCTCTGCTTTCATCCCCCTAGCGAGACTGGCAGTCTTCACCAAATCAGATAGCCGCCGGAAGCCAGAGTGGATTTCCTCGGATCCATAGCGACACACATCATTGGTGCCGACATGAGCGACCACCTGCAGATGGGTGCACCCTGTACCCTTCATGGCATCCGGAAGGACCCTTTCCACATCTGGAATGACTCCCCCCGGTATGCACATGGAGTGCACATTGGTTTTCTTCCCCTCTCTTGCTGCCATATCCCTAAGGGGCCCCATTACGCGCCTGACGTTGGAGCTCCCGACTACCAGTAAGCCCACCCTCTGTGACCGCCCGGATCTTGCAGATTGAGGGGCAACCTCTGGAACAGGACAAGCAGCCATGTCAGGCCGAAGATCAGTATCAGCCTGAGACAGAGCCTGAAACCGGTTCGTCAGACAAACTGGAGAGGCCTTCCATTCAGCCCTCCGGAATGTCTTTCGCCCCCTGCCACACCTTGAGACGACCTCCCACTCTACCACAGGTGAGGGGTCAGCCTCAATGCGGGCAGTATCCCGGGCAACCATAGTCGTAGTCCGATCGGGGGATGCGTGGGACGAGCTGGCCGTCCCCGACAAACCCCCATCCGGAACCCCACAGTGATGCCCATTGGCAACAGCCTCAAGCTGTGTGACCGAAGCCAACACTGCCTGAAGCTGGGAGCGAAGGGATGCCAACTCAGCCTGCATCCAAACACAGCAGTTGCAGTCCCTATCCATGCTAAAAACTGTTGTGCAAAGAAAGTCTGAACTAATCTACAGAGAGCGCAAACCAATCGACACAAAATTTAAACGGTTATTAAAATACAAGATTGCCTAATTAATGCAGTAATGCTGCTATTTGCGCACTGCTGACACTGCTCGGCGGCGGAAGGAGACTACGCGATTTTACACTATTCAGGTACTAAAACGCGATGCTACAACTCTCAAATACTATAATACGCCCGAAATTTATGAATTAAACAATGCAAGTACCAAACACACGCAAATAAAGTAAGAATTAAACTATGTAACACATGAGTGAGCTAGGAGTATACGACTTGCTGCTGCAGCTGCTTATCCAACGGCGGCAGGGAGCAAGTGGTTTATATATCATTAATATGATGATACAAGTTAAGGGCCTTGAAGAAAATTGTTTTGAATGTGAAATAGTCTTTTTTGACTGTCAACTGCAGTTGATAGCATCTGTAGGGTTCTGCATTTCCTGCTCCATGGATTCACCTCCATACATCAACTTCGGAGTACGATTTGATGGTGGTCCACCTTTCTATTCAAACCAGTCAGCAATGAATGTGGCTCGTATGATCTAGATTGTTTTTCTAAGTTCTACCCAAGTACCTTCTATCTTCTCTTAAAAACTGCTAGATTTTCTCTGAAAAACTGCTGTCTGCGTGAACTGCCACATTAAGACTGCATGTGTAGAAATTCATATTCAGCAAAGGTGTTGATAGCCATGCAGTAGAGGGTCATATAATACAAGGAATGGTGAAAATGTTTCCATTTGTGGGTGCCTCTACAGTTTGTAAGCAACATAGCTCTACTTTGATGTCGGTATATAAGCACTGACATTAGGTTAGGGACCAGAGAAGCACTAGTGTCTCTTTGAGGTGCATGCAGTAAATGTGGAAACATGAACTATGGTGATTAAAATAAGACCAATGTGCTGTTATTCATTCGTTGGCTGCCAAAAGGTAGCTGCAACCTGGTGCATCATTGGGATGATTCCATCAATGCTCATAGGAATTTTGCCTCATAGGTATCCTGGTTGTGGACTGTACAGTCTTTGAACAGAAACTTTTTAATCACCATTTATATTAAGAATAACAATAATAACAGTAATTATTGTTGGCTTTGGGACTCTATATTCCTTGAAATGATTTCTCATGACATCCCATAAATATTAAAGTTTTCATGTACAAATAAAAATGTGGATAGCATGACCCTGTTCACTCAAATATCACCATTCCCTATCCATAAAATCATGGTGTTTGAGTGACCATGGCCATGCTGCAGCTTTTTTGTTAGTATATGATAAATTTAAAGCATAAGCAACTAATGATGAGCGTTTAGTCATTGCTACTAGATATGAGGTTGATGCTTCTGAGTCAGCTGTGTGTTGGAAGAGATTCTGTGTGATGATATGCTAGGTGTCATGTAGAAACTGTAGAGGAGAAATGGTAGAGATTGTGGTTTATGTCTTTGGTGGTAAGTTGCAGGCAATCATTTGAACATGTTGGTCACAAAGGCAGAGATTGTTTCAGTGGTGAAGTTGCAATGTGATATTCTGGATGAGTGGGCTTATGGTTCTTTGGGCACATCTAAAATGTAGCACCTTTGAGAGTGAAGTGGGATGAAGGTTAAGTAGAGAGATTTTTTGATGGTACTATGGATTGACAGTCATTCTAGGCTTTGGGTGTGCTCGTGGCAGTAAGACTTGATGATGAATGTATCCGGCAACTGATGTAGGTGCTCTACCAGATATTATGGGGTTGATAATGGCAGTATCTGCAGTGAAGATAAAGTACACAAAAGGAATTTAAGGTGATACACATAGGATAAGGAAAATTCTTGTAGAATGTAAATAATTAAGGAGTAATGGAGATCACTCACAAAGCAGTAGAAATGGCATGCAAAACAAGAATGAAACCTTGGTAGCTTTCTGAAAAAATTCTTTGACAAGCTACAGCCACAAACGCACATGCCTGTGTGCACATGTGCGTGTACACACATGCAATCTCCCAGCTTGTATTCCCCTTACCTTACGGTTTTCATTAATAAAGTTTCATGTCTTATTTACAGAGTGAAGTCATGGATGAACCTGGAGTTCAAGTAAATGTAATAGACTACTATACGCAACTTGTGGATTTTATAGTAACTCCAAATGCATTCATTTGGAAATATGAGTGTCACCCGGCTCCAGGTTCTGTGGATGTGGGTTGGAGGTTCCTATATATTATTCTTCATAGACAACCCGAACAATAAAATTTCCAAAGTCAGATAATCTTAATGTTTTTCTACAGTACAAAAAGTTTTTGTATCGAAATTCCATTTCATTCACTAAAATATACAGAAAGTAGTCTAATCAGAAACCATGTGAAAAACCATTGTATTTCCGTTATGGCTTAATAAAAAATGAATAGATTAGTCTAAGGAATTACTAATTGTTGTTTTATTTTCTGTAGATATGTAACTTAACACTTTCGTGCAGTATTTTTTAGGAGACTCAGCACAGTTAATTTTTCTGGTATTGCATTGGAACTGTATTCAGTTGACTTTATTAATTTGTCAATAAATTTATTTTTGATTTAAGAATAAAAGTATGGTGGTAAATGTATTTAGTAACTGCTGATATGAGTTACAATTACAAGTTGAAAAAAATTAAGACCAGTATTTTGTGTTTTCATTTTACGTCACATTTTATGTTTTCAGGAGATCAGTATTCAATATAAATAGTTCAGTGCCCATCAGAAAGTAATATTTCTTTCCCAAACAAATGTTCAAATAAGTACAAAGAGTTTTTCCCTTTGAAATTAGTAACAGCATGTTTCAATATCAGGAGGACTCTGCAGGAGCTGCATAGGTATTTTCTTCTTATGGCTCTTGACCACACACTTTTGCCATGATTTGGTATGGTGTTCTTCTTTGTTATAATGGTTACTGGACAGCATTTCTTTGTGCAAGATGAGAAAAAATCTGTCAATTGTAACAAAGGCTGTCTTTGAGTTTGCTGAACACTACACCTCACTCCCTTGTTTGTTTGGTTTCAAAGACATATACTGCTATAGTGATGTCCATGCCTTAAAAGGTACCATGCTTTCATCCACAACATATACCTTACTGGGAATATGTTGGTGGGAAATGTTGTATGAGCTCTGACCTTATGAAGTTTATCATGATTGGATGTCCTTTTGGAATTCAAATGACTTGGGCTTTGACAAGGGTGACCTACAGTAGGTTCTAAACTATATTAGTGCACTACTGTCAACAACACAACAGTACTCATCAAGATATTTGTAACACTCCAGGTCTGTAACTCATCTGCCGAGAAGTCTTTCCAGTTTATTGTCACCTCATGGTGTGACCAGATTGCTAGTTTTGTTTCAACTGCTTGTATACAGATTTGCCTGTAGAACCACAAGCTCTAACATCTCAGTGGTAAATAAAGAAAGGGAGCAGTCTTTTTCTTACACTGTATTTTGTCAATGAGCTACTGAAAATGTGTTTCTCTTATGTATAAATGTAAAGTGAGTCAAAAACAGCAGCATCATCTGACCATTCCTCTTCTGCTGACAGCCCTTCTTCACTTATGGTCCCATTACCAGAAATATTAATATTCATAGCACAGGTCCTGTTTTCACTATAACTGTTATCATGCTGTGAAACTTAACTTGGATCAATATCCTCCACAATGTCTGAAACCAATTAGTCACCTGTTCCTTCATCAGTTTTTGTTTCAGAAACTTCACAGTCCTTAGACAGTGTGGTATTTTATTTGTGACACACTGATGTTCCCTGCCACTTTTTATTAGAATTTTGATACAACATCACTTTCATTTAATTTATTATCATCCTTTGCATCATTTACATGATATAGGAATTGTCATAATACTGTCCAGAATGTGCACAGCAGAATATTACAAATTTTTATCAAACACATAAAATTAACATTATGTTGAAAATTAAAACATTGAATTAAAACACATAAAATTAACATTATATAATATGTTGAAAATTAAAACATTGAATTACTGAGTTGTTCTTTTACATGCTCTTTTAACGTGTGATAGATTTATATATATTTAATACATTTTGGAAAACACATATTACATATAATTTAGAGTTAATAGAGTATAAATGAGACATAGAACTGACAATGAGAACAACATGATATTGACAATACAACTATCAGTTAGTTATCTAAGGATTCAAAACTTTGTAACTTAGGTGTTGTAAAAAGCCTGTATGTCTAATAATGTTACAAGATCCAATGATGACAGAGTAGATTTGTCAAAACAAGTAATATTAATTTAAATGAATTACTAGCAAACTCGGTAAACTTGATTCTTGAAGAATACATATAATTTGCAGACCATCCCCAATAACTGATGCACTGTCAAGCATATATCCAGTGCTTCTTCTGGTATATATTTCTGTGGTTCAAGTTCCCTTGACATTTTTAATACAAAAGGCAATGAAAAATTGTGATATGAGCAATAAATGTTTCACTAGTTTTTAAAATATATTAGTTACAGATATTAAATTTTACTTAGCACAGAGTGATAACAACCCTAGAAACTTTACCATGAAGTACAGAAATGAGCTGATAAAAGGTAAAATGGCATATGCTGTAGAAACTAATCACTGTGTTATATGACTTCACAAGTGATGACAGTAGTGATGTAATGACAAATATTGTAGTAGTTTCTATACAGCTGGTACAGCATACTACTACAGGATGTCATACACATCCAGAAGTGATATGATATATTGGCATGAAAGTAGTAAATCTAGTGGACTGGTGGTAAGTATGCTTCCTGTAGTCCATACAAACCAATAATTTTGTTAGAAGTATATTTTTATGTCTTGGCAAAAATTATCTTAGTCGTAAGCATATTTCCCACTGAGCTTTAAAACAATCTTATTTGGTGGTACAAAAATTGCCCATGGCACCTGAAAGGCAGTGCAGAATACTACCACTAGACAGTAGGAGCATATGGAGGTCATACAATCTATTCACATGAACACAACTCAGAAATACAGTAACTGGTTACTATACTTCCTGTGGCCTCTTAAAATACTTTGAGGATTATGCTTGGCTTAAAATCTTTTACAGGATGTGAGATTACATAGTGAGAGATTATGCTATTTGGAGGAAAAAATTATCTGTTACTTAGTGAGAGATTATACCATTTACTAGAAAAAACTGTGCACCACATTAATGACTCTGTAGAATTTAAGGAAGAACAATCAGTTAAAATAATTACAGTAGGAAAATCCAAAGTTTTGATTACCAATAAGAAAACCTATACAAAAAATTGAGTAACCTACTGCTTTTGGTGTATGGTGGCATGTACAGCTGTTAGTGCCTATAGAGAAGTATGGAAGAAATATTTCAATAAGGTGACAACTGGACATTACATTTGAAACAATAAATATCACCATGGAGACTCTTTCCATGTGGAAAAAGGAATCAAGTTCATTTAAACACAATATTTAGCCTCAAGAAGTGAAATTCTCAATACTGCCAATAAACTCTTCTTATAAGTACAAGAAACTATCCCTAGCTTTTGAAACTATTGATATATGTCTCATTGAATCCACAGTGTCTGTTACTGCTGTTTGGTGTTACTCACCAAAAATCTATTATCTATGTTTTTCCTTCCAGCAGAATTAAGACCATTTTGGTATGTGACATCTTGGCAACTTGTCCCATCTTAGCACATGTTGCACTAAGTACGTGTAGCTTGACAACTTGTATGATGTAGCGGTAATAAATAATATAAACACAACTTCCCCAGGAATCAGTCTCTCTATTAATTAAAAATGATCAAAATTCTGATATTAACCCTAACATAAAAATAGAAAAATCTGGCAGGGGACTTTAATTTATTATGTGTATTGGTCTGGTAATAATGGTTCTGTGTGGAATTATGACCTGGTGCAAGTCTTCCAATTGGATACCATTTTAATGTCTTGCATGTCCCTAGCATATTCCCATTACACAACTGGAGAAAGGGGAGCTAGTTTAATATGGGCTCTGAAAAAGATGTTATGTCTGGTGAATCTCCGTGTCACAAAAAATTAAATACAAGGTTAAATTTCAGATGGAAAATTCAGTGGTCTGACTAGGATTCAATCCAATTACACATTACAAATCACACATTACATGTTACATTACCTTTGGTTTTCTAGACACATGCTGGAGCCCTAGATGGCCAGGCCCAAATTAGCTTTGCTGCTTTCTGGAGTTGTGGCAGAAGTTTCCTTTATTGCTCTCCATGAAATGTACCACTGCCTCTGTAGCTGACCATCTCATTCCTCTCAACATTGACTTGAGATGTCAGTCCAAATGTAAGTTAAGTATACAGCAGATATCCATATTTCCACTGAATCTCTCATGTAGCGAATTGTAGCAATTTAAATTTTGTTTCACCTGTAAAATTTAGTTCTTGCGGCATAAATATCTTCACCCTCTCAACCCCCCTCCCCCTCACCCCTATGTCATGATAACTGTCTGTGGATGCTCATATGTTTACTTAAGATATATTAAAGACACAATATAGGTAAGCATATGTCGAAACAATTCTTTAATAACTGTGTCAAAATCACTGCTGCTGAACGATAAAAAAATGCTTACAGGTTCCTTGATGAAGAGTATGATAATAAGGGTCACTAAAAGATCTGATCTATTTAGTTTGAGATGTGAAATAAATGGTCAGAATTACAAATGTGATGAAAATATCTCCTCAGAGAATGACTTCATAAAGAATCTCTAAGACTGGCTACATGTGTCTTGTGTACTTTGTAATGTTGTAAATGTATATATCTGCCATTAGACTTCAGGAGGTCATATAGTTTACACCTAAAAGTTTTCAGTGTTCCTTTGAGCATTTCAGCAATGGTGCACCAGTAATATTCACTGGTCCCTTCTGTACTAAAGTAGTACCTTTCTTTGCGAAGATTCTTCCAAATACAAGACAAGCTTCTCATCTAATTTCTCCAGTCAAATCCATGGGAGAATGACTGCAGAAATTCTTCTGTTGTATTTTCTGTTTTCTTTGGGTAGATACAAAGTTTGAACTTTTCTCCAGAACAGTTAAACATTTCTAAATGCAGCATTGTTGCCAACTGTCACAAATACTACAGTAACCCCAAAATCTCCATTTCATATATCTTGAGGAGGAGGAGATTAGTGTTTAATGTCCCGTCGACAACGAGGTCATTAGAGACGGAGCACAAACTCGGATTAGGGAAGGATGGGGAAGGAAATCGGCCGTGTCCTTTCTAAGGAACCATCCCGGCATTTGCCTGAAGCGATTTAGGGAAATCACGGAAAACCTAAATCAGGATGGTCGGACCCGGGATTGAACCGTCGTCCTCCCGAATGCGAGTCCAGTGTGCTAACCACTGCGCCACCTTGCTCGGTATATATCTTGAACTTAGCTGTGAAGGAACCTGGGAAACTAAGGCATTTCCATGATTAATTAGTTGATACTGATAAAAAGATTTGTAACAAAATACTACACTTTTAACATCTTTGCCAGTGATTATTTTCATCAATGGAATTTCAGTTTCTAAAATGTTAGGAGTGTCTCACTGTTTGAGCCAAAACTGGGTGTTGAGGTTATGGTTGTGATAATATTTTTTTCTTGTTTTGCTTGAAAGATGGCTGTATATATGAAAGTCCACAGAGTTTTCATTACTCCAGGATAAGCTGAAATCTTACTTGAATTATTACATGAAATGGTATGGCATGAGGCCTGACCATACAAATAGAAATCAAGCATGAAGGTAAACCAATATATGAATCAGAATATTCTAAATTTATAGGTTTTTATACTGGTAAGAAACAGAACTGGAAGTCACATTTTACAAATCTTCTTAAAAATATTAGTTCTGAAAGTTCCACAGAGCAGATATCAAATTATGGAAATGAAAAGGTGAATAAGTTGACTAACTTTTCCTATTATCTTATTCCTAAACGTCTTACAGCTTTATATTCTGGGGTAGTTCATCACTGAGGAGAAAAATGTTTGTTGCACAGAAGTATGTAATAAGTATTACACATGGTGTCCACTCTAAAGCTGCCTTTAGATATATTGAAACAGTAGAGCATACACATTACATTTACTCTCTTATGAAACCCATTGTTGGCAGGTTTGATTATCATGAACATGAATGCAGAAGTTGTAATTTGAGAGCAGTTGTAAATAGTTTGAAAACAACAACATGCATAAATATAACACTAAAGGGAGACATTATTTCTTAGTGTGGCACAGACAGGAGTGAAACTAGACAGATGAAGTGCTATCATGTCCATTTTCATTCATTTCACAAGTTTCTCATAAAACCACTTATTCTCCTCTTTTACAAATGGTATCACTTTAGCTAAATCCTTTGTCTTTTCTTCAGACAGCCTACATTCATGGTGTAGTGTTTCCAGCTGCACGTGTTAAGATCAGAAGGCCTCACATTTCTCTTCAAGGTGTAATATTCCTTGAATCTTCAATTGCACTAAGAGTTGACCAGACTTGCAGTACCCCTTGGCCGTCCAACACTCAGTCTGATCTATTGTGCTTTTGAAATATGCTCATTGGTGAGATTCATATATTTTTCAGCACCTGTCTTAAAGTCGTAAAAGCCGGTCAGTGTGGCCAAGTGGTTCTAGGAGCCTCAGTCTGGAACCGCACGACCGCGATGGTCACAGGTTTGAATCCTGCCTCAGGCATGGATGTGTGTAATGTCCTTAGGTTAGTTAGTTTTAAGTAGTTCTAAGATCTAGGGGACTGGTCACCTCAGATGTTAACTCCCATAGTGCTCAGAGCCATTTGAACCATTTGAAATTCGTAAAAAACTGTTTCTTGCATAATACTCACTATGAATAATGTTGTGTGTGTAGCATCAGTGATGAGGGGAACTAAATCTTTTGGAACTTCACACACAGACTCTTTCATTTCTCAATGGGACCAAATTCATGATCACAAGACATAAAAGAGTGTCCTTTCACAAAAAACTTGGGTGGTATTTCAGTAAAGTAACCCTTTGCTCTAAGGTAAACCCAAAGGAACATCATCATCTTGTTTTTGTTCTGCCCACAGCAGTTGTAGCTTCACATTATTAGTTTATTTTGACAAGTAAGTTTCAAAGTAAAGGCTTCGTGCACACAGGAAGCAATTTCATTCCCACCCTTGCCACATACAGCCTCATGCCAGAGAAACATGTGACAGGTTTGATTATCATGAACATGAATGCAGAAGTTGTAATTTGAGAGCTGTTGTAAATAGTACATTTCACTGGGCCTTAATGAATGAAGAGAAATCGCTTTTGCAAATCCATTGATGCTGTACATATTTCTGAGTTAAGCACATGACTCTTGACTGTGTCATGTTTCGTGGAATCCATAGCTTCCTTTGCTTTTCGATGACGGCATTCTAGCTGCAGTTTATTGTCATTATTATTGGGATCACACTTCAATTTGGCTTTAAGAAGGTCACATGTAGAACAAGTGTCACTTGACAGACAATATAATTTTAGCATGGGGAATTTGTCTTTAAAGACTTTTGCACAGAAATGGTATGTGATGTTAGTGTCTTCATGTTGCCTTTGAAATTCCTTAAATAAGCGATAAAAAGTCAGGTAATCACTTAAGTATTGTTTTGTCACCCAATTTTTTCCTGGAATAGTGGCATTCTTGCCTTGATATGGCAAAGGACACACTACTGTTGTTAATGACAGACCATAAGGGGGCACTCTGATAGAAAAGCTTGAATGTGTTGGGCATGGCAGCTTGGCTGAGAAAATTATGTAAAGACTTCAGTGGAAAAAAACTGTCAGACAGAAAACACATAGGTGGTCCAGGTCGTTTTACAAAAAGTGAAATTGATTCTTTGACTCAAATATTATGGACTAGCAATATGGAGAAATGTAGGAGATTTGGAGAGTTGTTTGGGCAACATGGTTTCACAGAGTGTCAACAGATGAAACCCCACAGCATGGTTTGCGTGTAAAAGGGGAATATTCATCATGCAAGTACTGGCTGAGCAATGCTACAAACATACAATATACCCACAAGCATTCCTTACCACTTGCTGTAATGGAGGCAAGTAGGCCTATATACAGGGATCTGGTAGACAAAAATCTACTTGGGAAATGTATGCGTGCTCTCTCTCAGAATCTAAATGAAAGCATCAACAGCTGTGTATGGGAGAGAATACCCAAAACTGTGTTTGCTGGGCTGACAGTGCTGAAGATTGGTGTAATTGATGAAATAATAACATTTAATGATGGTGCAGACAAGAAGGAATATGGCTTCAGCTGTAACTCCTATTGATTAGCGGCAGGTAACCTAAACAGAGACAGCTGCAGAAGCTGCTAACAAGGAGTCTAGGATAAAGAAAAGAATGAAGAGAAAGGTTTGGAACGTAGGAGATGAGATACTGGTAGAAGTAAGGCTGTGAGGACCGGGCGTGAGTCGTGCTTCAGTAGCTCAGATGGTAGAGCACTTGCCCGCGAAAGGCAAAGGTCCCGAGTTCGAGTCTCAGTCAGGCACACAGGTTTAATCTGCCAGGAAGTTTCATATCAGCACACACTCCGCTGCATAGTGAAAATCTCATTCTGGAAACATCCCCCAGGCTGTGGCTAAGCCATGTCTCCGCAGTATCCTTTCTTTCAGGAGTGCTAGTTCTGCAAGGTTCGCAGGAGAGCTTCTGTAAAGTTTGGAAGGTTGGAGACGAGATACTGGCAGAAGAAAGGCTGTGAGGACCGGGTGTGAGTCATGCTTTGGTAGCTCAGATGGTAGAGCACTTGCCTGCAAAAGGCAAAGGCCCCGAGTTCGAGTCTCGGTCCGGCACACAGTTTTAACCTGCCAGGAAGTTTCATGTCTATGTATTTTCAGGTAAGTAAATGATTTCAGTCAATTGGTTAACTATAACCTCACAATTAGAATGATGATTTTTGTCTTCACAAAATTTGTTTCAGTAACAAATTAAACACATTTAAACACTAGAACATAACTTGTGCACAATTGAACCCTTGTAATAAAAATTAAAAGGGCATTCAAGGCCGGTATCTGTAATAATTACTTCAGCAGTGTCCTGCTGTTGCAAACAAACCACATATCTACTTCAATTGTCAACAGTTCACACAAGTATACACCAAGACAATAACAGAGAACAGAGGGTGCATGACGCATTATTTGAACATCAATGCTGATGTTAGACGCGAGTACCATCTTGCGACAGCTGTAAATACTGTTTTGTGCTGTTCTGGTGCTTGTATCAGAATATATGTTATTGGCATTTGTGGTTACAGCAGAATTTCACCTATAACACAAATTCTCATTTTTTGGCACTTGACCTGTTATTTACTTACATGCCACAATTTGCCCTCCAGTGACCACAGGTAAGCTGCATATCTTTCTATGTGTCAGGAGTCCACCATTAGCATAATGTTTTTAGTGCAATCGATAGTGGATGTAAAAAAAAAGTGTTTTGAGATTGCCCAATATAGAGTACTGGATGAATGGCTCCATCATTGGATCTCGGAGTGTGACATGAAGCTAAAAGGTTTAATTGGGTGGTAAAAAGGTTGTTATTTGGTAGTGTGTGAATTTGTGCACCACACAGTAGCACAGGCCAGATGCTCAAATCTTCACCACTGCTAACCAGAATCCAGCCTCCCACTGCCAGCAAGTGATCACTGAGAAGAGTGAGTAATATTTCAGTTTTTTGAATAGTTAAGTGTGAAAGTGAAGTGCTCTCTTTGTATGTGGTAATTAGATTAGGCTTTGTTTGTGACACGGCACAACAACAGGTCATGAAAAAGTCAATACAGAATGTTGAAGTATTCACTATGGGTTCTGAAGATACCATCTTTAATATTTTTATCCACACATATGAAGAAAGCTGCATTACTAAATGAACAGAGAGAAGACATTTTAATTCATCTTCATAAATCTGTGTACTATTGTCCATATCACAGTAGTTTTCATAGTCTTGGATTCACCAGCTGAAAGGGAGGGATCTTGGACGGGATGATCCACAACCACCTCGTGTGGATCATAGAATCCTTTTGTATTCTTTAAGTGTGAGTGTAATTCAGGTTTAAACTAATAAGTATATTGTTCTACCTTGAGAAAGGGCTGCAAGACTACTTGGAGGTGTATTATCCTCAGACAAACATCATACATGGAAATTGTAAGGATATATTCCTCATCTTCTGCGGTACTTTGTTTCATCTTGTTTGAATTTTCTCATTTTGAGAAAACAGAAGCACATTCTAAGCCAATATTGCATAAATATTTCTTTATGTGAAACACCAGTTTCGACAGACTTTGCTGTCATCTTCAGGTCTCTCCAGCTTAAAATGAACATGCATCATAATGAAAAGATTTTTTAAGACCTGAAGATAACAGCTAAGTCTGTTGAAACGTTTTAAAATAAAGGTATGTTTATAGAATCTTGGCTTCAGAATGTTTTTTCTTTCTTTCTTTTTTTTTTCTTGACTTGTCATTTTTGGTAAGAATCATCAACACTCAGCCATATTGTTTTACATGAGAGAATGGGGTCTTTAAGGTAGTGATTCAAGTGCGACTACTTTTACAGCTTCTTTAAATAATATAATATCTATAGTAAGGAACCCCATTCAGTGTTTTATGTTTCCTCCATCCTCTCTGCTACCACACGGCAGTTGTAGCTAAAAACTGAGATGTGACAAGAATTGTGATATTACAAGATTACATTAATTACAGCATGCACAGGGGCATTTAAAAATCATTATTCCCTTGCTCCATACGTGAATGGTACAGGAAAAAAACCCTAATAACTAGTACACTGGGACATACCCTCTGCCATGCACTTAACAGTGGTTTGTGGAGTACACGTGTAGAAGTAGATGTAGATGTGTGGAAAATACAAGTTTTAAGGTTCCAAATGCAAATTCATAGGGTATTCTTTTTAACCAGGCATGTCATATTTTTAATTGTTCAGGTCTTAGAATGAAGGCCATCATGTTAAAGGATCTGTGAAGTCTCTGTGGCTCACTTCGAAAAAGCTTACATCATCTCCACACCTGGGGTATACAAAAGGATCATCTTTCAAAGCACTCAAGATTTTTGTGATTATGGCTCATTTATGTACACAAAGAACCTGATTGTTTTACTAGTTGTCTCTCCTGTGTCCATGCCTCAGATGAATTTACAGTATACACTGCAGAATGTTATAAAATCACGAAGGTGGAGCAAATGAGTCATGAGCGAGGGAAGAATTTTTTCATGTGATTCAACTCTCTGAGTGGCCTCTGCAGACACATCCAACAGAGAAAGGACCCAGATTATTCATGACTATTCTCCTGTTACAGAAGCAGCATTGCAGGCATCCTTGGTGTACTGAGTAAAAAGGAAGCTGATACAGTGGCCAAGTATGCTTTTATAGGACACACTGTGAAAAAGTGTTCTCTCCACCCATGAGACATTGCCTCAGTATTGAATTGGATCATACATCAATTGGAGGATGAGTGTTTACTGTTTGACAACGGCATTCTTACTTACAGTGTCAGATATAGCACTGTGTAGTAAGTTGCCTTCCATAGAACCAAGGATATCAACATAAGCAAGAAGACTAACCTCATTTAATTGCCTGTGGAGTACACATTTCAGTATGAACCATTTTAATGAAGTATGTTTCATATTATTATCAGAGAACAGCAAGTAAATGTAAATAGAGAAAGGCTACTTATTTTAGATACCAACAAGATGAGCGTTTCACACATTTATTAAGGAGAGGATCCACTTTACCCGCAGAAAATTAGATCTGGTTTCTGAAGAACTGTATCGCCTGCACCTGAAAATGCCTGTGGAGATACCCTACGATTCTTGGAATTGGATTGATGGTACAACTTGGGCCAAATCAGACTGGATTCGGGAGGTGGCCACATCCCTACTGACTGCAAAATTTAGTCGACTGAAGACGACATCGCAGCGAGAAACTGTTATTCGACGCCCTAGAGATTTGGACGATGCTACGATGATGGTTTTGAGTAAGGGACTGAATTTTGCACCCACGCCACAGGTTCTGCCATTGCCTTCGTTTATCAGTGTCATTGAAGAAGCTGTTCGACCACTTCCCTCTGATTCAGCAGAGGAAATAAGATGTGAAACATGCCGTGCAATTATGAAGGCTCGCCCACAAAGGAGCAATATATCTGTGGCAGAGAGGGCTGCTCTACGCAAGCTTCGCCTGGATACTCAGACGGTGGTACTCCCAGCAGATAAAGATAATGCTACTGTTTTATTGTCTCGGGATGAATACCATGATAAAATGTACAATTTATTGAGTGATAGCATGTACCGGAAGATCAGCAGGGATCCCACTAATCGAGTGGCAAAGAAAACTGTTTCGCTTCTGAATGATTTTCCCTTTCCACCAGAAGTTGTTCGGAGATTGAAACCAAGTGGTCCGGTGCCTCCTAGACTTTATGGTCTACCAAAGGTCCTCAACAAAGATGTTCCTCTACGCCCCATAGTGAGTAACATAGGTTCTCCAACCTATGACGTTGCCAAACATCTGGCATCATTGTTGAGGCCTCTTGTGGGAAAATGTACTCACCACATAAGAAACTCGGCTGACTTCATTAGTAAACTGAAATCATTGAAAATGAACCCGTCTGATATATTAGTTAGTTTTGATGTGGTGGCTTTATTTACAAAGGTTCCCCTTCCAGAATCTCTACAACTTATTGAAAGAAGTTTTGACAAAGAGATTTCAGCTTTATTTAAACATGTTCTGACCTCCACATATTTCTTGTTTAACAACGGACGGAGTCGCCATGGGTAGTCCAATATCCCCTCTGGTGTCCAATTTATTTATGGAGGACTTCGAGGAGAAAGCGCTTGAATCTGCTGACTTGAAACCCACGGTATTCTGGAGATATGTTGATGATAGCTTTGTAGTTTGGCCCCATGGTGAAGACAAGTTGCAAGACTTCTTAAGACATCTGAACTCCCTCCACGATCAAATAAAGTTCACAATGGAAATTGAAAAGGAGGGATGCCTTCCATTCTTGGATGTTTTGGTTCGGCGCAGAGAGGATGGCACTTTGGGACATGAAGTGTATGGGAAGCCGACACACACCGATCTGTATTTACATGCAAATAGCTGCCACCATCCTGCCCAGACAATGAGTGTTCTCCGAACTTTGACTCACAGAGTGCATATTATTTCTGACGAAAGCAGTCTGCAGCATGAACTTTCCCACTTACAAAGAGTGTTTGATGACAATGGGTACTCTCCACAACAAATACAGAGGGCACTGAAAATGAAACCGAAAGAGGCCACAAAGAAAGCAGAAGAAGATGAGGCAACCTTTAAATCGATGGCCTTCCTGCCATATGTGGGTAGCCTCTCATCAAAAATAGGACGCATTCTCGGCAGACACAAAGTAAAAGTGATTTCTCGTCCTCCACTTAAGGCAGCTGCACTCGTGGGCTCCGTCAAAGATGATTTGCTGCTCCGAAAATCTGGAGTTTACAAAATTCCATGTGAATGTGACCTTTCTTACATCGGACAAACAACTCGTACTGTCCAAGAAAGATGTACAGAACACGAGAGGTACACACGACTTTTACAACCTAACAAGTCGGCAGTGGCAGAGCACTGTATTGATAATGGTCACAGTAAGTTGTAAGACAACGTTGAAATTTTGGCAACTACATCGTCCTTTTGGGAGTCCATAGTAAAGGAGGCAATTGAAATTCGCTTGACGACGAACTTAATTAATAGAGATGGTGGTTTCAATCTTGATAAATCCTGAAATCCGGCACTTGCTGTAATAAACTCGCAAAGACGTCGTCACAGTGCAGCTCACAATGATATATCGATATGCCAACAAAGATCAACTGCGGAGTCATAGATACAACTCGCGCATTATGCACGTCTCTGCCGCCGACCAACGTCTCTGGCGCATTTGCATCTGTGGCCGCATGCGCAGTCGCGCGGTAAAACAGTATAAAGGGACGAAGCGAGCAGTGGAGCGGCCATCTCCGGCGGCAATCCGGAAGGCTACCGCCCTTCGATTGGCCTTTCGGTTCTAATCGAAGTGTTAGGTATATTGCAGGTGCCAGTCACCCTGCAGCGGTCGCGGCCAGCAGCCTGCAGCCAGCTTCCAGTAGCGGTCCCAGCCAGCGTCCAGCAGCCAGCAGCGGTTCCTGCCAGCAGCCAGCTTCCAGCAGCGGTCCCAGCCAGCGTCCAGCAGCGGTCTCAGCCAGCGTCCAGAAGCGGTCCCAGCCAGCGTCGAGCAGCGTCCAGCGTCCAGCAGCGTCCAGCAGCCAGCAGCATCCAGCAGCCAGCAGCGCTCAGCAGCCAGCAGCGTTCACCAGCCAGCAGCGTTCAGCGTCCAGCAGCAGCAGCAGCAGCAGTGTCCCCACCGGCCGGCCAGCCAGGTCGCCTACCCCGTCAGCAGCAGTCTCCTTCATAGTTTCTCCGTCCATTTTACTCTGTGTTAATAGAGTAATAGAAGGCAGATTTCAGACTACCTAACAGATCAAAACGAAAATTTCTGTTCCGACACTGACAATGTTGAGTGTTTATGGAAAAAGTTCAAGGCAATCGTAAAATGCGTTTTAGACCGGTACGTGCCGAGTAAAACTGTGACGGACGGGAAAAACCCAGCGTGGTACAACAACAAAGTTAGGAAACTACTGCGAAAGCAAAGAGAGCTTCACTCCAAGTTTAAACGCAGCCAAAACCTCTCAGACAAACAGAAGCTAAACGATGTCAAAGTTAGCGTAAGGAGGGCTATGCGTGAAGCGTTCAGTGAATTCGAAAGTAAAATTCTATGTACCAACTTGACAGAAAATCCTAGGAAGTTCTGGTCATACGTTAAATCAGTAAGTGGCTCGAAACAGCATATCCAGACACTCCAGGATGATGATGGCATTGAAACAGAGGATGACACGCGTAAAGCTGAAATACTAAACACCTTTTTCCTAAGCTGTTTCACAGAGGAAGACCGGACTGCAGTTCCTTCTCTAAATCCTCGCACAAACGAAAAAATGGCTGACATCGAAATAAGTGTCCAAGGAATAGAAAAGCAACTGGAATCATTCATTACAGGAAAGTCCACTGGACCTGACGGGATACCAGTTCGATTCTACACAGAGTACGCGAAAGAACTTGCCCCACTTCTAACAGCCGTGTACCGCGAGTCTCTAGAGGAATGGAGGGTTCCAAATGATTGGAAAAGAGCACAGGTAGTCCCAGTCTTCAAGAAGGGTCGTCGAGCAGATGCGCAAAACTATAGACCTATATCTCTGACGTCGATCTGTTGTAGAATTTTAGAACATGTTTTTTGCTCGAGTATCATGTCGTTTTTGGAAACCCAGAATCTACTATGTAGGAATCAACATGGATTCCGGAAACAGCGATAGTGTGAGACCCAACTCGCTTTATTTGTTCATGAGACCCAGAAAATATTAGATACAGGCTCCCAGGTAGATGCTATTTTTCTTGACTTCCGGAAGGCGTTCGATACAGTTCCGCACTGTCGCCTGATAAACAAAGTAAGAGCCTATGGAATATCAGACCAGCTGTGTGGCTGGATTGAAGAGTTTTTAGCAAATAGAACACAGCATGTTGTTGTCAATGGAGAGACGTCTACAGACGTTAAAGTAACCTCTGGCGTGCCACAGGGGAGTGTTATGGGACCATTGATTTTCACAATATATATAAATGACCTAGTAGATAGTGTCGGAAGTTCCATGCGGCTTTTCGCGGATGATGCTGTAGTATACAGAGAAGTTGCAGCATTAGAAAATTGTAGCGAAATGCAGGAAGATCTGCAGCGGATAGGCACTTGGTGCAGGGAGTGGCAACTGTCCCTTAACATAGACAAATGTAATGTATTGCGAATACATAGAAAGGAGGATCCTTTATTGTATGATTATATGATAGCGGAACAAACACTGGTAGCAGTAACTTCTGTAAAATATCTGGGAGTATGCGTGCGGAACGATTTGAAGTGGAATGATCATATAAAATTAATTGTTGGTAAGGCGGGTACCAGGTTGAGATTCATTGGGAGGGTGCTTAGAAAATGTAGTCCATCAACAAAGGAGGTGGCTTACAAAACACTTGTTCGACCTATACTTGAGTATTGCTCGTCAGTGTGGGATCCATACCAGATCGGTTTGACGGAGGAGATAGAGAAGATCCAAAGAAGAGCGGCGCGTTTCGTCACAGGGTTATTTGGTAACCGTGATAGCGTTACAGAGATGTTTAATAAACTCAAGTGGCAGACTCTGCAAGAGAGGCGCTCTGCATCGCGGTGTAGCTTGCCCGCCAGGTTTCGAGAGGGTGCGTTTCTGGATGAGGTATCGAATATATTGCTTCCCCCTACATATACCTCCCGAGGAGATCACGAATGTAAAATTAGAGAGATTCGAGCGCGCACGGAGGCTTTCAGACAGTCGTTCTTCCCGCGAACCATACGCGACTGGAACAGAAAAGGGAGGTAATGACAGTGGCACGTAAAGTGCCCTCCGCCACACACCGTTGGGTGGCTTGCGGAATATAAATGTAGATGTAGATGTAGATGTTTCTCGTCGCCTTGTCTATCCCACGTGGTGTGCCGCATCACTCCCCCTCAGTCCATCCCCCCACTTCTCATTCTCCCATCTCCCTCACTATTTGTCGCCCCATACTCGGCTCCTCCCTCCCGCGCTTCCTCTGATCCCCTCTGATCCCTTCCCTCCACTCCCTCCCTCTGCTCCATCCGTTTCTGCGGCCCCCGCTAGGCTGGTCGCCCGGAGGGCTATGGCCCACACTCAACTCTCCCCTTCGCCTTCATCATCATCGTTTTCACCGTCGCCTTCGCCATCGCCCTCACCATCTCCGGCGCCGACCCCAGCACCGGGACCTGCCACTCCCCGCCACATTCCAGTCGCTCCCATCCCCCACACCTCCTCCGCCGCCGTCAAGCGCCCCAGTGGCACCCCTGCCTCCTCTACTCCCAAAAAGGCTGCGCCTCGTCCCCCTTCCCCAACCTATGATGACATGGATGTCTCCCCACCTGTCCCTGCCCCCTCCTCCTCCTCCTCCTCCTCCTCCTCCTCCACCCCCTCCTCCTACCACTACCTCCTCTCCCGTATTGATCCCTCCCTTCTTGAGGCCCGGAACCTCACCCTCTTCCTTCGCCAGAATTTTCCTGATGCCCCCATCTCCCTCCTCACTCCGCACCGTGATTCGATGCTCATCTCCTCCCGCAGCCCTACCCTCCACACAGATCTCCCCTCCTGCATCCCTGTCACCCGCTTTGGCCCTAATGCCTCCCTCACCCCTGCTCCTTCCCCGCCTCCCTCCTGCCAACCCCAACCCCCGCATCGCCCGTCGACCCTCACTGCCGTGATCACTCAGCTTAGTCCGGCGATCACGGAGGAGGAGGTGTTGGCGGAGCTCAAGGCACAGCCCCATCTGGAGGTGCGTGCGGTTCACTGCATCCACAACTCAGCCGGCCCTACCCGCCTTATGCGGGTCTTTTCCGAACACGCCCGCTCTATAGACCGTCTCCTGAAGGAGGATGCTCTTCTTTTTCACCAAAGCTACTCAATTGACCCTTCCTGTTCCCCTCCCCAATCCCTCCGCTGCCAGAGGTGCTTGCGGTATAATGCACACACGACATCTGCCCACCTGCCCCCACTGTAGACAAGCCCACTTATTACGGCAGTGCCCCAATCTCCAGTCCCCCCCCCCCCTCCTGTAATACCTGTAACCTACCTCATCCTACTTCCTCCCAGAAATGTAAGGCCCGATCCCCTCCTACCACTTCTGAACTCACCGATCCTGTCCACCCTCTGGACGCCCCCACCCCTCCCGGCAATTCCCTTCGCCCAACCCCTACCGCTGAGGACATCATCAGATTCCTCACCATCGCCCTTCAGAACGTTCATCCTTTTCAGCGCCCCCACACCCTCCAACAGATATCCCTCACCGCCCGTTCCGTTTTCCACCTAAAAATGTACGCTACCTACTCCAACAACCAGGCCCATTTCACCTTCTCCCGTCTTGACACCCTCGTCTAAGTCCCTGTCATGGTGCGACAGCACCGTATCCTTTTCAGCAACATCTGCTCCCTTCCCGCCAACAAAAACCTCTTCCTGCACACCCTTGCCACCCACCTTATGGATGCCTTCCTTCTCAATGAAACCTTCCTCCAACCACACCACACCGTCCACACTTTGACCTATCTCCTTCACTGCTCCGATAATCCCCTCCTGATTGCGTGTGGCGGAGTTGCCATTGGTCACCACCGCCATATCCCCATTCTGCTCCAACGTCTCCTTCCTGACCCCAGCAAACACCTGATCCTTAGTCTCTTCTTACCCTGCCTTACCGTCATCTGGCCACGATCTATGTCCGCCCTAACGCCCCTATTCCCTTTGACTTCCTCTCCCACATTGACCGTACCTTCTCCTCCTACGTGATCGCCGCCGACCTCAACATCCATAGTCATTCTGCCGCCCAGTTACGGCAGTGGCATCGGTTCCTCTCCTCCCTTCAAGGCGACCTCATCCCCATCCCCCAGCACACCCATCCCGAATCCAATTCCACTCCCGATATTATCCTTTCTTCCCCTAACCTCCTTGGCCGCATAACAGTGGATGTCCTGGAGCCTATTGGTAGTGACCATCTCCCTGTCCTCACCATTTCAGACCATCGTCGCCCCCACCTCGACCCTCGTACTGACCCTCCCCCAAAGTACATCCATGACTATTCCCGTGCCAACTGGAATGCCTACCGGGATACCCTCTCCACCCAGGTCGATAGCCACCCCTTCATCTACCACCACCCTGACGATGTAACCCATGCCGCCTCCTTTCTCCAGCAGACCTTGTCTGAGGCTGTTGAGGCCCACGTCCCTACTGTCGCCATCCACCCCCACTGTCCTACCCTAACCCCACAGGCCATCCTCCTCCGTGAATCCCATCGTCTCTACCATGCCTTTCTCCACACACACTACAACACCACCGGCAACTACAGCGACACATTCGTAATTTGCTCCCAGCTAAGAAACGCCGGGACTGGCGACAGACATGCACCCGTTTAAATGCTACCCTACCTATCGACTCATCCAAGTTCTGGTCAGCCTTCCGTCCCCTTACCGGAACTAAACCCTCCCCCTACTATCCTCTTCTCCATGATGATCACCCCTTCCCTGACACTCTTAGTAAGGCCAATCACTTTGCCTCCTACCTCTCCGATGTATTTTCCATCCCCGATGATCCCCAGTTCGGTTACTCCCTCTTCCCAGATGTCCGCGATCGAACTGACACCTCTGTCCCACCCCTCACACCTGGTTTCCAGTACTTGGACAACATTGCACACACAGAACTCAATGCCCCTATCACTACACAGGATCTCATTGCTACACTCCGCACAAAATGCAACACCACTCCTGGTCACAATCGTGTCACCTACTGTCACCTTCGTGAAGCTCCTGTCTCTTTCCTCTCCACCCTGGCCGGGCTCTACAATGTAGTCCTGTCCACCGGTTACTACCCCGTATCCTGATGTTCCTTAAACTTGGCAAACCGCCTTCTGCCGTCTCCTCGTACCGTCCCATCAGCCTTACCTCGGTCTTCACCAAGGTCCTGGAATCTATTCTCACCCGCCACACCCACCAGCATCTCCGCCAGCACCGCCTTCTTCCCGTTACCCAGTGTGGCTTTCGGCCATCCTTCTCTTCCGACAACCTACTCCTTCACCTCACTCATCACCTTTCCGAACAGCTTAATTCCCATAGCTCCGCAATCTTCCTCTCCCTGGACCTCGAACGTGCTTATGACCGCATATGGCATTCCGGTCTCCTCTTCAAGCTCAAAAACCTTTGCCATTCCCATTAACTACGTCTGTCTGATCGGCTCCTTTCTCTTCCATCGTCCTTCCTACGTCACCATCCATAACACGGATTCCTACACCTTTTTCCCTCCACCGGTGTGCCCCACGGCTCCGTCCTCTCCCCCCTTCTAAGCCTTTTGTATACGGCGGACATGCCGCTGCCATCACCCCCCATCCACCTTCTCCAATTTGCCGATGACACCGCCTTCCTTTCCCTTGCATCCACCCTGCAGCACTCCCAACACCTTCTCCAATCCCATCTTGACCAGTTCACCGCTTGGTGCAAAACCCAGGCGATCATTGTAGGCAAAACCACCCCTTCCTTCTGCCTCCTTGATTTCTATCTCACCGTCTATGGCCGTCCTATCGCCCTCACCCCCACCCTCAACTACCTTGGCGTCACCCTCGACCGTCGCCTCTCCTGGACCCCCCATCTCCGGACAATCCAAGCCAAGGCATGCTCCCAACTCCATCTCCTCAAGCTCCTTTCTGGCTGTACGTCGGGTCTGGGCCCCTCCACCATCCTCCACACCTATAAATCCCTCATCCGCCCTATCCTTTGTTATGCCCATCCGGCCTGGATCTCCGCCCCCCTACCTTTTATAAATCCCTTCAAATCCTTGAACGCCATGCTCTCCGCCTCACCTATCGCATCCGTCTCCCCTCCCCCACGTGGATCCTGTACGATCTCATTCCGTTCCCCCACCTCCTCCTTTTCCTTGAAAGGATACGGATCCTGTACACCTCCCGCAAACTCAATCCTCCTCACCCGTTTGTCTCGCCTATCCTCTCCCACCGCCGCCCGCTGCCGCGCCTGTAGTCCCACGTCCCATCCGGTCTCCATCTCTCCACCCTCCTTACCCTCTCCCAAGGTGGCTTCCGCCAGCTCCCCCTCCCTGATGATGTCCTCCTCCCCTCCATCTACCCCTCCTATCAACTTTGATCCTCCCTGCCCCAACTTCCTGTGTACTTTCCTTTAGGCACCTGCCCTCCCTTCTCTTTCCTTTTCCCCTGTCCCCTTCCTCCACCCCTCTTCCCCCGGGCTTCCCCTCCCCCTTCCTCCCTTCCCCCTACCGCCCCTGCCCATGGCATCTGCTCTCTCCTCTCCCTCTCCCACCTCCCCCCCCTCCTCCTCTCTAGGCAGGTCCCCAGACTCGTACACGGTTAGTGAACATTCGCGCGCTGGAGATCAACACCTCGTGTTTCTGTGTGTGCCATCCTTTTGTGCTTAAGTGGTTCAGTGTTATTTGTTTTGTGCACCTACGTTCACGTGTGACAATTTTCGTCTGTATATGTGTCTAAGTGACTGAAAAAATTTTATCTTGGACTCTACGCCCGTGAACGGCTCCATGTATTTTAAAAAGTGTTTGTCTCCATTTATATGTCCACCAAATTTTTTTCTCTAATTGTCTCCATTTGTATCTTTTGTGTTTCTCTGTGGCCAAAGAGCAGCCTAGTATGCTGCTGCAGGCCTGCCTGTAAACAGGTTTAAAAATAACAATAAAGAAAAGAAAAAAACACTGGAGCGGCAGTCTTGCGGCTCACTCTGAAGATGGCTGAACGTTATACAGCCAAAATATTAGAAGAAGAAGGAGATTTCTTGTAGCTGCACACCCGAAACTTAATGGAACAGTCTTTGCGCCGCCAAAACCTTAAGATTCACACCAATATTATGTGTTTTCATTTTACTTCACATTTTATGTTTTCAAGAGATCAGTATTCAATGTCAATAGTTTAGTGGCCATAAGAAAGTAATATTTCTTTCCTAAACAAATGTTGAAATAAATACAGAGTTTTTTCCTTGAAATTAGTGGCAGCAAGTTTCAATATCAGGAGGACTCTGCAGGAGCTGCATAGGTATTTGCTTCTCTTGACCACCCACCTTTGCCATAATTTGCTATGGTGTTCTTCTTGGTTATAATGGTTACTGGACTACATTTCTTTGTGCAAGATGAGAACCATCTGTCAATTATAACAAAGCCTGCCTTTGAGTTTGCTGAACATTACACCTTCCTCCCTTGTTTGGCTGGTTTCAAAGACATGTATTACTATAGTGATGTCCATGCCTTAAAAGGTATCATGCTTTCATCCACAGCAGATACCTTACTGGGAATGTGTTGTTGGGAAGTGTTGTATGAGGTCTGACCTTATGAAGATTATCATGATTGGAATTCACATGTCTTTAGCTTTGACAAGGCTGATCTAGAGTAGGTTCTAAACTATAGTAGTGCACTACTGTTGATAACACAACAGTACCTATCAAGTTTTTTTCGTTGATTGTCACCTCATGGTGTGACCGGATGGTTAGCTTTGTTTCAACTGGTTGCATACAGATTCATCTATAGAACCAGACACTCTAACATCTCAGTGGAAAGTAAAGAATGGGAAGAGTCTTTCTCTTATACTGTGTTTTGTCAATGAGCTACTGAAAATGGGTTTCTCTTATGTATGAATGTGAAGTGAGTCAAAAACAGCAGAATCGTTTAACCATTCCTCTTCTGGTGACAGTCCTCCTTCACTTATGGTTCCATCACCGGAAATATTAATATTCACAGCACAAGTCCTGTTTGCACTACAACTGTTATCATGTTGTGGAAATTAACTTGGATCCAGGTCCTGCACAATGTCTGAAATCAATTAGTCACCTGTTCCTTCATCAGTTTCTGTTTCAGAATCTTCAGAACCCTTACACAGTGAAAGTATTAGCTCCTCCACTTCTATTATTCTCAAAGAATCAAGTTTGCCAAAGACTGCTAGTCATTCTTTTTATTACTATTTTTGGTTTCCACAGGTCTATGCTGCCATCATCAGATCTTGTAACATTATTAGATGTGCATGCTTTTTACAACACTGGAAGCAGATAGTGATGCTGCATCAAATTGTAATAAAAAGTGGCAGGGAACATCAACATGTCACAAAAAAACATGTTGTGGTGATATCTCAGCTGCTGGGACATTAGCACAACATGTCGTATGTTTTAATCATGTGGTATTTTATTTGTGACATGCTGATGTTCCCTGCCACTTTTTATTAGAATTTTGAAGCAACATCACTTTCTAACTTAGGTGTTGTAAAAAGCCTGTACGACTAATAATGTTACAAGATCCAATGATGACAGTGTAGATCTGTCAAAACCAGTAGTAGTAATTAAAAAATTACTAGTCAACTTGGTAAACTTGATTCTTCAAAAATAAATGTAATTTTCAGCTCACCCCCAATGACTGACACAATATCATACATATAACCAATGCTTCTAGTTTTCAAAGTATATTACTTACGGATATTAAATTTTACTTATCACAGAGTGAAAACAACCCTAGAAACTTTACCATGAAGTACAGAAATGAGCTGATACAAGGTAAAACAGCATATACTGTAAAAACTAAGCACTGTGACCTGACTTCACAAGTGATGACAGTAGTGATGTCATGACAAATAGAACCTGATTATTGTAGTAGTTTTTATTCAGCTGGTACAGCATACTACAACAAGATGTCAAACAAATCCTGAAGTGATATGATATATTGACATGAAAGTAGTAAAACCAGTGGACCGGTGGTAAGTATGCTTCCTGCAGTCCATAAAAACCAATAATTTTGTTGTAAGCATATTTTCTATGTTTTGTGGAAAAATTATCTTTGTCATAAGCATACTTCCCACTGACCTTTAAAACAAACTTTTTGGTAGTACATAAATTTCCCATGGCCCCTGAAAGGCAGTGTATTGTACTACCACCATACACCAGGAGCGTACAGAGGTGATACAATATATTCACATAAACACAGTTCAGAAATACAGTAACTTGTTAGTATACTTCCAATGGCCTGAGATAGTGAGAGATTATGCCATTTATAGGAAAAAATTATCTGTTACTTAGTGAGAGATTATACCATTTACTAGAGTAAACTGTGTACTCTATTAATGACTCTGTAGAATTTCAGAAAGAATAAGCAATTAAAATACTGTAGTTACATCATGAAAATGCTGAGTTTTCATTACAAGTAAGAAAATTTATATAAAAACTGAGTAACCTAATGCTTTTGGTGCATGGTGGCATGCACAGCTGTTGGTGCCTATAGGGAAGTATGGAAGAAATATATCAAAAGGTTGACAACTGGACATTACATATGATATAATAATTATAACCATTGAGACACTTTCCATGTGGAAAAAGGAACCAAGTTTATTGAAAAACAATATATTGCCTCAAGAAATGAAATTCTCAATACTGCCACTAAACTCATATAAAAGTACAAAAAACTATCCTAACTTTTGAAACTATTGATATGTGTCTCATTGAATCCACACTGTCTGTTACTGGCGTTTAGTGTTACTCACCAAAAACCAGTTATCTGCATTTCATCCTTCTTGTAGAATTAAGACTGTTTTGGTATGTGAGATCTTGGCCCCTTGTCCCATCTTAGCACATGTTGTACTACGCACCTGTATCCTGACAACCTGCAAGGTGTAGTGGTAATAGATTATATTAACAAACCTTCCTTAGAAATCAGTCTCTCTATTAACGAAATTTTATCAAAATTCTGATATTAACCCTAACATAAAAATAGAAAAATCTGGCAGGGGACTTTAATTTATTATGCGTATAGATCTGGTAATAAATGTTATGTGTGGCATTTTGACCTGGTGCAAGTCTTCCAATGGATACCAATTTCATGACTTGCATGTCCCTAAGATACTCCCATTATACAACTGGAGAAAGGGGAGCTACTGTTTAATATGGGCTCTGAACAAGATGTTATGTATGGTGAATTTCCATGTTACTAAAACATAAATACAAGGTTAAATGGCAGATGGAAAAGTCAGTGGTCCGACTAGGATTCAATCCCATTACACATTACAAATCACCCATTACATCTTACATTGCCTTTGGTTTTCCAGACACATGCTGTAGAACTAGATGGCCAGTCCCAAAATAGCTTTGTTGCTTTCTGGAGTTGTGGAGGCTGTTTCCTTTATTGCTTTCCCTGATGTGTACCACCTCCTCTGTAGCTGACCATCTCATTGCTCCCAACATTGACTTGAGATGTCAGTCCAGACACGAGTTAAGTATACAACAGATATCGATATTTCCACTGAATCTCTCACATAGCCAACTGTAGCAATTTTATTGTTGTTTCATCTGTAAAATTTAGTTCTTGTGGCATAACATATCTACAACATATCTATCTCCCTCCCCCCCCCCCCCCCCTGCTACGATAACTGTCTGTGGATGTTCATATGTTTACTTAAGATAATTTAAAGACACAATGTAGGTAAGGATATGGAGAAACAATTCTTTACTGTGTCAAAATCACTGTCACTGAATGAAAAAAAAAACTACTTACATGATACTTGATGAAGAGTATGATAATGAGGGGTGCCAGAAGATCTGATCTATTCAGTTTGAGATGTGAATTAAATTGTAAGAATTACATAAAGAAGCTCTAGACTGGCTACATGTGTCTTGTGTACCTTGTAATATTGTGAATGTATATATCTGCCATTAGTTTTTGGGAGGCCACATCGTTTACACTTAAACGTTTTTAGTACTTCCTTTGCGTATTTCAGCAATGACGCAGTTGTTTGTCAAACTTAGCTTGTAGGATCATTTTCAGGCTTCTGATATCATTCAGTGCATATTGTGGCAATAAAACAATGACATTACTTTTATTTACGGGAAAAAGTGTTGTGTAGCGATTACATTCACTGGTCCCTTTTGCACTAAAAACTACCTTTCTCTGTGAATATTCTTGAAAATACATGACAAGCTTGTCATCTAATTTCTACAATCAAACCCATGGGGGAATGACTGCAGAAATTCTACTGTTGTATTTTCTGTTTTCTTTGGGTAGATACAAAGTTTAAACTTTTCCCCAGAATGGTTAAAAATTTCTAAATGTAGCATTGTTGCCAAGTGTCACAAATATTACAGAAATCCAAGAACCTCCATTTCACATTTCTTGAACTTAGCTATAAAGGAACTTGTGGAACTAAGGCATTTCCATGATTAATTAATTGATACTGATAAAAAGATTTGTAACAAACTACTGCATTTTAACATATTTGCCTGTGGTTATTTACATCAATCAAATTTTAATTTCTAAAATGATAGCAGTGTCTCACTGAGTGAGCCAAAGTTGGGTGTTGAGATTACAGTTGTAATAACATTTTTTCTTCTTTAGCTTGAAAGATGGCTTTATACATGATATTCCACAGAGTTTTCATTACACCAGGACAAGCTGAAATTTTACTTGAATTATTACATGAAACGGTACGGCATGAGGCCTGACCACACCAATAGAAATCATGTGTGAGGGTAAACCAATATATGAAACAGAATATTCTAAATGTATAGGTTCTTATACTGGTAAGAACCAGAACTGGAAGTTACATGCTACAGATCTTCAAAAACATATTAACTCTGAAACTTCCTCATTGCAGATATCAAATTATGGAAATGGAAAGGTAAAGGTAAAAAAGTTGACTAACTTTGCCTATTTTCTTATTCATAAATGTCTTACAGCTTTATATTCTGGGGTAATACATCACTGAGGAGAAAAATGGTTGTTACAAAGAAGTATGTAGTAAGTATTATATATGGTGTCCACTCTCAAGTTACTTGTAGATGTATTGAAACAGTAGAGCATACTAAAAATATTCTGACAGCACATTTACTCTCTTAGGGAACTCATTGTTGACAGTCATTCATAGTTTGAAAACAACTACATTCAGTTATTTCTTTAGTGTTGGTCTAGCAGAGGATCAGATCTCATTTCCACTCTGGGTGTTGGTAGAAAATCCCTGTCATCCTCCCAAAGAAACAGTCTCTCAGTTGCAACATTGGTGAGAGATGGCAGCATAGACTGAGTTAGTTCAGTTGCTTCAGCGATGATGGGTTTTCTATTTTCCTTGGCTTCCAGGGGTGAGTCTTGATCACAATCTCCAGTGGATGACTCACAGTCATGTGGAGAATGTGTAACTGTGGCAGTGAAAAAGTTTTATCATGGATGCTGTCATTCTCGTGTGCCACATATTCGTCCTGCAGAGATGGCCTAGTGGCTGATTCTGATGTCTTGTGGCACTTCTTACAGCTCTTGGGCGAATTTCGCTTATGGCAATGTGTTTGAGTGTCTGAGGAAGTAAAAGACTCACGTTATTGTGGTATATAAGACTTGCGGTTAGCCATGTGAACTTCGAGCATGGGTGTGTACAGTTGAAATCAGGTTAGTGGTTGGCCCTGCAAGTGGAAAGGTGCTGTGACGCCTCCACTGAAAACACAGATAGTCGAAAAGCCAAGTCCAGTGTTGTCCACGTTCATGGACTGGCTGTTGCCATCAGAGTATTGATATTTGAGTCCATGTCATGTCCACTGGATAATATCGTTGTAGGCAGTGTCAGAAGTCATCTTAACATAAACGACACTGCTGATGATCAATAGGTTAATGCCGATGAGATCATTGTGGGGGATCTTGACATCATCATGTAAGATGTGCTCAATGTCCAGTGCTTTCGGTCATGTGTATTCATATCAAAAGGTGAACTTAAAGGTTTTTATTCCTGTCAGATGCTGGTCATGATAGTTTGTTCGACTTAGAAGTGTGGTAATCTGGAAGTAAACAAACACTATGCGCAGACAGTGGTGGAGACAGCTGAGCACAGTCCATACAGTCGAACTGCCAAATGCAGATTGGCCTCCTCAGCTAGCTGAGAACGTCTCCCGTCCAACCTGAGTCTCCCTATGCTTCACACTACACAGCAGCACACACTATCCATTAATCCACTTGCTCATAGCCTAACTGTATTCAAGCAAAGGTTCGATACTGTTGTGCATCCACATTGAAATATTATAACGCCAGCTGGCATATATATGTTATATGGATGGTGTCTGTTCATTCAGACGTGCATGTCAGAAAAAACAGAGATCATTGATTTGATCAGGCACTGTATAAAATAAATGGCAAAAGAAATGTCCAACACTTCACTGCAGTGGGGAATTGAGTGAACTCAGGAGCGAGAGATGAAAATGTATGCCGCACCTGGAGTCTATGACTAGATGCTGAACTAAGGGAATGGTGTTCTAATAGTGAGATGGAGATACAACAAAACAGTAAGTTATGTGTAGCCACAAATTACAATATTACTACTCATTTCAGCTGTGCTAAAAGATACTCGCTGGCAGAGAAAAAGTAAATATCTTTTAGAATGCCACATCTCGTTGAAGAATACAATACACATTTGGCTGACTATCTACTGGGCAGGCACATGTTGCTTTACAGGTCGAGGACACGATCAAAGCAGTGGTGGTGCCCATTATTCACCCAAATGATTGATATCTGCACTATAAACACTTAGTGTGCGTACCAAATTGCTAACCAAAGTGAATAGGTCGTAGTTTTGAATGTCTGAAAGAGAATAGTGATGTTGTACCTATCGAAGGAAACAAAACCAACATTGAAACATAAGAGTACCACAAAGAAGCAAGCTGATGGGAGAATGGGTGAACACAGATGTGCTACTAGACACAGGAAACCACTTTATTGTGTCAAGCAAAACAGGGAAGATATGTGCATATTGCAAGCAAAAACACTAAAATATGTGTGATAGGTAAAATATTGATGTACATGACTAATGTTTTGTTTCATTTCATACTGAATATGCACTCAAAACCAGTACAGACAGTGTTTTAATTTTGTTAACGGTTTTTCTTATAGTTTTATGTATAGGTGGGCAGTGAACTCCAGAACTGATAAAAAGATCCAGATCTTTCTGAAGAATGGATGATGGATGATTCAGAAAAAATGAATGGTAGCTCACCTGATTTCAAAATGTATATCAGGTGGAGGGAACGAGCAGGATGAAAATTCCTCGCTGGGCTGCTGCAGCTGTGACCCACCTCACTTGAATGAGAGAATGTTTCCCAAGCTACAAAAAAAGTGTTACAGACCATGTGCAAGTGTGGATTTGGAAACCTTATTAGTGCAAGAAGCTTTTCTCATCCATGAAAACAGACAATAAAGAAAGCTCCAGTTCCTTTTTTTCAATTTATTGGCTATTGGGCAGTACCCTTTCAGCTACCTCAATAGTAATACTAGTTAGAACGACATGAAAGTAAGCACAACACAAAACTCAATCACAGAGCGGCAAAAATATTCTTCGATCGAATTGAGAAGGGAACCTGAAGTTCTTCACTTCATATCCACTTGCGTTGACCATTCAGCCCAAGAAAGAAATTTTCGCGAGTTCCATGATTTAACACCACGAATAATCAATGAGTCTATGTTTTGTTTGCAGTCCAGTCAGGGTTATCGCTAAAGTCAAGTACTCATTCAGTTCCTTGCTTGGGATAATGGGATCAGTTGCAGCTTCTACTTTGCCTGCTCTTCCCTAAATAACACAAGGTCTTCCTTAGAGCATCTGGCCTTTGTTTTAGATGATGTATTGGCATGTCTATTGACTATGTTTGCTTTCTGCTTCTAATCAGTTTTATTTTCAATGGTAGGAGGTCGCTTGTAGGCCTGATGTGCAGCGTCTCCAAGATTCGTAAAGTGTTTTAGTTCTTCCGCGAGCCAAGGTGCAGGTTTTCCCTTGAGGTTTCCGGTGTTTGGGGGAGCATATTTATTCCGTAATAGAGTTACTTAGGTAGTAAATCCATGGAGTTGGTCTTTCATGTCCGGGAATGGTATGGAAGTCGTCTCCCAAATTATCTATGGTGCCTGCACTGCAATTTCAGGTACACTGATACACAGACTATAATAGGCTGCATTGTGAGTATGTGCAAGCTAATTTCTGTTACATTTGAAGGAGAAACTACACATATAAATTTCACAGTGAAGGCGAAGAATACTTATGTTAGTGGCCCTAGCATAACTTGTATACCAGTACTCCTAAAACGAATCGAATCTTTAAGGGTCTGTTTTGAAACAGGCTATCTACCTACTTCCTGAGGGCTGTAGACGACGCCCATTAGGCAAATTTTCTTAAGGGATTATATATTTACGAAAATATATTTGATTTGTTTGTCTTCATTTCTAACGAATGTGAGTAGCATGGTCGGTAATAAGTCAAAGCGTTTGTATGCCACTACTCCAACTGCTCATCTGCTACTTCTGTTTTGTCTTCGGGCAGAGGAGTCTATATTTAGGGGACTGGAGAGCATGCTTGGTTTGAGCCAGGTGCCCACGTTCGTTAGGAAAAAGACATGGATGTCGATATTCTCAAATATATGGCGGAGGTCGTCGAAATAAGTTGAAAGTGATGAGCAGCTATGTTCTACAGTAACCATTGATGAGGTCAAATGAATTGGAGGGACCCTTTGCTTTAAGCAAACTTGCTGAAATGCAAGAAAATTTAAAAGAAAACCGAGTGAAATTGAAACAACATGTCCCAAGCAGGTGAAACTCTACTTAGAAAATGTTGCAAACATTTACTTTCAATAAAGATCCCGTTATTTCGTGCCTCGCTATTTTAGGTAGAAAATCGAATACTTTAAATTTAAGAGGCACAGACTGAGAGATAATGGGCAGGCTTTACAATTTTTGAAAGTTGTCCATAAGGTAACCAAAGAAGTATCCTCAGAGAAAGCAGCCTCACTTTTAAAAATGAAACACTTGCCAATATTAATGGAATGGAAACTAAATTCTTTTAAATGCAAAAATAAAGAATATCCTCAAGAAATAGTCATTGATTAATAATTTGCTTAAAGGTTTATTTGAGTGTTTTAAGGTTATCTCCAGTAACAAACTGATGAATCAGGCAACGTTACTGGACCCTGAATCATAGGCAATGATTTTCGGCGACAAAACGTTTCAGGACTGCTAAATGAAAGCTGTTGGATAAATGGAAGTGTTCATTGATAAAAAAAAAAAAAAAAAAAAAAAAAAAAGCAGCACTCTTTTCTTTACCAGTTTCTATGATGAGATATGAGACGTTCTCAATCTGGGGGGGGGGGGGGGAGTTCAATGAAACTATTAGTCAGTTTCAAGCACGTCATGACCCACAGAGTGCGGCAATCGTCGAACTAGACATATATTTAGTGGAGAGGTATTTACCTAGAAACAACAATCCCTTAAACTGGTGGGCAACAAGAAAATTGCTGTGACCAGCTTTGTATCAATTGATTCTAAAAGTTACTGTATCGCAGATCAGTGGCATACGAACGAATAAAAACGTTTCAGGACTGCTAAATGAAAGCTGTTGGATAAATGGAAGTGTTCATTGATAAAAAAAAAAAAAAAAAAAAAAAAAAAAAAGCAGCACTCTTTTCTTTACCAGTTTCTATGATGAGATATGAGACGTTCTCAATCTGGGGGGGGGGGGGGGGGGAGTTCAATGAAACTATTAGTCAGTTTCAAGCACGTCATGACCCACAGAGTGCGGCAATCGTCGAACTAGACATATATTTAGTGGAGAGGTATTTACCTAGAAACAACAATCCCTTAAACTGGTGGGCAACAAGAAAATTGCTGTGACCAGCTTTGTATCAATTGATTCTAAAAGTTACTGTATCGCAGATCAGTGGCATACGAACGAATATTTTCAAAAGCAGGACAATGTGCACTAAGACAAGAAAGAGACTCATGACGACTGAAATGGGTCAAATTTTATTAATCAATAACAATAATGATTAATTTTTCATCTATGGTAATACTGACTGTAAATGACTGCTGCAAATACACTCCATTTACAGTTGTTATAATTTTTATATTTTTTTCAGTGTTGTTGCTGTGGTCTTCAGTCCTGAGACTGGTTTGATGCAGCTCTCCATGCTACCCTATCCTGTGCAAGCTTCTTCATCTCCCAGTAGTTACTGCAACCCACATCCTTCTGAATCTGCTTATTGTATTCATCTCTTGGTCTCCCTCTATGATTTATGCCCTCCACGCTGCCCTCCAATACTAAATTTGTGATCCATTGATGCCTCAGAACATGTCCTACTAACCGGTCCCTTCTTTTTGTCAAGTTGTGACACATACTCCTCTTCTCCCCAATTCTATTCAATATTTCATCATTAGTTATGTGATCTACCGATCTAATCTTCAGCATTCTTCTGTAGCACCACATTTCGAAAGCTTCCATTCTATTCTTGTCCAAACTATTTATCGTCCATGTTTCACTTCCATACATGCCTACACTCCATACAAATACTTTCAGAAATGACTTCCTGACACTTAAATCTATACTCGATGTTAACAAATTTCTCTTCTTCAAAAACGCCTTCCTTGCCATTGCCAGTCTACATTTTATATCTTCTCTACTTCGACCATGATCAGTTATTTTGCTCCCCAAATAGCAAAACTCCTTTACTACTTTAAGTGTCTCATTTCCTAATCTAATTCCCTCAGCGCCACCCGACTTAATTCGACTACATTCCATTATCCTCGTTTTGCTTTTGTTGATGTTCATCTTATATCCTCCTTTCAAGACACTGTCCATTCCGTTCAACCGCTCTTCCAAGTCCTTTGCTGTCTCTGATAGAATTACAATGTCATCGGCGAACCTCAAAGTTTTTATTTCTTCTCCATGGATTTTAATACCTACTCCGAATTTTTCTTTTGTTTCCTTTACTGCTTGCTCAATATACAGATTGAATAACATCGGGGAGAGACTACAACCCTGTCTCACTCCCTTCCCAACCACTGCTTCCCTTTCATGCCCCTCGACTTTTATAACTGCCATCTGGTTTCTGTACAAATTGTAAATACCCTGTCGCTCTCTGTATTTTACCCTGCCACCTTTAGAATTTGAAAGAGAGTATTCCAGTCAACATTGTCAAAAGCTTTCTCTAAGTCCACAAATGGTAGAAACGTACGTTTGCCTTTCCTTAATCTTTCTTCTAAGATTGCCTCACGTGTTCCAATATTTCTACGGAATCCAAACTGATCTTCCTCGAGGTCAGCTTCTACCAGTTTTTCCATTCGACTGTAAAGAATTCGCGTTAGTATTTTGCAGCTGTGACTTATTAAACTGATAGTTCGGTAATTTTCACATCTGTCAACACCTGCTTTGGTTCAAAATGGTTCAAATGGCCCTGAGCACTATGGGACTTAACATCTGAGGTCATCAGTCCCCTAGAACTTAGAACTACTTAAACCTGACTAACCTAAAGACATCACACACAGCCATGCCCGAGGCAGGATTCGAACCTGCGACCGTAGCGGTCACATGGTTCCAAACTGAAGCGCTTAGAACCGCACGGCCACACTGGCTGGCAACACCTGCTTTCTTTGGGATTAGAATTATTATATTCTTCTTGAAGTCTGAGGGTATTTCGCCTGTCTCATACATCTTGCTCACCAGATGGTAGAGTTTTGTCAGGACTGGCTCCCCAAGGCCGTCAGTAGTTCTAATGGAATGTTGTCTACTCCCGGGGCCTTGTTTCGACTTAGGTCTTTCAGTGCTCTGTCAAACTCTTCACGCAGTATCGTATCTCCCATTTCATCTTCATCTACATCCTCTTCCATTTCCATAATATTGTCCTCAAGTACATCGCCCTTGTGTAGACCCTCTATATACTCCTTCCACCTTTCTGCTTTCCCTTCTTTGCTTAGAAATGGGTTTCCATCTGAGCTCTTGATATTCATACAAGTGGCTCTCTTTTCTCCAAAGGTCTCTTTAATTTTCCTGTAGGCAGTATCTATCTTACCCCTAGTGAGATAAGCCTCTAAATCCTTACTTTTGTCCTCTAGCCATCCCTGCTTAGCCATTTTGCACTTCCTGTTGATCTCATTTTTGAGACGTCTGTATTCCTTTTTGCCTGCTTCATTTCCTGCATTTTTATATTTTCTCCTTTCGTCAATTAAGTTCAATATTTCTTCTGTTACCCAAGGAGTTCTACTAGCCCTTGTCTTTTTACCTACTTGATCCTCTGCTGCCTTCACTACTTCATCTCTCAAAGCTACCCATTCTTCTTCCACTGTACTTCTTTCCCCCATTCCTGTCAATTGTTCCCTTATCCTCTCCCTGAAACTCTGTACAACCTCTGGTTCTTTCAGTTTATCCAGATCCCATCTTCTTAAATTCCCACCTTTTTGCAGTTTCTTCAGTTTTAATCTACAGTTCATAACCAATAGATTGTGGTCAGAGTCCACATCTGCCCCTGGAAATGTCTTACAATTTAAAACCTGGTTCCTAAATCTCTGTCTTACCATTATATAATCTATCTGATACCTTCTAGTATCTCCAGGATTCTTCCATGTATACAACCTTCTTTCATGATTCTTGGACCAAGTGTTTGCTATGATTAAGTTAGGCTCTGTGCAAAACTCTACCAGGCGGCTTCCTCTTTAATTTCTTAGCCCCAATCCATATTCACCTACTATGTTTCCTTCTCTCCCTTTTCCTACTCTCGAATTCCAGTCACCCATGACTATTAAATTTTCGTGTTCCTTCACTACCTGAATAATTTCTTTTATCTCGTCATACATTTCTTCAATTTCTTCATCATCTGCAGAGCTAGTTGGCATATAAACTTGTACTACTGTAGTAGGTGTGGGCTTCGTGTCTATCTTGGCCACAATAATGCGTTCATTATGCTGTTTGTGGTAGCTTACCCGCATTCCCATTTTCCTATTCATTATTAAACCTACTCCTGCATTACCCCTCTTTGATTTTGTGTTTATAACCCTGTATTCACCGGACCAAAAGTCCTGTTCCTCCTGATACCAAACTTCATTAATTCCCACTATATCTAACTTTAACCTATCCATTTCCCTTTTTAAATTTTCTAATCTACCTGCCCGGTTAAGTTATCTGACATTCCACCCTCCGATCCGTAGAACGCCAGTTTTCTTTTTCCTGATAACGACGTCCTGTTGAGTAGTCCCCGCCCGGAGATCCGAATGGGGGACTATTTCACCTCCGGTATATTTTACCCAAGAGTACGCCATCATCATTTATCTATACAGTAAAGCTGCATGCCCTCGAGAAAAATTACAGCCGTTGTTTCCCCTTGATTTCAGCCGTTCGCAGTACCAGCACAGCAAGGCCGTTTTGGTTAATGTTGCAAGGCCAGGTCAGTCAATCATTCAGACTGTTGCCCCTGCAACTTCTGAAAAGGCTGCTGCCCCTCTTCAGGAACCATACGTTTGTCTGGCCTCTCAACGTATACCCCTCCATTGTGGTTGTACCTACGGTAAGGCCATCTGTATCGCTGAGGCACGCAAGCCTCCCCACCAACGGCAAGGTCCATGGTTCATGGGGAAGATTTTTTTTTTTTCAGTAGAAGTATCAAAATATAAAAACTATTAGTCTTCTTTTTGTACTTGATAAAAAATATTTAGGATTTTGTTGTAGTATTTACAAATTTTCCTGCAGATGAAATTTAAAACTTTTGTAAATGAAAATTACTAGAGACATAACAGAAAGTTATTACTCCTCTTTATATGTCCTTTCAAAATAGGAGCAAATCAGATAAAAATACAGGTTAAGTGACCTGAATTAAAACGGCAATGTACCTTCTTCTTATATATTTTTGTGATTAAATGGTGAGTGCTGAGTAATGAAAAAGAGCCAATTCATTCCAGTGAGAAACCAGTTCTGATCCGATTTCTGAAAAAAACAGCTTTACCCATTTCTAGTTTTCGCATTGACAATTCTGACAGTGCCGAGAGAATGGGATGGTTTAAAGCTTTTTACTAACATACGGAAATTTTCAGAACAGCTTTTTCTTTATTTTATCACTCATTGCATCACATTAAAGTAAAAAAATAGTTTAAAATAAAATAATAAAGTTTTGGCACGTAATGTGTTAATAACCAACATAAGGGGCAGTGACGCTGTCTGAGACCACTTACATAGGTACACAAACTAACATTTTAAGCACTAACTGTGAATCAATCGTCTGAATGCACATATCACGGTACGCAATCTGCCTTACGTCGAAGTGTAGCTTTCGCTCATAAGCCTCTGCGATTAACCTCACTCCATGCTGTTGTCCAATTTACGTTACTAACCATACAAGAGATACGAAAGCATGTTCATTGTTGCAATTCTTCTAATAAATAACGTGGGTGGCGGGTTCTACAAACATAAGCAGTGCAGAGTTGTGTGTGGTTGGTTGGAAGCCGTGATTGCCAGTGGGGCAGCGCGGAGTTTAAACTATTGTCTTGCAGCGGTCGTTCTAATCATTTGTTAATTAGAAGCGATTTTAGAAGAATATAACTGTCTGAACTAGAGGGATAGTTCAAAGGTGACTGTGCATTCCCATGAACTAAGAGCGAGAAGAACATATAGCAATTTGTAGAAACTGTAGCACTGAGTAACGTAGGACGCAAAGACTGTTCTCTTGTAAGTGCTGAATGAAAGTAAAATAAAGACTCTGGCATAGATAATATAATCAAATCAATGTGTAACACCTACATCTTATTCCTGAATGGAATAACGTACGTGAAATTGTACAATTTATGTTACATTATCACATTTTCCTCATTTATTATATTCGTATTTTTAAGCAATTGGTTTGTAATTCAAACAATTTAGTATTTATCTTTAGGTATTATTTTATGATGAAAATAATAACACGCCATATTGTTTGGTGTCACGAAAGTGTCTATGAACATTATTAAATGATCTGTGAAAAGTCGCATGAATTGATTCCAGCTGGCTATCGAAAAATTTGGTGTAAGTTGATGTCATTTGGTCTGGAGCACAGAGAGAAAGTAATTTATTATCATAGATTCCAGTCACTATTTCGTATGTAATTGTCTATTACAAGTATTAGCTATTGCGATCATTATCTTGCATCAATTTAGTTAATATTTCAGTAGTTTGTCAAACTAGGCTGATACCGCAACTAGGCGTTTTTTGTGTTGAACCAATAACGGACCAAATTCCTCGTTTACAGTTTTATATTTTTTTGCACTGTGATAGTACTTCATGTAGGCTTACGCTTGAAGTCCTTGTAACCAGGGAATTCAACAGTTCTGTGCTGTTGGTGAAGTTTTTTTTGTGATGAAAACGTCCAGTGAGAGAAATTTTGATGTTTCTTCTTTTTAATATATTTAATGCTTTTAGGTTGGGGCCAAGCTATTTTCTAATGCATGATCTTACGAAATTTTCTACCAAGGAATAAAACTGTAGGCCAACAATAAATTATCCAAGGAGACGAAACAAATTGCGAAAACAAACTTATTTAAAATGGCCGTTAAAAAGTACCTTCTAACCCAAACATCCTATACGTTGAAGGATTTAGATTTATTAATTTTATTTATATATTTATAACACAGAGTAGGGATGTGGTAAAAAATTGATCACAATAATGTCGATAATAAAACATCTAACATTCCACATAACATTTTCACAATATACAATGTGTGATACGAACACCTTATCCTCTTTCTGAGCATAACACCTCACTCATTATAGAGGGATGCTAACTCAGTTTTTCAGGCAAGCAAATGGAAAGTTGTGGTGCACGAAACTGCCCTGACATCAGCTGACAGTGTGTGTATTATTATCAAACAATGTGTGTGTATGGTGTGCAGTGACTGGGAGTGAGAAGTGAATAAACAGTGTAGTATTAGCCTTTTATAATTATTAAATAAATGATTTGTAAAACGGTATTGTACACTAGGGGGTAAACGAAATGAGGTAACACTGTTTTAAACTATATTGCCTTATGTTTGGGAGTGTGGAGGCTCCAATCATTACTGAGCCATCTTGATTTAGGTTTTCTGTGGTTTCCATACATTATTGTAAGCAATTGCTGTGGTGGTTAGTACTGTAAGGCCACAGTCAACTACGTGTCCCATCCTTGTCAATCAATACTTGTAAGTATGTATATGTGAATTACTTTAATTTCGTTGTTCTTAAATTGTGCTACCAAGACATACCCAATATTCTTCTAAACGAGATCTACTAATAAATATTACTACCGGTACTAATACTACTACTACTTCTACTACTACTACTACTGCTACTACTAGTGCTCAGAACATTCTCAATAGTATTGTCAGATGTCATTTGAGACAAAGTGTAATACAAAATATGTCATGTTACAGTGGATTTCTAGCATATTCCTGGTAACCTTATTTCATCAGCTGACATAATGTGAATTTGACACTGCTCTTACAAATGTATCAGCAAACCTCTTATGTGAAAGCATTAGCCTTCTATCATTATTAAATAATTGATATGTAAAGCAATGATGTAATTTTTGGTAAATTAAGGTGTCTTCAGTACTTGGATTCTTCAGATTCATACTCAGTGAACTTATACCTGTATGTGCTAGAATAACACTTAAGTAGCATTTTATTTTTACTGGACTATGAAAATTTTAGCCCTTAAATTTTCTAAATATGTTTCATTTATGGAAGTATTTTTAGGTACAAACAGTGACATGCCTATAATACATGTAAATGAAAAAAAACTGCTATATTACAGGAGTCTTGTATTTGGCCTGACTTTCAAACTCGTAATTAAACTAACTCAAAATATTTCTTTCCGAAATTGCATGTATCTCTTAGTAATCAAATTATGAGCATATTTGCTGGAGATCTATCTATAATGTTTTGGTCATGTACCAGTAAGTATTACTCAGCCTACTGTACAAAATATATTTATATTTATGTGCTCTTATTTCTGTTTGTACAGAAACACAAACAAATCTAAAGAGGATTGAAGAGTAAAAAGAGGGACAAAAAAGTGCACCAGTGATTGTAATAAGGTTTGTCTCATGATTTTAATACACTTTAATTTACATTTCACGCATTACTTAGTACGGTATACTATAGTATGTTTTTTTAACTGAATTTTCAGATTTTACTAAGATTTATAGAATATTTATGAGTGTAGATGAGATATCCTCTTTTATTTTTACAGTAGGTTCATTTAGATAACAATTGTGGTAGAGTCTCCAGTTCTGAAGTTACTTCAATGAATTTTATATCACTTACACTGCTTCTTTATTCAGTCTTCTCCAAAGATGATCTCATAGTCTGAGTGACAGTACGTAATTAACAGGGTAATGTGTTAAATCAAACCTGTGATGACTGTGATATGACTTAGTAAAGATAACCTGTAGTAGTATGTGCTGATTTGATCTGTCTTATGTGTACAGCATGCTAATGGAACTCGTAGAAAATAAAGAGGTGGAAAGTGGCAACAGGAACAAATGTGGGTCTTTATTTGTCAGCTTTGTGGTAAATGTGCAAAATAGGTTTAATCTGTTGCCCCCCTCTGCGCCAAAGTTAGCAAAGGATGAAGTCTACAGCAGATGTAGGTATAAATGGGCTACAACGAACTATCAGCAGCCAGTTAAAAGAAAAATATAGGGAAATTAGTAAAGACAAAAAAATTTGTTGTTAGGTAGTTCTCCTGCTGAACTATTATTGGAATACAAGTTCACTATTTTGTTTTTAACATAGAGCTGCTAACAAAGAATTTAATTTAACATCTCACTTGTATAGAGCACAAGTGGAGAAGGGAAGAATTACCACATTGATTAGGAATTGATATACATTTCCGAACATGGGCCTCAATATGTTTTACTTGCCTCGGCATATGGAAGCAAATTTAACGCTAGTATAGTTTCTCAACTAACGCAGTTCAAGCACCAGAATTAATTTTAAACTGTTCATAAATGACCTTGAAGCTCCATTGGTGTAATCAGCAGTATTTACGTACATACTTCAGTGGTGCTGCTGTTCATTGTGTAACTTGTCCTCTTCAACCATTCTCTGCTAGATATTGCGATTTAGGGCTTGAATTTTCATCCCCTACAGCCCTTTTGCTGCTGGGCTTCCATGGCTCCATTTATTCATCTGATTCTCAGGCAACCCATCCTCTTCAATCCACTTGATTTTAATTACTTCCATGTTGCTCATGTGTGCCACATGACCTACCCATGTCAGTTTGGCTGATTTCATTATCCTTTTAATAGGAAGATATTCATGACTGTACCTCACCCTCCATATTCTTCTTTCACAGACTTGTCGAATGATTCTTCTGAGTACCTTTCTCTCAGAGGCATCTAGCATTACCATATCTTTTGATGTTAGTGAATTCCAAGACATACATAATCATTGGTCTCATCTACATCTACATTCTACATTTATTCTCCGCAAGCCACCCAACGGTGTGTGGCGGAGGGCACTTTACGTGCCACTGTCATTACCTCCCTTTCCTGTTCCAGTCGCGTATGGTTCGCGGGAAGAACGACTGTCTGAAAGCCTCCGTGCGCGCTCGAATCTCTCTAATTTTACATTCGTGATCTCCTCGGGAGGTATAAGTAGGGGGAAGCAATATATTCGATACCTCATCCAGAAACGCACCCTCTCGAAACCTGGCGAGCAAGCTACACCGCGATGCAGAGCGCCTCTCTTGCAGAGTCTGCCAATTGAGTTTGTTAAACATCTCTGTAACGCTATCACGGTTACCAAATAACCCTGTGACGAAACGAGCCGCTCTTCTTTGGATCTTCTCTATCTCCTCCGTCAACCCGATCTGGTACGGATCCCACACTGATGAGCAATACTCAAGTATAGGTCGAACGAGTGTTTTGTAAGCCACCTCTTTTGTTGATGGACTACATTTTCTAAGGACTCTCCCAATGAATCTCAACCTGGTACCCGCCTTACCAACAATTAATTTTATATGATCATTCCACTTCAAATCGTTCCGCACGCATACTCCCAGATATTTTACAGAAGTTACTGCTACCAGTGTTTCTTCCGCTATCATATACTCATACAATAAAGGATCCTTCTTTCTATGTATTCGCAATACATTACATTTGTCTATGTTAAGGGTCAGTTGCCACTCCCTGCACCAAGTGCCTATCCGCTGCAGATCTTCCTGCATTTCGCTACAATTTTCTAATGCTGCAACTTCTCTGTATACTACAGCATCATCCGCGAAAAGCCGCATGGGACTTCCGACACTATCTACTAGGTCATTTATATATATTGTGAAAATCAATGGTCCCATAACACTCCCCTGTGGCACGCCAGAGGTTACTTTAACGTCTGTAGACGTCTCTCCATTGACAACAACATGCTGTGTTCTGGTTGCTAAAAACTCTTCAATCCAGCCACACAGCTGGTCTGATATTCCGTAGGCTCTTACTTTGTTTATCAGGCGACAGTGCGGAACTGTATCGAACGCCTTGCGGAAGTCAAGAAAAATAGCATCTACCTGGGAGCCTGTATCTAATATTTTCTGGGTCTCATGAACAAATAAGGCGAGTTGGGTCTGACACGACCGCCGTTTCCGGAATCCATGTTGATTCCTACATAGTAGATTCTGGGTTTCCAAAAACGACATGATACTCGAGCAAAAAACATGTTCTAAAATTCTACAACAGATCGACGTCAGAGATATAGGTCTATAGTTTTGCGCATCTGCTCGACGACCCTTCTTGAAGACTGGAACTACCTGTGCTCTTTTCCAATCATTTGGAACCTTCCTCTAGAGACTTGCGGTACACGGCTGTTAGAAGTGGGGCAAGTTCTTTCGCGTACTCTGTGTAGAATCGAATTGGTATCCCGTCAGTCCAGCGGACTTTCCTCTGTTGAGTGATTCCAGTTGCTTTTCTATTCCTTGGACACTTATTTCGATGTCAGCCATTTTTTCGTTTGTGCGAGGATTTAGAGAAGGAACTGCAGTGCGGTCTTCCTTTGTGAAACAGCTTTGCAAAAAGGTGTTTAGTATTTCAGCTTTACGCGTGTCATCCTCTGTTTCAATGCCATCATCATCCCGGAGTGTCTGGATATGCTGTTTCGAGCCACTTACTGATTTAACGTAAGACCAGAACTTCCTAGGATTTTCTGTCAAGTCGGTACATAGAATTTTACTTTCGAATTCACTGAACGCTTCACGCATAGCCCTCCTTACGCTAACTTTGACATCGTTTAGCTTCTGTTTGTCTGAGAGGTTTTGGCTGCGTTTAAACTTAGAGTGAAGCTCTCTTTGTTTTCGCAGTAGTTTCCTAACTTTGTTGTTGTACCACGGTGGGTTTTTCCCGTCCCTCACAGTTTTACTCGGCATGTACCTGTCTAAAACGCATTTTACGATTGGCTTGAACTTTTTCCATAAACACTCAACATTGTCAGTGTCGGAACAGAAATTTTCGTTTTGATCTGTTAGGTAGTCTGAAATCAGCCTTCTATTACTCTTGCTAAACAGATAAACCTTCCTTCCTTTTTTTATATTCCTACTAACTTCCAAATTCAGGGATGCTGCAACGGCCTTATGATCACTGATTCCCTGTTCTGTACATACAGAATCGAAAAGTTCGGGTCTGTTTGTTATCAGTAGGTCCAAGATGTTATCTCCACGAGTCGGTTCTCTGTTTAATTGCTCGAGGTAATTTTCGGATAGTGCACTCAGTACAATGTCACTCGATGCTCTGTCCCTACCACCCGTCCTAAACATCTGAGTGTCCCAGTCTATATCTTGTAAATTGAAATCTCCACCTAAGACTATAACATGCTGAGAAAAGTTATGTGAAATGTATTCCAAATTTTCTCTCAGTTGTTCTGCCACTAATGCTGCTGAGTCGGGAGGTCGGTAAAAGGAGCCAATTACTAACCTAGCTCGGTTGTTGAGTGTAGCCCCCACCCATAATAATTCACAGGAACTATCCACTTCTACTTCACTACAGGATAAGCTACTACTAACAGCGACGAACACTCCACCACTGGTTGCATGCACTCTATCCTTTCTAAACACCATCTGTACCTTTGTAAAAATTTCGGCAGAATTTATCTCTGGCTTCAGCCAGATTTCTGTACCTATAACGATTTCAGCTTCGGTGCTTTCTATCAGCGCTTGAAGTTCCGGTACTTTACCAACGCAGCTTCGACAGTTTACAATTACAATACCGACTGCTGCTTGGTCCCCGCATGTCCTGACTTTGCCCTGCACCCGTTGAGGCTGTTCCCCTTTCTGTACTTGCCCAAGGCCATCTAACCTAAAAAACCGCCCAGCCCAAGCCACACAACCCCTGCTACCCGTGTAGCCGCTTGTTGCGTGTAGTGGACTCCTGACCTATCCAGCGGAACCCGAAACCCCACCACCCTATGGCGCAAGTCGAGGAATCTGCAGCCCACACGGTCGCAGAACCATCTCAGCCTCTGATTCAGACCCTCCACCCGGCTCTGTACCAAAGGTCCGCAGTCAGTCCTGTCGACTATGCTGCACATGGTGAGCTCTGCTTTCATCCCCCTAGCGAGACTGGCAGTCTTCACCAAATCAGATAGCCGCCGGAAGCCAGAGTGGATTTCCTCGGATCCATAGCGACACACATCATTGGTGCCGACATGAGCGACCACCTGCAGATGGGTGCACCCTGTACCCTTCATGGCATCCGGAAGGACCCTTTCCACATCTGGAATGACTCCCCCCGGTATGCACATGGAGTGCACATTGGTTTTCTTCCCCTCTCTTGCTGCCATATCCCTAAGGGGCCCCATTACGCGCCTGACGTTGGAGCTCCCGACTACCAGTAAGCCCACCCTCTGTGACCGCCCGGATCTTGCAGATTGAGGGGCAACCTCTGGAACAGGACAAGCAGCCATGTCAGGCCGAAGATCAGTATCAGCCTGAGACAGAGCCTGAAACCGGTTCGTCAGACAAACTGGAGAGGCCTTCCGTTCAGCCCTCCGGAATGTCTTTTGCCCCCTGCCACACCTTGAGACGACCTCCCACTCTACCACAGGTGAGGGGTCAGCCTCAATGCGGGCAGTATCCCGGGCAACCATAGTCGTAGTCCGATCGGGGGATGCGTGGGACGAGCTGGCCGTCCCCGACAAACCCCCATCCGGAACCCCACAGTGATGCCCATTGGCAACAGCCTCAAGCTGTGTGACCGAAGCCAACACTGCCTGAAGCTGGGAGCGAAGGGATGCCAACTCAGCCTGCATCCAAACACAGCAGTTGCAGTCCCTATCCATGCTAAAAACTGTTGTGCAAAGAAAGTCTGAACTAATCTACAGAGAGCGCAAACCAATCGACACAAAATTTAAACGGTTATTAAAATACAAGATTGCCTAATTAATGCAGTAATGCTGCTATTTGCGCACTGCTGACACTGCTCGGCGGCGGAAGGAGACTACGCGATTTTACACTATTCAGGTACTAAAACGCGATGCTACAACTCTCAAATACTATAATACGCCCGAAATTTATGAATTAAACAATGCAAGTACCAAACACACGCAAATAAAGTAAGAATTAAACTATGTAACACATGAGTGAGCTAGGAGTATACGACTTGCTGCTGCAGCTGCTTATCCAACGGCGGCAGGGAGCAAGTGGTTTATATATCATTAATATGATGATACAAGTTAAGGGCCTTGAAGAAAATTGTTTTGAATGTGAAATAGTCTTTTTTGACTGTCAACTGCAGTTGATAGCATCTGTAGGGTTCTGCATTTCCTGCTCCATGGATTCACCTCCATACATCAACTTCGGAGTACGATTTGATGGTGGTCCACCTTTCTATTCAAACCAGTCAGCAATGAATGTGGCTCGTATGATCTAGATTGTTTTTCTAAGTTCTACCCAAGTACCTTCTATCTTCTCTTAAAAACTGCTAGATTTTCTCTGAAAAACTGCTGTCTGCGTGAACTGCCACATTAAGACTGCATGTGTAGAAATTCATATTCAGCAAAGGTGTTGATAGCCATGCAGTAGAGGGTCATATAATACAAGGAATGGTGAAAATGTTTCCATTTGTGGGTGCCTCTACAGTTTGTAAGCAACATAGCTCTACTTTGATGTCGGTATATAAGCACTGACATTAGGTTAGGGACCAGAGAAGCACTAGTGTCTCTTTGAGGTGCATGCAGTAAATGTGGAAACATGAACTATGGTGATTAAAATAAGACCAATGTGCTGTTATTCATTCGTTGGCTGCCAAAAGGTAGCTGCAACCTGGTGCATCATTGGGATGATTCCATCAATGCTCATAGGAATTTTGCCTCATAGGTATCCTGGTTGTGGACTGTACAGTCTTTGAACAGAAACTTTTTAATCACCATTTATATTAAGAATAACAATAATAACAGTAATTATTGTTGGCTTTGGGACTCTATATTCCTTGAAATGATTTCTCATGACATCCCATAAATATTAAAGTTTTCATGTACAAATAAAAATGTGGATAGCATGACCCTGTTCACTCAAATATCACCATTCCCTATCCATAAAATCATGGTGTTTGAGTGACCATGGCCATGCTGCAGCTTTTTTGTTAGTATATGATAAATTTAAAGCATAAGCAACTAATGATGAGCGTTTAGTCATTGCTACTAGATATGAGGTTGATGCTTCTGAGTCAGCTGTGTGTTGGAAGAGATTCTGTGTGATGATATGCTAGGTGTCATGTAGAAACTGTAGAGGAGAAATGGTAGAGATTGTGGTTTATGTCTTTGGTGGTAAGTTGCAGGCAATCATTTGAACATGTTGGTCACAAAGGCAGAGATTGTTTCAGTGGTGAAGTTGCAATGTGATATTCTGGATGAGTGGGCTTATGGTTCTTTGGGCACATCTAAAATGTAGCACCTTTGAGAGTGAAGTGGGATGAAGGTTAAGTAGAGAGATTTTTTGATGGTACTATGGATTGACAGTCATTCTAGGCTTTGGGTGTGCTCGTGGCAGTAAGACTTGATGATGAATGTATCCGGCAACTGATGTAGGTGCTCTACCAGATATTATGGGGTTGATAATGGCAGTATCTGCAGTGAAGATAAAGTACACAAAAGGAATTTAAGGTGATACACATAGGATAAGGAAAATTCTTGTAGAATGTAAATAATTAAGGAGTAATGGAGATCACTCACAAAGCAGTAGAAATGGCATGCAAAACAAGAATGAAACCTTGGTAGATTTCTGAAAAAATTCTTTGACAAGCTACAGCCACAAACGCACATGCCTGTGTGCACATGTGCGTGTACACACATGCAATCTCCCAGCTTGTATTCCCCTTACCTTACGGTTTTCATTAATAAAGTTTCATGTCTTATTTACAGAGTGAAGTCATGGATGAACCTGGAGTTCAAGTAAATGTAGTAGACTACTATACGCAACTTGTGGATTTTATAGTAACTCCAAATGCATTCATTTGGAAATATGAGTGTCACCCGGCTCCAGGTTCTGTGGATGTGGGTTGGAGGTTCCTATATATTATTCTTCATAGACAACCCGAACAATAAAATTTCCAAAGTCAGATAATCTTAATGTTTTTCTACAGTACAAAAAGTTTTTGTATCGAAATTCCATTTCATTCACTAAAATATACAGAAAGTAGTCTAATCAGAAACCATGTGAAAAACCATTGTATTTCCGTTATGGCTTAATAAAAAATGAATAGATTAGTCTAAGGAATTACTAATTGTTGTTTTATTTTCTGTAGATATGTAACTTAACACTTTCGTGCAGTATTTTTTAGGAGACTCAGCACAGTTAATTTTTCTGGTATTGCATTGGAACTGTATTCAGTTGACTTTATTAATTTGTCAATAAATTTATTTTTGATTTAAGAATAAAAGTATGGTGGTAAATGTATTTAGTAACTGCTGATATGAGTTACAATTACAAGTTGAAAAAATTAAGACCAGTATTTTGTGTTTTCATTTTACGTCACATTTTATGTTTTCAGGAGATCAGTATTCAATATAAATAGTTCAGTGCCCATCAGAAAGTAATATTTCTTTCCCAAACAAATGTTCAAATAAGTACAAAGAGTTTTTCCCTTTGAAATTAGTAACAGCATGTTTCAATATCAGGAGGACTCTGCAGGAGCTGCATAGGTATTTTCTTCTTATGGCTCTTGACCACACACTTTTGCCATGATTTGGTATGGTGTTCTTCTTTGTTATAATGGTTACTGGACAGCATTTCTTTGTGCAAGATGAGAAAAAATCTGTCAATTGTAACAAAGGCTGTCTTTGAGTTTGCTGAACACTACACCTCACTCCCTTGTTTGTTTGGTTTCAAAGACATATACTGCTATAGTGATGTCCATGCCTTAAAAGGTACCATGCTTTCATCCACAACATATACCTTACTGGGAATATGTTGGTGGGAAATGTTGTATGAGCTCTGACCTTATGAAGTTTATCATGATTGGATGTCCTTTTGGAATTCAAATGACTTGGGCTTTGACAAGGGTGACCTACAGTAGGTTCTAAACTATATTAGTGCACTACTGTCAACAACACAACAGTACTCATCAAGATATTTGTAACACTCCAGGTCTGTAACTCATCTGCCGAGAAGTCTTTCCAGTTTATTGTCACCTCATGGTGTGACTAGATTGCTAGTTTTGTTTCAACTGCTTGTATACAGATTTGCCTGTAGAACCACAAGCTCTAACATCTCAGTGGTAAATAAAGAAAGGGAGCAGTCTTTTTCTTACACTGTATTTTGTCAATGAGCTACTGAAAATGTGTTTCTCTTATGTATAAATGTAAAGTGAGTCAAAAACAGCAGCATCATCTGACCATTCCTCTTCTGCTGACAGCCCTTCTTCACTTATGGTCCCATTACCAGAAATATTAATATTCATAGCACAGGTCCTGTTTTCACTATAACTGTTATCATGCTGTGAAACTTAACTTGGATCAATATCCTCCACAATGTCTGAAACCAATTAGTCACCTGTTCCTTCATCAGTTTTTGTTTCAGAAACTTCACAGTCCTTAGACAGTGTGGTATTTTATTTGTGACACACTGATGTTCCCTGCCACTTTTTATTAGAATTTTGATACAACATCACTTTCATTTAATTTATTATCATCCTTTGCATCATTTACATGATATAGGAATTGTCATAATACTGTCCAGAATGTGCACAGCAGAATATTACAAATTTTTATCAAACACATAAAATTAACATTATGTTGAAAATTAAAACATTGAATTAAAACACATAAAATTAACATTATATAATATGTTGAAAATTAAAACATTGAATTACTGAGTTGTTCTTTTACATGCTCTTTTAACGTGTGATAGATTTATATATATTTAATACATTTTGGAAAACACATATTACATATAATTTAGAGTTAATAGAGTATAAATGAGACATAGAACTGACAATGAGAACAACATGATATTGACAATACAACTACCAGTTAGTTATCTAAGGATTCAAAACTTTGTAACTTAGGTGTTGTAAAAAGCCTGTATGTCTAATAATGTTACAAGATCCAATGATGACAGAGTAGATTTGTCAAAACAAGTAATATTAATTTAAATGAATTACTAGCAAACTCGGTAAACTTGATTCTTGAAGAATACATATAATTTGCAGACCATCCCCAATAACTGATGCACTGTCAAGCATATATCCAGTGCTTCTTCTGGTATATATTTCTGTGGTTCAAGTTCCCTTGACATTTTTAATACAAAAGGCAATGAAAAATTGTGATATGAGCAATAAATGTTTCACTAGTTTTTAAAATATATTAGTTACAGATATTAAATTTTACTTAGCACAGAGTGATAACAACCCTAGAAACTTTACCATGAAGTACAGAAATGAGCTGATAAAAGGTAAAATGGCATATACTGTAGAAACTAATCACTGTGTTATATGACTTCACAAGTGATGACAGTAGTGATGTAATGACAAATATTGTAGTAGTTTCTATACAGCTGGTACAGCATACTACTACAGGATGTCATACACATCCAGAAGTGATATGATATATTGGCATGAAAGTAGTAAATCTAGTGGACTGGTGGTAAGTATGCTTCCTGTAGTCCATACAAACCAATAATTTTGTTAGAAGTATATTTTTATGTCTTGGCAAAAATTATCTTAGTCGTAAGCATATTTCCCACTGAGCTTTAAAACAATCTTATTTGGTGGTACAAAAATTGCCCATGGCACCTGAAAGGCAGTGCAGAATACTACCACTAGACAGTAGGAGCATATGGAGGTCATACAATCTATTCACATGAACACAACTCAGAAATACAGTAACTGGTTACTATACTTCCTGTGGCCTCTTAAAATACTTTGAGGATTATGCTTGGCTTAAAATCTTTTACAGGATGTGAGATTACATAGTGAGAGATTATGCTATTTGGAGGAAAAAATTATCTGTTACTTAGTGAGAGATTATACCATTTACTAGAAAAAACTGTGCACCACATTAATGACTCTGTAGAATTTAAGGAAGAACAAGCAGTTAAAATAATTACAGTAGGAAAATCCAAAGTTTTGATTACCAATAAGAAAACCTATACAAAAAATTGAGTAACCTACTGCTTTTGGTGTATGGTGGCATGTACAGCTGTTAGTGCCTATAGAGAAGTATGGAAGAAATATTTCAATAAGGTGACAACTGGACATTACATTTGAAACAATAAATATCACCATGGAGACTCTTTCCATGTGGAAAAAGGAATCAAGTTCATTTAAACACAATATTTAGCCTCAAGAAGTGAAATTCTCAATACTGCCAATAAACTCTTCTTATAAGTACAAGAAACTATCCCTAGCTTTTGAAACTATTGATATATGTCTCATTGAATCCACAGTGTCTGTTACTGCTGTTTGGTGTTACTCACCAAAAATCTATTATCTATGTTTTTCCTTCCAGCAGAATTAAGACCATTTTGGTATGTGACATCTTGGCAACTTGTCCCATCTTAGCACATGTTGCACTAAGTACGTGTAGCTTGACAACTTGTATGATGTAGCGGTAATAAATAATATAAACACAACTTCCCCAGGAATCAGTCTCTCTATTAATTAAAAATGATCAAAATTCTGATATTAACCCTAACATAAAAATAGAAAAATCTGGCAGGGGACTTTAATTTATTATGTGTATTGGTCTGGTAATAATGGTTCTGTGTGGAATTATGACCTGGTGCAAGTCTTCCAATTGGATACCATTTTAATGTCTTGCATGTCCCTAGCATATTCCCATTACACAACTGGAGAAAGGGGAGCTAGTTTAATATGGGCTCTGAAAAAGATGTTATGTCTGGTGAATCTCCGTGTCACAAAAAATTAAATACAAGGTTAAATTTCAGATGGAAAATTCAGTGGTCTGACTAGGATTCAATCCAATTACACATTACAAATCACACATTACATGTTACATTACCTTTGGTTTTCTAGACACATGCTGGAGCCCTAGATGGCCAGGCCCAAATTAGCTTTGCTGCTTTCTGGAGTTGTGGCAGAAGTTTCCTTTATTGCTCTCCATGAAATGTACCACTGCCTCTGTAGCTGACCATCTCATTCCTCTCAACATTGACTTGAGATGTCAGTCCAAATGTAAGTTAAGTATACAGCAGATATCCATATTTCCACTGAATCTCTCATGTAGCGAATTGTAGCAATTTAAATTTTGTTTCACCTGTAAAATTTAGTTCTTGCGGCATAAATATCTTCACCCTCTCAACCCCCCTCCCCCTCACCCCTATGTCATGATAACTGTCTGTGGATGCTCATATGTTTACTTAAGATATATTAAAGACACAATATAGGTAAGCATATGTCGAAACAATTCTTTAATAACTGTGTCAAAATCACTGCTGCTGAACGATAAAAAAATGCTTACAGGTTCCTTGATGAAGAGTATGATAATAAGGGTCACTAAAAGATCTGATCTATTTAGTTTGAGATGTGAAATAAATGGTCAGAATTACAAATGTGATGAAAATATCTCCTCAGAGAATGACTTCATAAAGAATCTCTAAGACTGGCTACATGTGTCTTGTGTACTTTGTAATGTTGTAAATGTATATATCTGCCATTAGACTTCAGGAGGTCATATAGTTTACACCTAAAAGTTTTCAGTGTTCCTTTGAGCATTTCAGCAATGGTGCACCAGTAATATTCACTGGTCCCTTCTGTACTAAAGTAGTACCTTTCTTTGCGAAGATTCTTCCAAATACAAGACAAGCTTCTCATCTAATTTCTCCAGTCAAATCCATGGGAGAATGACTGCAGAAATTCTTCTGTTGTATTTTCTGTTTTCTTTGGGTAGATACAAAGTTTGAACTTTTCTCCAGAACAGTTAAACATTTGTAAATGCAGCATTGTTGCCAACTGTCACAAATACTACAGTAACCCCAAAATCTCCATTTCATATATCTTGAGGAGGAGGAGATTAGTGTTTAATGTCCCGTCGACAACGAGGTCATTAGAGACGGAGCACAAACTCGGATTAGGGAAGGATGGGGAAGGAAATCGGCCGTGTCCTTTCTAAGGAACCATCCCGGCATTTGCCTGAAGCGATTTAGGGAAATCACGGAAAACCTAAATCAGGATGGTCGGACCCGGGATTGAACCGTCGTCCTCCCGAATGTGAGTCCAGTGTGCTAACCACTGCGCCACCTTGCTCGGTATATATCTTGAACTTAGCTGTGAAGGAACCTGGGAAACTAAGGCATTTCCATGATTAATTAGTTGATACTGATAAAAAGATTTGTAACAAAATACTACACTTTTAACATCTTTGCCAGTGATTATTTTCATCAATGGAATTTCAGTTTCTAAAATGTTAGGAGTGTCTCACTGTTTGAGCCAAAACTGGGTGTTGAGGTTATGGTTGTGATAATATTTTTGTCTTGTTTTGCTTGAAAGATGGCTGTATATATGAAAGTCCACAGAGTTTTCATTACTCCAGGATAAGCTGAAATCTTACTTGAATTATTACATGAAATGGTATGGCATGAGGCCTGACCATACAAATAGAAATCAAGCATGAAGGTAAACCAATATATGAATCAGAATATTCTAAATTTATAGGTTTTTATACTGGTAAGAAACAGAACTGGAAGTCACATTTTACAAATCTTCTTAAAAATATTAGTTCTGAAAGTTCCACAGAGCAGATATCAAATTATGGAAATGAAAAGGTGAATAAGTTGACTAACTTTTCCTATTATCTTATTCCTAAACGTCTTACAGCTTTATATTCTGGGGTAGTTCATCACTGAGGAGAAAAATGTTTGTTGCACAGAAGTATGTAATAAGTATTACACATGGTGTCCACTCTAAAGCTGCCTTTAGATATATTGAAACAGTAGAGCATACACATTACATTTACTCTCTTATGAAACCCATTGTTGGCAGGTTTGATTATCATGAACATGAATGCAGAAGTTGTAATTTGAGAGCAGTTGTAAATAGTTTGAAAACAACAACATGCATAAATATAACACTAAAGGGAGACATTATTTCTTAGTGTGGCACAGACAGGAGTGAAACTAGACAGATGAAGTGCTATCATGTCCATTTTCATTCATTTCACAAGTTTCTCATAAAACCACTTATTCTCCTCTTTTACAAATGGTATCACTTTAGCTAAATCCCTTGTCTTTTCTTCAGACAGCCTACATTCATGGTGTAGTGTTTCCAGCTGCACGTGTTAAGATCAGAAGGCCTCACATTTCTCTTCAAGGTGTAATATTCCTTGAATCTTCAATTGCACTAAGAGTTGACCAGACTTGCAGTACCCCTTGGCCGTCCAACACTCAGTCTGATCTATTGTGCTTTTGAAATATGCTCATTGGTGAGATTCATATATTTTTCAGCACCTGTCTTAAAGTCGTAAAAGCCGGTCAGTGTGGCCAAGTGGTTCTAGGAGCCTCAGTCTGGAACCGCACGACCGCGATGGTCACAGGTTTGAATCCTGCCTCAGGCATGGATGTGTGTAATGTCCTTAGGTTAGTTAGTTTTAAGTAGTTCTAAGATCTAGGGGACTGGTCACCTCAGATGTTAACTCCCATAGTGCTCAGAGCCATTTGAACCATTTGAAATTCGTAAAAAACTGTTTCTTGCATAATACTCACTATGAATAATGTTGTGTGTGTAGCATCAGTGATGAGGGGAACTAAATCTTTTGGAACTTCACACACAGACTCTTTCATTTCTCAATGGGACCAAATTCATGATCACAAGACATAAAAGAGTGTCCTTTCACAAAAAACTTGGGTGGTATTTCAGTAAAGTAACCCTTTGCTCTAAGGTAAACCCAAAGGAACATCATCATCTTGTTTTTGTTCTGCCCACAGCAGTTGTAGCTTCACATTATTAGTTTATTTTGACAAGTAAGTTTCAAAGTAAAGGCTTCGTGCACACAGGAAGCAATTTCATTCCCACCCTTGCCACATACAGCCTCATGCCAGAGAAACATGTGACAGGTTTGATTATCATGAACATGAATGCAGAAGTTGTAATTTGAGAGCTGTTGTAAATAGTACATTTCACTGGGCCTTAATGAATGAAGAGAAATCGCTTTTGCAAATCCATTGATGCTGTACATATTTCTGAGTTAAGCACATGACTCTTGACTGTGTCATGTTTCGTGGAATCCATAGCTTCCTTTGCTTTTTGATGACGGCATTCTAGCTGCAGTTTATTGTCATTATTATTGGGATCACACTTCAATTTGGCTTTAAGAAGGTCACATGTAGAACAAGTGTCACTTGACAGACAATATAATTTTAGCATGGGGAATTTGTCTTTAAAGACTTTTGCACAGAAATGGTATGTGATGTTAGTGTCTTCATGTTGCCTTTGAAATTCCTTAAATAAGCGATAAAAAGTCAGGTAATCACTTAAGTATTGTTTTGTCACCCAATTTTTTCCTGGAATAGTGGCATTCTTGCCTTGATATGGCAAAGGACACACTACTGTTGTTAATGACAGACCATAAGGGGGCACTCTGATAGAAAAGCTTGAATGTGTTGGGCATGGCAGCTTGGCTGAGAAAATTATGTAAAGACTTCAGTGGAAAAAAACTGTCAGACAGAAAACACATAGGTGGTCCAGGTCGTTTTACAAAAAGTGAAATTGATTCTTTGACTCAAATATTATGGACTAGCAATATGGAGAAATGTAGGAGATTTGGAGAGTTGTTTGGGCAACATGGTTTCACAGAGTGTCAACAGATGAAACCCCACAGCATGGTTTGCGTGTAAAAGGGGAATATTCATCATGCAAGTACTGGCTGAGCAATGCTACAAACATACAATATACCCACAAGCATTCCTTACCACTTGCTGTAATGGAGGCAAGTAGGCCTATATACAGGGATCTGGTAGACAAAAATCTACTTGGGAAATGTATGCGTGCTCTCTCTCAGAATCTAAATGAAAGCATCAACAGCTGTGTATGGGAGAGAATACCCAAAACTGTGTTTGCTGGGCTGACAGTGCTGAAGATTGGTGTAATTGATGAAATAATAACATTTAATGATGGTGCAGACAAGAAGGAATATGGCTTCAGCTGTAACTCCTATTGATTAGCGGCAGGTAACCTAAACAGAGACAGCTGCAGAAGCTGCTAACAAGGAGTCTAGGATAAAGAAAAGAATGAAGAGAAAGGTTTGGAACGTAGGAGATGAGATACTGGTAGAAGTAAGGCTGTGAGGACCGGGCGTGAGTCGTGCTTCAGTAGCTCAGATGGTAGAGCACTTGCCCGCGAAAGGCAAAGGTCCCGAGTTCGAGTCTCAGTCAGGCACACAGGTTTAATCTGCCAGGAAGTTTCATATCAGCACACACTCCGCTGCATAGTGAAAATCTCATTCTGGAAACATCCCCCAGGCTGTGGCTAAGCCATGTCTCCGCAGTATCCTTTCTTTCAGGAGTGCTAGTTCTGCAAGGTTCGCAGGAGAGCTTCTGTAAAGTTTGGAAGGTTGGAGACGAGATACTGGCAGAAGAAAGGCTGTGAGGACCGGGTGTGAGTCATGCTTTGGTAGCTCAGATGGTAGAGCACTTGCCTGCAAAAGGCAAAGGCCCCGAGTTCGAGTCTCGGTCCGGCACACAGTTTTAACCTGCCAGGAAGTTTCATGTCTATGTATTTTCAGGTAAGTAAATGATTTCAGTCAATTGGTTAACTATAACCTCACAATTAGAATGATGATTTTTGTCTTCACAAAATTTGTTTCAGTAACAAATTAAACACATTTAAACACTAGAACATAACTTGTGCACAGTTGAACCCTTGTAATAAAAATTAAAAGGGCATTCAAGGCCGGTATCTGTAATAATTACTTCAGCAGTGTCCTGCTGTTGCAAACAAACCACATATCTACTTCAATTGTCAACAGTTCACACAAGTATACACCAAGACAATAACAGAGAACAGAGGGTGCATGACGCATTATTTGAACATCAATGCTGATGTTAGACGCGAGTACCATCTTGCGACAGCTGTAAATACTGTTTTGTGCTGTTCTGGTGCTTGTATCAGAATATATGTTATTGGCATTTGGGGTTACAGCAGAATTTCACCTATAACACAAATTCTCATTTTTTGGCACTTGACCTGTTATTTACTTACATGCCACAATTTGCCCTCCAGTGACCACAGGTAAGCTGCATATCTTTCTATGTGTCAGGAGTCCACCATTAGCATAATGTTTTTAGTGCAATCGATAGTGGATGTAAAAAAAAAGTGTTTTGAGATTGCCCAATATAGAGTACTGGATGAATGGCTCCATCATTGGATCTCGGAATGTGACATGAAGCTAAAAGGTTTAATTGGGTGGTAAAAAGGCTGTTATTTGGTAGTGTGTGAATTTGTGCACCACACAGTAGCACAGGCCAGATGCTCAAATCTTCACCACTGCTAACCAGAATCCAGCCTCCCACTGCCAGCAAGTGATCACTGAGAAGAGTGAGTAATATTTCAGTTTTTTGAATAGTTAAGTGTGAAAGTGAAGTGCTCTCTTTGTATGTGGTAATTAGATTAGGCTTTGTTTGTGACACGGCACAACAACAGGTCATGAAAAAGTCAATACAGAATGTTGAAGTATTCACTATGGGTTCTGAAGATACCATCTTTAATATTTTTATCCCCACATATGAAGAAAGCTGCATTACTAAATGAACAGAGAGAAGACATTTTAATTCATCTTCATAAATCTGTGTACTATTGTCCATATCACAGTAGTTTTCATAGTCTTGGATTCACCAGCTGAAAGGGAGGGATCTTGGACGGGATGATCCACAACCACCTCGTGTGGATCATAGAATCCTTTTGTATTCTTTAAGTGTGAGTGTAATTCAGGTTTAAACTAATAAGTATATTGTTCTACCTTGAGAAAGGGCTGCAAGACTACTTGGAGGTGTATTATCCTCAGACAAACATCATACATGGAAATTGTAAGGATATATTCCTCATCTTCTGCGGTACTTTGTTTCATCTTGTTTGAATTTTCTCATTTTGAGAAAACAGAAGCACATTCTAAGCCAATATTGCATAAATATTTCTTTATGTGAAACACCAGTTTCGACAGACTTTGCTGTCATCTTCAGGTCTCTCCAGCTTAAAATGAACATGCATCATAATGAAAAGATTTTTTAAGACCTGAAGATAACAGCTAAGTCTGTTGAAACGTTTTAAAATAAAGGTATGTTTATAGAATCTTGGCTTCAGAATGTTTTTTCTTTCTTTCTTTTTTTTTTCTTGACTTGTCATTTTTGGTAAGAATCATCAACACTCAGCCATATTGTTTTACATGAGAGAATGGGGTCTTTAAGGTAGTGATTCAAGTGCGACTACTTTTACAGCTTCTTTAAATAATATAATATCTATAGTAAGGAACCCCATTCAGTGTTTTATGTTTCCTCCATCCTCTCTGCTACCACACGGCAGTTGTAGCTAAAAACTGAGATGTGACAAGAATTGTGATATTACAAGATTACATTAATTACAGCATGCACAGGGGCATTTAAAAATCATTATTCCCTTGCTCCATACGTGAATGGTACAGGAAAAAAACCCTAATAACTAGTACACTGGGACATACCCTCTGCCATGCACTTAACAGTGGTTTGTGGAGTACACGTGTAGAAGTAGATGCAGATGTGTGGAAAATACAAGTTTTAAGGTTCCAAATGCAAATTCATAGGGTATTCTTTTTAACCAGGCATGTCATATTTTTAATTGTTCAGGTCTTAGAATGAAGGCCATCATGTTAAAGGATCTGTGAAGTCTCTGTGGCTCACTTCGAAAAAGCTTACATCATCTCCACACCTGGGGTATACAAAAGGATCATCTTTCAAAGCACTCAAGATTTTTGTGATTATGGCTCATTTATGTACACAAAGAACCTGATTGTTTTACTAGTTGTCTCTCCTGTGTCCATGCCTCAGATGAATTTACAGTATACACTGCAGAATGTTATAAAATCACGAAGGTGGAGCAAATGAGTCATGAGCGAGGGAAGAATTTTTTCATGTGATTCAACTCTCTGAGTGGCCTCTGCAGACACATCCAACAGAGAAAGGACCCAGATTATTCATGACTATTCTCCTGTTACAGAAGCAGCATTGCAGGCATCCTTGGTGTACTGAGTAAAAAGGAAGCTGATACAGTGGCCAAGTATGCTTTTATAGGACACACTGTGAAAAAGTGTTCTCTCCACCCATGAGACATTGCCTCAGTATTGAATTGGATCATACATCAATTGGAGGATGAGTGTTTACTGTTTGACAACGGCATTCTTACTTACAGTGTCAGATATAGCACTGTGTAGTAAGTTGCCTTCCATAGAACCAAGGATATCAACATAAGCAAGAAGACTAACCTCATTTAATTGCCTGTGGAGTACACATTTCAGTATGAACCATTTTAATGAAGTATGTTTCATATTATTATCAGAGAACAGCAAGTAAATGTAAATAGAGAAAGGCTACTTATTTTAGATACCAACAAGATGAGCGTTTCACACATTTAGGAAATTTGTGAATTGTCTGGGTTCCATCCCCCCTCTCCCAGGCACAAATCCATGTACCCTTCTCTCTGTATCTAATGTATATCACATGTTCAAATGTGACATAATTTTTCAAAGTGTTGATGCATCATCTAACTGATACAAAACCTGGGAACCAGCCAAGTCTTTACATAGGTGGATGTGGAAAGCTGCCTAGGACAACATCCAGGCTGGTCAGCACACTGGCCTCTACCATTACTCCATGAGACATATTCAATATTGGGCAAGCACCTCTCCTTTTGTTACAGAACCAGGAACTTCAACATGCTCAGCTATCCGAGGAGGTTTCATCAACAGGATATTCCAACCTAATCTTCCTCCATTCCTTTGTCTTAGTTTAGTTATCAGCCAGACACAAAAATGTGCTGTTCTGTTTCAGTCTATTTCATCTTGTGACATTTTCAAACCATTTAATCACACTTGTCTCAAGACGTATTAGTACAGCTGCTTAAGATCAAGATTTCATCATTATCACCATCACAGTCTCACGAAGTATAATAACTCAGCCACGGGAATAACACTTTAACAGTCAGCTTGGTGAAGCAGTGTCAAATGGTTTTATTAATGAGAATTGTAACCACCAGCTTAGGGTGTAAGGGGTAACTATTTTTGTTACAGCAACTAATGGTGATTCACCACCTTCAAACGTCCACTCAAAAGTTATTTATTTTATGATGATTTTACCTTTACCTGCTCCTAGTCCAGTCTCACAGAATTAATCTGTATGCTAAATTTGACTTTCATGTGGGTGGAACAGTGATCGTTTCTATCTCAGAAAATATTTTGTGTTCTTTTAATATATCATGTCACATTTGTAACCTGACAGAATTGAAAATGTTGAACGCAACTTTAAACTTTTTCTTCTGTCAGTTCTCCATATAATCCTCAGCATAAACAAATTAACATTTTTACCACATCTCATGGATCCAAATCAGTAAGACATACCTCAGCAGTCATGCATCGGAAACCATTGTGCGCTGCCTTCAGTAGATACCTGCTGGTACTCACTTTAATTAACTAAGGTAATTGCTGTAGTGGTTCCTTTGAAATGAAAACTGATGATCTCCATCCTCATCTTTCTCATATTTTAGCTAGTGTGCTTCATTACTAATGACCTCATCACAGATTGGTCATTAAATTCTAATTATTCTCTCTATTTTTTTAAAGCAACTCAACAGAGATTCTCCAGTATGATTATTATAACTAAGCAGTGTTAAATATGCTGCAGCTACAACATCCTATCTGAAAATGTTAGATTCAGTCTGCGATAAAAGCTTTACACATGACTTTATATTCAGTCTTTTGCTCGGAATGTAAAAAACAGGCCTTCGCAGTATGGCAATACTGCAGTGTGGCTTCATGGTCAGTGATGTACTGGAAGCATTATCACTGCTGTGATTTATTGCGAGTCAGTGTTATGGCTCATCCAGTGAACAGAACCAATTTCCATCAGATTTGGTCTAAAACAAGCAACCAGCAAGAACTACTTCATATTCAGGTCTAAATTCACTCCAATTTTAGTACAATTTGTTCCACTTTAAAGACTGCCAACAGACAGAAACTTGAAGTATTTCATGAAAATGTCTGAGGCTATTCTGTAAGTTGGGCCAGCTCACAGTAAAAATAAAAGAATCCGAATGTATAAACTGTATCCACATTCTTAATGCAACATCACATCGCTGCTTGTACTAATTTGCTTGAAATTCTCAAATATATTTTACCTACTTCTTATTGCAGGAAGCATATGGACACACGAGGGACATATTTATTATTGTTATAATAATTTATTATTATTGGTATTATTATAATTATTATTATTCGTTATTATATCATTACTGCCATCATTGGCCAGAAATTCTGTATGGAGCTACATTTTGAAATACCTCTTGTTAAGATATGATAAACTACACCACCAGACAAAAAACATGAAGCACCTAAAAGGGGAGGACATGTAGTGAAGCTTTGTGAGTTGAGAGGGTCTGCAGTGTTACTGTAGCGATTACAAAATTGAGTCAAATTTACAAAGAACTTTTCAGTATGAGCCCACTTATAAGTATGATGTTGCACTCCATCTGGCCTGGATACATGCTCTGATTCAGTTGGGAATGGTGTCACAAAGATATTGTATCCTCTCCTGCAGCAAGATGGCCAACAACTGTTGTAACTGATCTGTGATGTGAAACTTCCTGGCAGATTAAAACTGCGTGCCAGACCAAGACTCATATTTGCACTGGGGTATAGTTGATATCTATGCTGGTCCTACACATATTCTATCAGAGACAGTACAATACTGTTGCATGAAAGGTAGCACACAGGGATGCAGGGTGTCTGTGATATACTGTTGTCTAATGACAGGCCCCTCAGTTACTACCAGCCATGACCTGTAGTAACACACAATGGCTCCGCACACCATGGCTAGAAAAGATGCACCATGGTTTAATGACAAAATACGGCAGATAATGAGGAATCAAAGGCTGTTGCACTTGAGTGACTGTAGGAAGATACAAGACAACTTGGACAAAATGTCTAGTTGGTGTGATGAATGGCAGCTGTCCCTAAATGTGGAAAAATGTAAGTTAATGTAGATGAATAGGAAAATCAAACCTGTGATGTTCAGCTATATTATTATTAGCATTCTGTTTGACACAGTTGAGCCATTTAAATATGTGGGCGTAACACTGCGGAGTGATCTGAGGTGAAACAAGCATATGAGGACCATGGTAGAAAAGGTGAATTGTTGACGTAAGCTTTAGGAAAGAGTGGTTGGCCAGTAAAGGAGACCACATATGGGACCCCGGTGTGACCTCTTCTTGAGTACTGCATGAATGTTTGGGATCTGTATCTGCTTGGAATGAAGGAAGACATAGAGGCAAATCAGAGCCCGGCTGCTAGGTTTATTACTGGAAGGTTAGAAAAACACATGAGTGGTACGGAGGTGCTTCATGAACTCAAATGGGAACCCCAGGAGGGAACGCAATGTTCTTTTCGAGAAACACTATTGAGAAAATTTAGAGAATCAACATCTGAAACTGAATGCCAAACAATTCTGTTGCCACTAGGGATAGGCAGTCCACTCCTGAATTGATTCAAAGAGGATGATGGATGATTCAGAAAAATTGAATGGTAGCTCATCTGTTTTCAAAATGCGCATCCAGTGGCTGGAATGAACAGGATGAAAATTCTGCAATAAGCTGCTACAGCAGTGCCCCACCCCAGATCCATAAGAAAATGTTTCCCAAATGACAAAAAAGTGTGTTATAGAACATGTCCAAATGTGGATTTGCAAATCTTATTAGTACACGAAACATTTCTCATCCACAAAAACAGAAAATATAGAAAGCTCTGTTTTTTTATTGGCTGTCAGGCAGTACCCATTCAGCTACCTCAATAGCAGTGCTAATTAGGATATCCATAAATTAGTTCACGAACAAGCAACGACAAACAATATACCAATTTCATCCACTTGGGTGGACAATCAAACAGCTGGTCCAGATTGGTTTTCAGCATTCATGAAGAGGAATTCCTAGTTGTCTACTAGGTCGCCTCAACCCACTAGCCTTGCTCGAGCAACGACCTATAATCCAACAAATGTGAATGCCTTTTTCAACAACCTGGCTATCGTTATAGAGAGATATAAGTTAGAGTGTGTGGACATCTCAAATATGGACAAGACAGGTGTCACCACTGTTCAGAAACCAAACAGGATTGTTGCTAAACGGGAAATAAAGCTGGTAGGAGCTATCATGTCAACTCAAAGATGCACTCTTGTCACTGTTGCTATTGCCATCAATGCTCAGGAAAACAGTACACCACCTCTCTCTGTATTCCCTCTCTTGAGGTATCAATACCATTTTATTCAAGACTGTCCTCTTGGTTGCACTGGAGCAGGAAATGCGAGTGGCTGGATGCAAGAGGAAGAATTTTTGTTATTCTTGCACCATTTCGTAAAATTTGCTAAACCAACTCCAGAGCACAAATGTTTACTGCTTTTTGACAATCACGAATCTCATACATCCATTAGAAGCCTGAATTTTGCCAAAAGCAAGGAGATTATTATGCCGCTATTCCCACGTCACTGTACACACAGGGTGCAGCATCTAGACCGTTCAGTTTATAGTCCATTTAGAAAGATCGTGAATGCTTTTGCTGACAACTGGATCAAAAATCATCCAGGAAAGACCATCACTTCCACTTGCTGTAATTCGCAAAAAACATTGCAGCAGGGTTTCACTGCACCGGCATAGTACCATTTAATAGCAATGCGTTCAGTGTAATCGATTTTGCACCATCTTCTGTCTCTGATCGCCCAGCACAAGCTTCCATTTATGGAAAGCAAACTATGTCCTTAGCAGAATCGTTAGCGATTTCTAGTGACCCATCTGAAGCTGCGAGGACATCTAATCCTGATCCAGTAGCAATATGCAAGAAAGCACTTTAAAATGTCACAGCTTGTGATGCAGGACCAAATGGTTTACAAATCAACTTCCGCAGTTCGCACAGCCTTTTCACTCGAAGGTGCTTGTCCATTACCAAAAGCGGGTCCAAGGCAAGAAACAAGAAAAAGGAGAAAGTCTGCAATTTTGACCAACACTCCAGAGAAACTGGCTATAGAAGAAGAGCTAAAAGCCCTTCCCCAGGCAAAAAAAGCAGAAAAGAAGCTAAATTTAAAAAGCAGCCATCCAAGAGTGCAAAAGCAGAAAAAACCTGAAGAATCATCATCAGAAGACAATGACAGCTACTGCCTTGTATGTGACGAGCCTTTCCAGCACAGTTATCCCAAAGAGAAGTGGATTCAATGTTGGAAATGTAAGGGTTGGTCTCATGTAGCTTGTACCAAAGGGGGGGGGGGGGATATTTATGTGTACCAAAATTGTGAACTTTTTTGAATAGGACTAAGATATGCATTACTTTTCTCTTAGCCGGCACTTCTAGGTGCTTCAGTCTGGAACCACGCTGCTGCTACGATCGCAGGTTTGAATCCTGCCTAGGTCATGGATGTGTGTGATGTCCTTAGGTTAGTTAGGTTTAAGTAGTTCTAAGTCTAGGGGACTGATGACCTCAGATGTTAAGTCCTATAGTGCTTAAAGCCATTTGAACCATTCTGAACTTTTCCCTTTTTATAGACTCACTGAACATTTATTCATAAAGTCTGAATTCGTTCAGTGCTATTAACTGCTATTTCAATAAATATAATAATCGTAAATGAATGAGCATTGAAGTTTATTGATGTTTAGTTAATGTTTTGTAATGGTAATGTACTTTAAGTTACTGAATGAGTCCGTTAGGTAATAAAATGTGGCTTGACTTATTACGTTACTTTCGTAACCTACCTGTGTTACTACTGTCCCCAGTAACAGGGACAAAAGTCGCAGGTACACTGATGCCTTAAAATTAGTTTTACAAATACCAAATATATGTAATTTTGTGGAAACTAAATTCATTTGTGTTAGGAAAGCTTCAGAAAACACACACATTAGTTCCTTTTGTTTCAAAAGTTTGTAGGAAGGTGATAAAAAATGCAATATGCAAAATGTTACTTTTGTCCCTGGTCTCCCCTATCATTACTTTATTTGTTCTACTCATTGTCTTCTTGTGTTGATGCACATCTGTTTTCTTGTTGTGTGTGTGTGTGTGTGTTCTTGTTAGGTGTACTAGTATTGTATTGTATTGTATTGTATTTTATTGATCCAGGCAATCATAGTCTTGTACAGCTGTACATATGATATTGGACAGGTCAAGAGAGCATATTTACAAGTAATTTTTACAAATTGATTTTTATATTATTATGTAGCAAGGAAATTATCTATCTTAAACAAAACAGTCAATACAAATAATAGAATTGTACGGTTGTGCATATGATATTGGACAGGTCAAGAGCACATATTTGCAAGTAATTTTTAATAAATTGATTTTACATTATTTTGTAGTGAGGAAATTATCTATCTTTAACAAAACAGTAAATCCAAATGTTGTATAGTAAAATACAAACAGCCAATACAAATGTAATAGTAAAATAATCCAGTATATTTCATAGACATGCACAGTATATAATGTTCAGGCCTAATTGAAGATTTATTATAAAATTGTTTACAATTTTAACCCCTTTCAAAAAAATAATCAACTGCATAAAAGCATTGGTCCAAGAGATATTTTTTTAACTTATGTGTGAAGGCTCTTGGGTTCTTCGTTGCTTTGACTTCATTTGGTAAATTATTATACATGTGTATCCCAAAATTTAAAACACTTTTTTGGTAGCAGGTAGTTCTGGACTGAATCATATGTAGGTCAGATTGCTGCCGTGTTGCATAGTTATGAATATCTCCATTGAATTTTAATGTGCAGTCATTGTTTAACAGGTATGACTTGGCAACTGAGACAATATTATAAATGTAAGCAGGGGGCAGTGTCATAATGCCATTTGTTTTAAAATGTTGTCTACATGATTCATTATGTCTTAGGTTACATATTATGCGTATTGCCTTTTTTGCATTTTGAAAATATATCTACCCTCGGGTGAGTTCCCCCAAAATATGATTCCATACTGTAATGTAGAGTGGAAGTAAGCATAATATACATGTATGAGAACAGATTTTGTGACTGATTTTTTGAGTATTCTTAAAATGTAACACACAGTTAGTAGCTTTTTTGAGATATAATTTGTGTGAGTCTCCCACTTAAGATTTTCTTGAAGCCATATGCCAAGAAACTTGTCAGAGTCCACACATGTAAGATCTTGGTTATTTAGAATCACATTGGGCATTTCTTATTTTTGGGATGAGAGTCTGAAGTTGATGTACTTTGTTTTCTGTATATTTATAATCAGTTTGTTCTTGTTGAACCATTTGCTGAGTGATGACATAAGCGGTTTAATTTTGTGGTTGTGGTCCTCTGAATCAGTATCTATTATTAGCATACTCATGTCATAAGCAAATAGTGTGCTATGTCCTGTAGCAAGCTTCATGGTTATGCCATCAATGTATAGTAGAAACAGTATGGTTCCCAGGATTGAGCCTTGTGGTACACCATATCTAATAGGCATTGTGTCAGAGGAGTGGACAGTACATTGATGGGTGGTTGTATTCTTTTCTTCAAAATTATTTTCAACTTTTTGTAATCTGTTTGACAGGTTAGATTCTTACCATTTGTTTGCAATTCCTCTTATACCTTTATTTGCTAGCTTCTTAAGGAGTATGGTATGGTCAATTACATCAAATGATTTGGATAAATCTAAGAAGATACCAGTAGAGATTTCCTAACTGTCCAAGCCTTTAAGGTTTTTTGAGATGCTCATAAATAGCTGTGGTAGTCATCTTTTGTTTTCTAAAACCATGCTGGTGTTTTGTTAATAAGGATAGTTTATTAGTAAAGTCTTGCAATCTGGTGTAAAATAATTTTTCAAATATTTTTGAGAATGAGCTGAGTTGTGCTATGGGCCTGTAATTGGCTACATAATTTTTGGGACCTTTTGTGATGTGGGGTGATTTTAGAAGTCTTTAGTAGGTCAGGGAAAACTCCATTTGTAAAGGATGCATTTATTATGTGGGTTAGGGTTCGACAATGGATTCTCCACATTTCTTTACTATTAAATCAGGAATGTTGTCACTGCCACTGGAGTACTTATTCTTTAGTCCTTTTATAGCTGTAAGTACTTCAGTATTGGAGACTTTGTGAAGAAACATTGATGGTTGTAGTGGTATGGTTTCCATTAGTGTTTGGTTTTAAGTATTTGGTCTGTAGCAGTTTTTCTTTATCAGATTTTCTGCTATTTTGCTAAAACAGTCATTAAAACCATTTACAATTTTGTGGGGATCTGATGTGACTTCATCATTTAGGTTTAGTTTTAATGTTTTGTTTATAACATGCTACTTACTGTTTGTTTCATTTCTTACAACGGTCCACAAGCCTTTCATTTTATTTTTAGATTCCTTTATAAATATATCATTGTGTAATTTTTTTGCTTGTTGGATTACTTTTCTGTAGATTGCAAAATAGGTCTTACAATATGACCTAAACTGATCATCGACTTCATGGTGTTTCATGTGATTTTTCAAGTCCCTTTTTTTTTAGCTGGAGATCCTTATCCCTTTTGTTACCCATGAGTTTGTGTGTTTGTTTCCGATTTTCCTGGATTTCAGTGGAAATGCAGTATTGAAATGTTTCATGGAAGGAATTACATATGTAGTTTACATCATTTTCTTTATACACCTCTGCCCAGTTTTCAGCCCTTGGCAGGTAGTTAAAAAGCCTTATATTATCATCATTAAATTGCCTTTGCATTTTAGTTTTTGTGGGATATTGTCTTATGTAATTTAAATTCGCTGTTAGTATTTTGGCTTCATGGTTACTACAACCTGTGCTGATGACTACGATTGAGTGGTGTAGTTTGTCTGCATTTATGAAAATCTGATCTAGAGCTGTTTCTGAATTTTTTGTGATCCTGGTTGGTGTGTTTACAGTTGGGGATAGGTTGAATGAATTTGTAATATTGTACAATTCATCTTTGTTTTTCCAGGTGTGAGGAAGTCAATATTACAATCTCCACTTATTAATAGATTTTTGTTGAGTGAGTGAATTTTTGTGAGTAGTGCTTAGAGGGAGTGCTTGAACGTTTGGATGTTCCCATCAGGGGCTCTATATACATTCAGTATCAATAGGTTATAGTCTCTTAAGTTAATTAAGGAGAATTCAGAGTCTGTTTCTATTTGCATATTATTGTACTTTGTGAGGCTTTTGTAGCTTAAATTTTTTTGACATAGATTGCTGTACTACCTCCCTTACTTTTGTTCTGACAAGAATAACCAGCTAGAGTAAATTTGCCAAGTGGCATTTTTTAATTTTACCAGTGTTCAGTCATACAGAGAACATCTAAGTGTGATTTTGTTTTTTGGAAGAGATCTATTTCTAATAACTTATTAAACATTCACTGCACATTATGGTGTAATATTTTAAAGGATAATAGTGACTGTTTTTCAATGGAATGATTTTTAACACCACTCACCGGGTTTTCTTGTAGTTTTGGTTCATGAAGATTTTGCTCTGCATCTGTTTTCCCTTGGTTTGCTGCTGGCATGGAGCTACTGGTGTTCTTGCCCATAAAAAATCCTGGCTGTAGGCTGGAGGTCTGCGTTTTCGTGTTGAAGATCTTGTCACAGTTTCTAGTGGTACTGATCTGGAGTGTGGCTGCACATTTTTTGCTGTTTCTGCTCGGATGTCGTGGGCTGACTGATTTGTGGCTCTTGACGAGATTTTTGCATGGGATGTTGGTGGTGACTTGGTGCTGACTGTGGATACGTTCTTCTTTTCTAACACTGTTTCTGATGTTTTCCTTGATGATTCTGACTGCATATTCACTTTTGTTGTTGTTACTGATGGCTCTTCAGCTCCTGGTGTGTTGTTGGTTCAGCTGCAGTATTGCTCATTCTTGTGAGATTGTCCACCAAATTAGCTTCCTTGGATCACAAATATGTTTGATGTCCTGGTGTAACACGTTTTGTTGCACTTCCTGTTATCAGTGGACGTTTGATGGCATTGAGCAGATTAACACACAGTTTCTTTTTCCCATTTTTATATAAGTGAAGCCCATGCCTAGTGAAGTCTTTCCGTTGGAGGAAGCTATTTACATCTAAAACTCTGATGTGTTCACTATAAGATGCCTTCTGCATCAGGTAACTGTTCATTTCGTAGATTTTGCAGTTTTAATTTGGCATGTCATATCTATATGGTATTGTGCTTAAAATTAGTTGTGTGTGCCTAGTTTTTGCAATGGTTTCATCTAATGATGTCATAAAACCATGTTTTGATCCATTAATTTCGTTTGCACCAGCTAAGACGACAACATAATCATTTTGACCTAGACTAGACGTTTTGTTTTGTATATTGCATGTTGCATGTTGCATGTTGCTTCTTTGAATATAGCATTTGGCTTTATCAAAGATGTAAATTTATAGCTGGTTGTTGAAATTTCGTTCAGTACTTTTGCACAGTTCCTACCGTGACTATCTGAAAGTAACAGTACCTGTTTTTTATTATTTGTAAGCTGACTCACGTGTGTTTGTTTTCAACTTGATGCAGTCATTTTTCTTAACCATTTTTAAATTACATGAGAAGTGTTCATTTTATTTTTTTATTTTATTTTATTTATCCATCCGTTGACAATAAATATTGTATGGATGTTGTCAAGCCATTTCAAAGAAATGGACACAAACAATATATACGTAAAAAAGTACAAAACAAAATAATACAAAGAGGTTAATAATAATACAATGAAAGTAATATAGCCTATATACATCCCTGCTTGTTATTTTAAATGCATAGTCCATTTTTCACTAGGCTTTAGTTTTGTCCTCCCTAAACGGCAAGTCCTTATATACACAACACTGCTTAAGTATATATTTACATCACACAACAGCTGTCCTTTAAGTATGTAAATGTAATGGATGGTTAGGTAATGAATGATTAGGTACATATTGAGTATTTTCCATTTTGCCTTTATAAATATCATCAGAAAAAAATTTATTGACCTACATAGTCATTTACACAATAAAAACATTGTTCTACTAGAAATTTTTTAAATTCTGTTTTAAATTTGTTATCATCTTCTAACTGCCTGATGTTGACTGGCAGTGCGTTGTACAGTTTTGCACCGATATGGCTCACATGCCTTTGTGTATTCGTTCTTTTTGTTCACTGAGTATGGAGTGCTGCGCTATTACGGGTATTGTAGTTATGAAAGTCGGCATTTGTCTGAAAATCTGCAATGTGGGTCCTGACATACAATACACATTCACCAAAGCAATTGCTACCAACAAAAAGTACTAAATTACATTCACTCTTGGCTTAATGCAAACAGCTTTTTGAATATAATGCAAACAGCTTTTTGAATATGGGTTTGCAGTGCGTCTGTGGATGACTGTGAGTTATTATTCAGATGGCCCTCTTCTGCAACAAAAAAATTTGTTTTAGGTGCCCTGTTGTGGAATCCCAAAGTATTATTCCGTATGTGGCAAGAGATTGAAAATAGCTGAAATATGCCATTCTGGCAGCCTCTGAGGTACAAACATTTGCAATAATTCTGAGAGCAAAACAGGCTGAATTAAGTTTCTGTGCTAGTTCTATTACGTCGTCATTAAAATTTAAGTTTTCATCCACATGAATCCCCAGCAATTTTGTGGATGTCACTCTGTCTAAGGCTTTGTCACCCCACACCAGATCGAGATTTACATTTTGACATCTTTTACCAAACTTCATATAATTTGTTTTATTTACATTCAATGTCAACCTGTTTGCATTAAGCCAAGAGTGGATGTAATTTAGTACTTTATCAGCAGTTGTTGGTAGCAGTTGCTTTGGTGCACTTATTATCACACTAGTATCATCTGCAAATATTATTGCTTTGGCTGCATCATCTGAGGTGTGAAAATCATTTATATAGACAAGAAACAAAATGGGCCCTAGAATGCTGCCTTGTGGTACTCCTATTTCTACATTTTTTGCCTCTGATACTGAATTTATTTTGTGGTTGGAGTAAGTTGATGCCAGTCCTACAACCTGTGTTCTGTTTTTTAGGTATGATTCAAACAATTTTTTTCCTATCCCATGTATACACAACGATTGCAATTTTTCTAAGAGAATGTCCTGGTTCACAGTGTCAAAAGCTTTGGAGAGGTCTAAATTTACTCCTACTACACTATAATCTTTTTCTAGATTTTTGATTATTTGTTCAGTGTAGCACATTACTGCTGTTTCGGTATTTTTAAGTGCTTGGAAGCCATGCTGATTTCTGTTAAGTAAATTATGGTCATTTAGATATGTGTTGATTCAGTGCTTCATCAGTTTTTCTAATATTTTTGAAAAGGTTGGGAGGAGAGATATTGGGCGATAGTTTTCTACCTTATACTTGTCGCCGTTTTTAAATAATGGCTTCACTTTTGAAATTTTCAGCCTTTCTGGAAAGGCTCCTTCACTGAATGATAAATTGGCTATGTGTGCAAAGGGCTTTGCAATTTGTGGTGCTGTCCTTGTTATCATTGACACAGGCACCTCATCTATGCCAGCTGACATTTTGGGTTTCAAGCTTTGTATCATTTTCAACACTTCACCCTCATTTGTTGGCTCTACCCTCATCCTACAAGCTGTTTTTGGATATTCAGGTTTTTCTTCGTTTGTAAATTTTAAGCTTAATGAAGTTGTTGTATTTATGAAATAATTGTTAATATAATTTGGCAAATCTTTTTTATTAATATTGACATTTTTTAAATTTTTGAGGCTAATGTCCTGGTTTTCACAAATCTTCCCCGTTTCAGTCTTCACAATACCCCATATGGCTTTTGATTTGTTTTCAGACTGTCTTATAAAACTATCATTACTCATGAATTTTGCTTTAGCAATTACTTTTCTATATCCCCTCTTGTAATTCCTGACATATTTTATGAATTGTGGGTCTGTGGATGTTTTCATTTTAGAAATTAGTCTCTTTAGAGTTCCACAGGAAGTTTTGATGCTAGCTGTGATCCAAGAACTTGGCTTTGTATTGCCATGTGACCTGATTTTTGACAGGTTTTTTGGAAAACACATTTCAAAATATCCCATGAAAATGGAAGAAAATGTGTTATATGCATCATTTGTATTTGTTAGGGACAGTACTTCTGCCCAAGCCTCATTGTTTAGCATATTTATGAATTCTACACAGTTCTCTGTAGAAAAATTTCTTTTATACATGAAGTGTGTTTTTTTTCTCTTTCAGTGGCCTTGAAGGGATTTTGAAGACAAGAGCATTGTGGTCTGATAATCCCAAATCAGTATTTGTTACTTCAACTTCTGTGTGTCCTACATTTGAAAATATATTATCTATAAGACTGACTGTATTATTTGTTATTCTTGTGGATGGGTGTATGTGTGGAAGCAGGTTGAAACTACATAACAGATTTAGGAACTGGTCTTTTAGCCTACTTTCACTCATAAGATTAATATTAAAGTCCCCACACACAACTACAGAGGCTCTATCGGTGAACAGAGTGTTAAGCAATATTTCTAATTGGTTAAAGAATATATCTGCATCACCAGTAGCACTTTGTAGGTTACCTTTGTTTACTGTTTCACATCTTTCATGTTCACTCTTCTTCAATGGAGCGTCATTTCTTTTGTTAGTACAAAAATTTAACACAACATCACTGCACAAATTTCGAACTTTTTCCTTATATGACGGTTCAGAAAGGTTTTTGATCATGCTTTCCAGTAGCAGAGTATGTTTTCTTGTGGCTTGGAGTTCTTTCTGCAGTGTTTCAAATACATTGGTTTCACGATTTTCACGATACATTCCAGTCGCAGCTATACAATGTCTCCTATTTCTGTTGCACTTCTGTCTGTTGTTGGTGTGTTGGTAGCCTTTACGTAGGTTTTAATTACTTTATGTGGACAGGATACTAAATATAACGGTGGCGACACCTACAACGTGCTGACATGAGGAAAGTTTCTAACCGATTTCTCATACAGAAACAACAGTTGACCGGCGTTGCCTGGTGAAACGTTGTTTTGATGCCTCGTGTAAGGAGGAGAAATGCGTACCATCACATTTCCGACTTTTGATAAAGGTCGGATTGTAGCCTATCGTGATTGCGGTTTATCGTATCGCGATATTGCTGCTCGCGTTGGTCGAGATCCAATGACTGTTAGCAGAATATAGAATCGGCGGGTTCAGGAGGGTAATACGGAACGCCGTGCTGGATCCCAACGGCCTCATATCACTAGCAGTCGAGATGACAGGCATCTTATCCGCATGGCTGTAACGGATCGTGCAGCCACGTCTCGATCCCTGAGTCAACAGATGGGGACGTTTGCAAGAGAACAACCATCTGCACGGACAGTTCGACGACGTTGATAGCAGCGTGGACTATCAGCTCGGAGACCATGGCTGCGGTTACCCTTGACGCTGCATCACAGACAGGAGGGCCTGTGATGGTGTGCTCAACGACGAACCTGGGTCCACGAATGGCAAAACGTCAGTTTTTCGGATGAATCCAGGTTCTGTTTACAGCATCATGATGGTCGCATCCGTTTTTGGTGACATTGTGGTGTCACCGCCAGACACCACACTTGCTAGGTGGTAGCTTATAAATCGGCCGCGGTCCGGTAGTATACGACGGACCCGCATGTCGCCACTGTCAGTAATTGCAGACCGAGCGCCACCACGCGGCAGGTCTCGAGAGACTTACTAGCACTCGCCCCAGTTGTACGGACGACTTAGCTAGCGATGCAACACTGACGAAGCCTCGTTTATTTGCAGAGAAGATAGTTAGAATAGCCTTCAGCTAAGTCAATGGCTACGACCTAGCAAGGCGCCATAGCAATTGATAGTTATCGTATGAAGCATGTCTCATCAAGAACGATGTATACAAATGATGGATTAAAGTTAAGTATTCCCGCAGCTACGTACTTTTCTTTACAGCATTCATTCCGTATCCTGTTTCAGACCTCACGCCATCCTGCGTGAGCTTATAGCGTGCATTTCGGCCTTCTCTAGCCATATAACAGACATCGCGGTGAACGCACACTGGAAGCGTGCATTCGTCATCGCCATACTGGCGTATCACCCGGCGTGATGATATGGGGTGTCATTGGTTACACGTCTCTGTCACGTCTTGTTCGCATTGACGGCACTTTGAACAGTGGACGTTATATTTCAGATGTGTTACGACCCGTGGCTCTACCCTTCATTCGATCCCTGTGAAACCCTACATTTCAGCAGGATAATGCACGACCGCGTGTTGCAGGTCCTGTGCAGGCCTTTCTGGATACAGAAAATGTTCGTCTGCTGCCCTGGCCAGCACATTCTCCAGATCTCTCTCCAACTGAAAACATCTGGTCAATGATGACCGAGCAACTGGCTTGTCGCAATACGCTAGTCACGACTCTTGATGAACTGTGGTATCGTGTTGAAGCTGCATGGGCAGCTGTACTTGTACACGCCATCCAAGTTCTCTTTGACTCAATGACCAAGTGTATCAGCGCCGTTATTACGGCCTGAGGTGGTTGTTCTGGATACTGATTTCTCAGGATCTATGCACCCAAATTGCTTGAAAATGTAATCACATGTCAGTTCTAGTATAACATATTTTTGTCCAATGAATATCCGTTTATCATCTGCATTTCTTCTTGGTGTAGCAATTTTAATGGCCAGTAGTGTAATATACAAGATAGTCCATGTATAAATGTTGTCTCAGGAGAAATGGTCGATATTCGGAGATACAACAGAGACGATCATTTGAAGCAAAAAACTAAATATGCCCTATTCCAAATAGTTTCTGAGAAGGAATACATTTTAAGTTACATTCATACGTTTCTCTTGAAAAACACGAAATCGGCGGACTCTGGCGAAAAATTGTCGCAGTACAAAATTAATCTACATCCCTTAAAAAGGTCCTATTCATTTTTTTCTCAAGGACTAATGTACATTGTGTGAAGAGAGTGTAGATAAGCCAGTTTGCAGTAGCTTCCCGACTTTATAGTCCACATGTCCGATATCAAATTATTCATCTTGACTTCATCTACAGTAATATGGTACATTGTGTACAATGACAATGTACTGAACAATAAAGAAAATTAGGTGCAATGTACATTAAATATGTTGTATCACGGAAACCATACAGAGTAGTAAATGTGTCCACATGAAGTTTTTTTGCATCAAATGATCATGCCTGTCATACCCCTGAATACTGACCATTCGTACGTAGACAATCTGCATATTATGCTTAATTATTTATTTATTCTTTTACGCTGAAAATATTAATGCCTTCAGGAGTTCTCTTACAGCAGACTATAGTTTTATATGTGGTTACAAAACTCATAAAAATCACAGTTTCTTAAAAAGTATTACAGTTTTAATATTATGTCGATTCTTCTTCTTTCTGCATATATTACGCATTTGCCAGTTACGCCCACTTGGTTGAAATTGTTGATTTTCCTCTCTTCGGCCCACTAGGTAATAGTTCTTAGCAATTTTGGCAGTCTGTCGTATTCCATTCTTGTGATATAATTCTGTATTCTATAAACAGCTCATTAAATTTTTCACTCTCAGTTCTTTCCTGATGGCTAGATTCACTATCCTGTCAGACAGAATGTTCCCAGCTACTCATCTTAGTAATCGGATCCCTAGTGCTTGTATTCTGATGGGAAAGAGCATTCATGCTGTTTGTTCAGGCAAGAGCTTCAACTTCTAAGGAGCAGTAGTTATTATGAGCAGTAGTGGGTCAACAATAAGCTTGATCATTTGGACTGTGAGTCTGTCCTTTACAGTAAATGCTGATTTCAAGCATTTTTCGTCGGTACTTTAAACTCAAGAAAGAATTTCTTGCAACTTCCACCTTTTAACTCCACGAAATAATCAGTAAGTCTATGATTTGTTTACAGTTCAATGAAGATTATTTCTAAAGTCAAGTACTCGTTCAGTTCCTTGGTTGGGACAGTGGGATGAGCTGCAGCTTCTACTTTGCCTACTCTTCTCTAGATCACTCAAGGTTTTCCATTAGAGCATCTGGCCTTTGTTTTAGATTAATGAATTTGCATGTCTTACTTATCGTTGCTCACAGATTGATTGTCTCTGTTTGCTTTCTGTTTCATTTTCAGGTGTATGAGGTTGTTTGTAAGTCCGACATGCAGTGTCTCTGAGATTTGTGAAGCGTTTTAGCTCTTCTGTTAGCCAAGGTGCAGGTTTTCCCTTCTCGTGTCTGGTCTTTGGGGCAGCATATTTATTCTATAATAGAGCTACTTTGGTTGTAAATCCATGCAATTTGTCCTTCACATCCACCATCGGTATGGAGGTCTGCTCCCAAATTACCTGTTGTGGCTCCTCAGCAATTGCAAGTACACTGATACACTTAGTCCCTGTATTTTTGCACAGTTAATTCCTTGAACATTTTAGAGAGTAAGTTATAAATACGATGTTGTGAGCTGATATTCCAAGGCCTTGCCGCAGTAGTAACACTCGTTCCCGTCAGATCACCTAAGTTAAGCGCTGACGGGCTGAGCTAGTACTTGGATGGGTTACCATCCAGTCTGGCCAGCGCTGATGGCAAGTGGGGTGCAGTCATCCCATGTGAGGCAAACTGAGGAACTATTTAACTGAGAAGTAGCGGCTCCAGCCTCGTGCACTGCCATACGGCCAGGAGAGCAGTGTATTGACCACACACCCCTCCACATCAGCATCCAGTGACGCCTGTGAGCTGAGGATGACACGGCGGCCTGTCAGCACTGTTGGGCCTTCCGAGGCGTGTTTGGACGGAGAGAGAAAGAGAGGGACAGAGTTAATATTCCAAGTACGAACTTCTTTGCTCGTGGCTTTGTGGCAAATATATGTATGGGAGCCAGACTATAGGCTGCATTATTGGTAGGTGCAAGTTAACATACTGTTACATTTGAAGAAGAAACTACTCATTTGTATTTCACAATGAAGGGGCAGAATATTTATGTTAGTGTTCCTAGCATAATTTGTATGCTCCTAAGCCGAATCAAATTTTGAAAGGTCAGTTTTGAAACAGGCTAGCCTAACTACTTTCGAAGGTCTGTAGAGGACGCAAATTAGGGGCAAATTTACTTGAGGGCTTTGATATTTACGAAAATATATTTGACTTGTTTGTCTTCATTTCTAATGGATGTGAGTAGCACGATCATTCATAAGTCAAAGCGTTTTGCATGCCACTACTCCACCTGCTCATCTGTTACTTCTGTGGTGTCTACAGACAGTGGAGTCAATATTTAGAGAACTGGAGAGCATGCTTGTCTCGATACAGGTGCCCACGTTCATCAGAAAAGGACAAGGATGTCGATATTCTGGAATATATGGCGGAGTCCGTCGAAATGAGTTAAAAGTGGTGGCCAACCAGGGTCTACAGTAACAATAGACACATTGGTGTAAATAGTGCAAGTTTGTAGTTCCTAAAGTACAGGCTTTAGAGTTTACTTGCACTGCTTTTTTTCAGCTTTCGTCCGCCCCATTATCCTGCCAGCTCTTGTTCATACGCTATGTAGACCAAATCTGGATATCACACTATTCAAAATTTTCATCTTCCTGCAGTGAAATCCTCACATATTATCAGGATTGTCTTCGCGAGTTTCTTAACGACTATGAGTGTTTTAGACATTTCGTATATGATAAAACTTCCACATCACAATATTTTACGTCCTGCTCTATAACATCTGATTACATAAGGTACTTCATGTATATTTGTTCTCGCTTTAAGCTTTTACATTTTAAAATGGCCATGTTCATATTAAATACTTCAATTTTATCAGTCTACTCGTCTGTGCTGCACAACAATATGTCATCCACATTGCCTTCGCCCAGAAGAATTACAAGAGATATTCGGCACCCTTCTATCAAAGTGGAAGAAAAAGGAAAGTGCCGCTACTGCCAGCAGATAACTGCCATGGCATCCGGCTCATCATCAAACATGTTTGTAAGTCTGAGTTGTTCTCTGTTTAGAGTGACAAGTTGTGCTCTATTTGCTAGAAACTCTTTAAGGAGGGTAGGATACCAAAAATTTAGATTTTTCAAAAATATGCCTATTTTGTAGCACATATCTTCCTGAATAGTTTGATGCATAAAACATATATATTTGAGAGATTATGAGGCACGTTATTTGATCTTAAATGAACTAATATGCAGCGACACACCCATTCGTACAGCAATCTTCCATCATACGTAACTGTATTTCGCTCTGTAGAATTCAAATATTTATATTTGTGCCAGAGACTGTCATGTGTGAAATGAAGGACTACTGATATCAGTGCTTTCTCTGCTGCTATCGACGTGCTTTGTTTTGATCGCTGGTTGTTTGTTCTCTGTCTTGAAAGGCTTGCAGTAAGATGTTGTGAATTTCGGAATGATTTTCATTTGGTTATGTTGTTTAGGGGAACACAGAGGACCTGAAAAATATGAAACAAGCCATTTGGGCCTTATACGTGCACAAAATTTCCACAGACAATAACCCTATCCACAACTTGTGCCTAAAAGGAAGTGAATCATGGTGTGGCTACCAAAGGTCAATTGCTGATAGTGAGGAATATCATCACAGGAATTCTCTGCCGACTGCTGTGATGGCAGCCATCAAACATATATTTGGGGACCTTACAAATGAAAAATTATTGAAGAAATGTCTCCATGCCTGTACCCAAAACACAAATGAAACATTTATCCAATGGGTATGGGAAAGATTGCCAAAAACAATTTTTGTGGGAAGAAATGCAGTTGCTATTGTTGTTTATGGTGCTGTTTCATGTTTTAATGATGGTGTGCAAAGCAGGAAATATGTTTTAGAGAAAATGGGAATTAAGCCTGGAGTGACCTGCATCAAAGCTTTGTATGCGATAGACAGACAGCGTGTAGTGAAAGCAGCTAAATGATTTTTGGAGGTGATAAAATCAAGAAAAGTGCATCATAAGAATGTGAAAAGATAGAAAACTGGTTAGAAAATGAAAAAGGATCTGCATATGGTGCTGGACAGTTCTAAAAGAATGCCATATACAAGCAGAAAGTTCATCGGCCATTATCCTCAAAACACAAATTTCTGTACTTAGGTCCATGCAACATCCAAAATAAATATTCTATTACTTTCAAACCTGTTATGCTCATTAAACACAAACTCCTTAATGCACTACTCTACAATTTTCCATATCTACTGTGGTAAAAATTGAGTTAATTAACTGTAGAATTTGTTTTTTCTAAACATGAAGTTTAAAATGTGACAGCTCATTCATTTTTTCCTAAATTAAATGAATTATAAAGTTTCATACACCTGTAAGTATGCTTCGTACGCTGTGCAAAATTCATCGAAGACCCTCTGTTACTTATGAAGAGAAGTGTACCTACAGCAACAAATTCAGCCAATGGTAAGTGAAAAAATGATCAAATTTAAAATGCAAAAAAAAATTTTTTGTTATGTTTTTGAACTTCGACTGCTACTAGTGAGGATCCTGAATCCTCCCTGGTCATGCTGACAAAGTTTTATGAATTAATTTGTAAAAGTATATACAGTGGAAATTAAAATGTCCTGTGGTGAGTCTCCTGCTCCAAGTTGGCCCGTTTGACGTCCTACAAAAGTGGTCAGATATTCCATACAATCCCATTTCGTTCATTAGGCGACAGTGCTGAACAGTACGAAATGCCTTCCAAATGTCAACGAACACGGTATCTGTATTTAGGAGGCCTTCAACCTTCTGAGATTAATTGACAAATGGTTCAAATGGCTCTGAGCACTATGGGACTCAACATTTTAGGTCACAAGTCTCCTAGAACTTAGAACTACTTAAACCTAACTAACCTAAGGACGTCACACACACCCATGCCCGAGGCAGGATTCGAACCTGCGACCGTAGCAGTCCCGCGGTTCCGGACTGCAGCGCCAGAACCGCACGGCCACCGCGGCCGGCGACAAATGGAGCAAGCTGGTTTCACAGGATTGTTCTTTGCACAATCCGTATTGATTCCTACTGATTTCACAGTTTTACTTGACCTCTAAGTGAGTGCGCAGGGAGCTTGCAATCGGCTCATAGTTTATCGGCTACTAAGACAGGTCCTGGCTCCTTCTCTCAGAGCAGCTGGCTTGTATCTTATAAAAGAAACGAATATGTAATGGTTTAATGCTTCACAGAAGTGACACGAAAACGAGTTGCTAGAATCAGGTACAGCCTCTTCACTCATTCTCTAATATTAAAAAGCACTATGCAAAACACCACATGCAGGTCAGCATTATATGCACAACGGTACTTACTGTTATGGCGCACAATACTGTAAAGTAGCTCAGGTTGCCAATGAGTTTAAACATTTCACTCATCCGAATTCCATCGATCAGACAGGGGCCAAGTAAAAATGTACGATCAGTACATATGAGAATTTCGGTTTCCGGAAAGGTCATAATATCAGAGCATAAAATGTTTTCCAAATTTCTGCAGCAGTTTGACATCAGTCAAATAGGCCTATAGTTGTGTGAACTTTTTCAAAGACCCTTGTTGAAGACAAGAATGAAATACCTATTTTTCGAATCATTTGGATCAATTTGTACCTTTAGTGACCTATGATAGACAGCTGCTAGAAGAGGTCCTACTTCTTTCGTGTACTCTCTGTAGAATCATATAGGTATCACAATAGGTCCAATCATCTTTCCTCAGTTGAAGGATTTTAGATGATTATGCGTCTCATGATCACTGACCCCTATTCTGCCATTTTGGAGTTTGGTCGATGACTGAAAGGAAACAGTATTCCTCAGCAAAACAAGTTGGGAAAAATAGAATTTAGCATTTCGGCCTTCGCTCCGCCGTCTTCCGTTTCGGTGCCAGTATAATCTCTGTATGACTGGAGAAATGGCTTCGATCCACTTACGACCTAACGTAAGAGAAAAATGTTTTGGTATTTGTTATCAGATTGGAAGATCTCTTTCCATTTTTGCATTTTTTGAACGCTTCACATGTGACTCCCATCGCACTTATTATGTTTTGTCATCAAAGCTTTGGCTATAGTTAAATCTGTGGTGAAGTTCTCTCTGATTTAGCTAGAATTTTCTAAAACAGCAATTGACTCACAACAGTTCTCTCCCATCCCTCAAAACTTGCTCTTACATTTAACTGACTGTAGTTTTGTGTTGTTGAACGCTTGTTTACATATCTTTCTGGAGTGACTTTACTTCTGTGATCTAAATCAGGGGCAGATCGGGTGTGGTGGAATAGGGTAGTAGCTCATTCTGTCCTCCTTGATCTGAAGTAAGAGATTGTATCTAGTAGGCTTCAAATTATTTTTCTTTGATATCAGACAGTTCGATTGTATAAAAGAAAAACAAAGAGGCAGTCATGGTCTACTGAGGCCATGAACAATACTGTCGATGCGGTTATTTTCAGCTTTATGGGTATTAGAAGGCTTCAAATCAATTTGACGTTTCCCAGTGTACTCGGGAAAGATATGTTAGAAAAAAGAGAGAATGTTGGCTGTAAAATTGAAAGTTTAAAAACGTATTTACGGAAGAACAGAAACCTGAGATTAACTACTTAAAAACAATGAAGGTTAGGTTACTTTATCTAACAGTGAAAGTCTTGCATAGCTTATCTTATGGGCTGGCTGTAAGATATGGCATTGTTAATACATTTAAAAATGAAATTGAAGGCAAAAATTGGGTAACGGATTCCTTAAGAGACATCCTACTTCAGCTGTTCGAAAACCCGAAGCAACATTTGGTGCAACAACCATGGGATTTAATAACGTATCTGTAGATACTTTTTTTTCCTTGCTGAGAAGTTTACTTGTCAGACACAAACTAATGGGTTCTCAAACACCGGTATTTAATTGCAATGAAACAAGTGTTTCAGTGAGCCCTAAAAACCACGGGGAAATGTCAAGTCGGATCGTTAACGTTTGCAGCAAGGGATGAAATTGTAACCTGCCTTATTTGTATGTCGAAAAGCGGAGCTTACATGTCACCAATGCTCATTTCTCCTTCAAAGAGGAAACAAAAAGAATTTCAGTTAGGATTGCCATCAGGAGGTTGGACTGAGGTACACAGCACTGGATAAATCACTGCAGAGACATATCTTGTATGGTTTAGAAAGTGTGTGAAATTTTCTAACGCATCAAAAGACTTATCAGTTCTTCTTCTATTAGATGGTCACTCAATGCATACCAAGAACTTGAAGGTACAGACTAAATGAGGGAGAGGGCCTTTTGTTGCTATGTCTACCGCCAGATTGCTCTCACAGACTTCAGGCACTTCATGTTTCTTTTATGGAGCCTTTAAGTCTTCGTTATGAGAATGCGCTCCGCAAACAACATGGAAGCAACCCAGTAAAAGTAGTTAACTGTCTTTCAAATTTTGACCCTTTGTAGATATGTTGTTATCAATAGTTCAACAATGAAAACTGCTATTAAAGATTTCGATTCTACTGAAATATGGCCAGCTGACTTTTCTGTATTCACAAACGCCGACTTTCTCCCACCAGACACAACTGCCATTGGACCTGGAAGCAGTAGCGGGTCATGATTATACATTCTGGGTGTTCACAACAAACTGTTAGAGGCTGATAAATATGAGTCTGTGAAATTAATAACATCTGATATGTACCAGTTATGCTTATCAACATATTTATACAACTACAGTCACTTCCGACGATGATAATAATAAAAGTGATAATAATAATAATAGCAATAAAATGCATCACTTGTCTGAAAAAAGAAAGACTTGTTTTTGTAGAATTTTGTTATTTACACATAATGAAGTACAGTTTAAGGCAAGAAGGGAATAACCTTTACGCTTTCGTTACACTTCATGTCGCATTTTTGTGTAAGTGGGAGTTTTCGTGCTTTTTGTGCTTTTTTTTTCGACAAATGAACAAAATCCCCACGCTACAGCTTACGCTTATTATACACTCCTTTGTTGCTTTCAGTCATGCTCATTTGATTTCATCACTTTCTCAGTCAACGAATCTGGTCTGGGAGGTCCTAGTTACTTTGCAGCTAACTTTTCCTGGTGATTTTCTTTTCTCTTAGCACTTAAAACAGATTGAACAGAGTTCATATTAACACTACACACAAAAGCAGATCCCTGCCCAGTCAACAATCACCTCCAAACACAAGCTGTCGTTTGTGGAAATGATTACATTCAAGTAGTACTGTCTATCAACATGATCACCTGACTAGAATAGAAATGAAGCCCCGAGAATTATAAGGACGATAAGCAAACCGTCATCCATCCCAAATTTAAGTGAATATCAAAGAAGCTAGTGAGACAGGTTTTTGTGGATGTTTGTAAATACAATGTGGGCCTACATCACAGATAAACAGATGTCAGTATCATGAATACACTGTCTCACTATCGACACTGGTGTATTTCCTGGTTCTCAGAGCATCAGATGTAATACTTATGATGAAATCCAAAACTTAATAAACCATCTCTCATTTAGAATCCCACAAAACAGGTTTTTCTATCGGTATAACTATAGCACACGCCGGTGTCCAAAATTAAAGCAACAAACGGAAATGTTGCACGGATGCATTTATTTTCCCACAAAACTCTATAAACAGGTGATAGTAAAGTAGGAACAATGTAAACAATGAGGGCTGTCCTCAGAGGGGTACAGCCCACCACTTTCTGAATTTCCTACCATTCTATACTTATGACAATTGAGGTAGGTCTGCCCCAAGATCAGAAGGATGGAGAGTGAGGTGTGTTGGTCATTAAAATTGCAGCATCATGAAGACTGTAAGGTGGTTCCTGTGATACATTTACCCCTTAGCTGACAGTGTGGTTGCCTGTCTGCTTTGCCCATGGGCCACTATACCCACAACTGAATTACTTGCACCATCATCTTGTGGTGTTGTTTTCTCAGTAAAACAGTGGAAGTTGTTTTTCCCGATTTTACGTAGGGGATTTGGCGCCTGACCTCTGAATTTTGTTCATCTGTAATCGGCGACTTCGCTCTTCGTTGGATTTTGCAAAATAATGAGACACAAATTGTATTCCGCTGTTGAATGTTAAAAATTATACTGACGTTTCTCACAAAACTAAAAGAAAATGGACTGCACATATTTTCGTGTTTTCTGTTTTAATAGACCCTAGATTATAAGAGATGCATTGACAAATGGCTCTGAGCACTATGGGACTTAACTGCTGTGGTCAGCAGTCCCCTAGAACTTAGAACTACTTAAAACTAACTAACCTAAGGACATCACACACATCCATGCCCGAGGCAGGATTCGAACCTGCGACTGTAGCAGTCGCGCGGTTCCGGACTGCGCGCCTAGAACCGCGAGACCTCCGCGACCGGCGATGCACTGACATTAAATACAATTGTTACAGTGCAGTATTTTCACATTCAGAAAGGTGCGCATCTCTGGTAGTGCTGTGGGTTAATCCAGTGTGTGTGAGTGTGTGTGTGTGTGTGTGTGTGTGTGTGTGTGTGTGTGATCACCCTATGCAGCTATGCCCAGACCAGGGGGCAGCTTGTGGGGTGGCGCGGTGGCTCTAAATTTTCCTTTTGTCTTGGCAAAGGGGTCATTGCTTGGACCATCACCTCAAGGTGCTCAATGATCGCGAGGTCATCCGCCTGGGGGATGACTGCAGGTCACAAAGCAGGGCGCTGGCTGTTTGAAAAGGCCTTTGTCCCCACCATAGGTGGAGGGAGGGATGCAGGGAGGGATGGAGGTGGAGGGATGAGGGGAAGTAGGAGTGGGTATAATTCCACTAGTGGTTGTACACTGAGAAGAATGCGCATTCAACTGCCACCCCCTCTGTAATCTTTTGGGGCAACGATTTTCCCCGGTATATGTGTTGCGTTATGACCTGTTGATTACGAGTGCTGATTTTTTTCACTAAAATTTCGATGTGTAATTAGAGCAGTGAAGCATTTTTCATCAGTTGTGTTAGCCTATATTGGCTTCGATTACCTGGGCTGCAGGGTGATTTTCTAGCATGTATCTCTATTGAACTCTGATGTCAAACAGCGATAGATACCGTCCTTGGATGTATGCTTACAGGTAATACACTAAAAGGCCTCTCTGTCCAACACTAGCATCTCATCAGTTGAATGTTTCCCACCAGAAAAGTAAAGATAGAACCTCCCACTACAGCTTTTTTCCCTGCCAGCTTGTAGGTGAACAGTAGAGCTTGAGTGTGTCTGGCACTAGTTTTGAGTGGTGTTGTGAAATTTGTCCCAGCAGGATAACAGCAGTTGTATGGCAGCGTCAATTTTTGAGCTGTATTGCGATTTTAGGCACTCCTTATGTAGTTCTAAGCCTCTAGTTGTGTAGTTAGGACAGATATTTTTGATTAATTACATAATTAGGACCGATCTGTGCTTCAATGCCCCAACCAAAGTAGATAAAGTACACTAACCTAACCTTCCTCTCCAGCATTCAGATAGTTTCCATGTATCGTGGGGTGCACTTGTACACTCTGTTCAGAAGTACCAGGCTTCAAGTCCCAGTAAGGGTACCACCATTTTTAATGGGGTAGAATGTCATCACAGACGTGGGCCAAAGAAATTACCGCCAGATTTCGAAATTCCATCAAAATTCGAAATTCCCACAAAATTCGAAGTTTCTGCCAATCGGGTTGGTGGGTTAGGGGGACGGCAGGAGAGGTGGAGGGGGGATCCATGTGGTGGCTTAATCTGGAGGGTGGGAATGGCGTATTTAATTTATGATTTTAATTAATTTGCATATCAATTTGTTATCAAAAGTGGTGTAGTGCCCCCCTTTCCCAACTACTCAGGTTAACCTCGAGTAAAAATTTCAAAAAGATGCTCATCTCTGCTGTCAGTGTCGCTACTTCTCCACATGAGGTCGTAGGCATTGGTATGACAACCAACCAGCTGCTGCCCATTCTGTTGTGAGTAGCTGTCTACCCAACTTCTCTGTTCCTGGGAAGGTGGTGTACTGTCCTCATAAACAAGGTAAGCTGAGGCCAACACAATTTCTCTCATGTTTCCTTCTCCATGTTGTTTCGTCCTGATGGTCATTAAGTCGCTGGAACAGAAGTCCATCACCAGTATGGATGAAATTCCGTTCTTAAATAATTCAAAGTCTGGGGTCCTTTAGATCCCTTGCATGAATCAACTTACTTTCAGCTCCTCCGAGGCCTGAAACGCTCCCTATATATACATAGAAACGCCTCCTGGATCACATCTGGATCCTATCTTTCTGGAAGATGCCTCAGGATGGCAGTTGTCTCTTTACTGTGTCGCATGTTTATCTGCAACACTTGCAACCTCCAACTCGCGACCATGGTCGCTTCTGATGTCCTTGATTATACTGACGGCAACCTGTGAGAAACGGAAGTGCTGTTTTAGTCTAGTTGTCACACTGCCATCAAGGATATTTCACCGAATTTCACAAGGGTTTGTCCAGAGAATACAACCTTTCGGTTGATTATCCTCCAATCTCTAGACCTTCTGGTTCTGTACCTATACTTTATCAAACTGAGTCTTAGGAGCAGTATCCTTAAGAAGTTTCAGTATCCAAATTAATATCTTTGCGGTCTTGAAGAAATCAGATGTTGCCTTCATCAGCAGCTTCGCCTCCTCCCATCGAGATACCTTGGACACCATATCGTTAAGCCAATCCTATCAGAGACAAAGATGAGGGCGTCCTTGTCCAGTCTTCTCAGAGAGACCCATCTGAGCAATCTACATCTGCTGTGAGGTTATGTTGACCTGTGAAAATCTATGTTGGATAGCCACCATCCTCAATTTCGAGACTACAGCACAATAGATCTGTTTCTCTATTCCTCGCCTTGGCTTTTTCTTGATCTATTTATCCTGAGATGTGGGAGTATCTGACTCCTCTCTTGTTCTCTTACTCCCTGTCTTAGAGGTAGAGTGTCTGGTTAGCCCTTTCACTCAGAGGCAGTATTTTTTAGAGGTCCAGGGTCAAAGACCTTTTACATCTCTCCATTTCTGTTTAGGAAGCCATTCAGTACTTTCTTTTTCCTTTTGTTCTTTCAGAAATTTCCTTCTCTAAGCCTCAGACAAAAATTTGATTTTGACCTGATCCAAAATCTCACTAACAGTTTCCACTTCTTGGGGTAGCCGATTGCATGATCCAATTGCCGAAACAACTTCCATTGGTTCCAGCCTTGAAGCCTGGGTGCTTCAGGTCTCATCAAGTCTCTCAATTCTTGTTTTGTTTTCCGTATTCTCCATTTTGGACCCACGCAAACTACGGAACCCTATGTGGTGCAAGGGTACTTTTCAGGGAGATCGCCCAATGTCCCTGAGGCTCTGTCAGTTACACATCCCTGAGGTTCTGTTAATGATACATTTTCCCTTGGCCACGCTCCCCTTGGCATGGATTGCATCACACTTTAGATTGGCTATTTGGGGGCCTGAGGAAGGAAATGGAGTGGATAAGGAAGAGATGAGACGTTGTGAGACACTTTTCATTTGGTTCGTCCCAGCTAATAGCTGCCCTACAGCTAGCTTAGCCCTCAGCTTCATGTGAACATGCAAGCTTCTCTGCCCAAACGGTAAGTAATTCAACAACGATGTCTCCCCTGGAGAGGTGCTACCCCCAATAAGACTGTTTTACACAAGATTTCCTTGCTAATCAGTGGCATACGAAAACGCATAACTGGTTCCGCACGCCACAAATCGCCAACAGCACCCGGACTACAGACAGGGACGCACAAGAGACCTCACACAACACCACATTATGTAAGATTAAGAAACTGTTCAGTGTATCTTGTGATACAAAGACAGATTATCATGTTATTTTGCCATGACCTAAATTGAAGACAATAATATCTATGATACAAACTGTTTAAAATGTACACTGTGAGCAAAGTAATACCGGTCCAGAAAATATAAGTCTGACGCAGAATTCGTTGCATCGAAACATTATCAAAAAGAACCTGCATGTGTATTCTTACAAATTTGCTGTTATGCTTTAGTTAAAGCATCCAGACGAGGTTTTGTGTGTTGAGTTCTGCTTGTGGTTTCTGAATGAAGTGGAACCAGTCTTTTGGATCCTAAGTTTTTATTTCTCCAGATAACTCCTGGTTTACTCCATATGTGAAGTCACAGGACATGCACCATTATGTATCACGAAATCTCCATCAGTACTTTGACGAGCCGCCGCATAATTTGAGGAATAATGTTTGGCACACAGTGTCTGGTATCTGCATCGTAATACGAGTCTTTCAAGTTGTATAGCTTAATTAACGCCTTCTTTCTAATTGTTCAAATGGCTCTAAGCACTGAGGTCATCGGTCCCCTAGACATAGAACTACTGAAACCCAAGTAACCTAAGGACATCACAAACATCCATGCCCGATGCAGGATTCGAACCTGCGACCGTAGCAGCAGTACGGTTCCAGACTGAAGTGCCTAGAACCCCTCGGCCACGACGGCCGACACCGCCTTCTTTCGCTAAACTATTACGTCTAGCCAGCATTTTGAGAAACTGTTTAATCCAGGGTAGGCCACGGCGTGAGAAACTTCACGCACGAACAATGTGCTGCCCACGAGTGGGCTGAGGCTCGGCCGTCTTGGCACTAATCGGTACGTTTTAGTTTTCCTCTGTCCTTCTCGAGATACTGAGATATTTCATTTAGCAGTGCGACGCCTTCTTCAAGCATTTGGTGTTGTTTATTTTCGTCGGCACGACTTTTCTTCAGTTCGGCAAAATCGTGGTTTAAGCTCTGTTTATTCTTCACTATCTGTTCATGGAATAAAGCTATGGAGAATTATGCGCCTAGTAAGTCGATTAAGAACGTAAAAGACCAACTATGGTTTAATAACGAGATTCGGGAAATGCTGAGGAAGCGGAGCTGTTGCACTCACGGTTCAAAAGCGAACGTGCAAATGACGATAAGCAAAGGTTATTAGAGATTCGTGCGTCTGTGAAGCGATCTATGCGCAACGCATACAACTCCTGCCACCGCCATATCTTTCCAAGAGACCTTGTCGGGAACCCGAGAAAATTCTGGTGCTATGTAAAACAGCTAAGTCGGTCGAAGGCTTCCATCCCGTGACTTGTTGACTGGACTGGAGTGGCAGTTGAAGATAGCAAAACGAAAGCCGGAGTTTTAAATTCCATTTTCAAGACATCGTTCACGCAGGAAAATCGTACATACATACCGTCATTTGACCATATAACAGACTCCCGTATGGACGACATAGTAATAAGCATCCCAGGTGTAGAGAAAAAACTGAAGGAGTAGAAAACAAGTAAGTAACCAGGTCCGGATGGACTCGCTGTTCAATTTTTCAAAAAGTACTCTATGGCTTTGGTCCCTTATGTAGCTTACATACACTACTGGCCATTTAAAAAAAAGTAGTTCAAATGGCTCTGAGCACTATGGGACTTAACATCTATGGTCGTCAGTCCCCTAGAACTTAGAACTACTTAAATCTAAATAACCTAAGGACATCACACAACACCCAGTCATCACGAGGCAGAGAAAATCCCTGAGCCCGTCGGGATTCGAACCCGGGAATCCGGGCGTGGGACTGGCCCTTAATATTGCTGCACCAAGAAGAAATGCAGATGATAAACAGGTATTCATTGGACCAATATATTATACTAGAACTGACATGTGATTCATTTTCACGCAATTTGGGTGGATAGATCCTGAGAAATCAGTACCCAGAACAACCACCTCAGGCCGTAATAACGGCCTTGGTACGACTAGGCATTGAGTCAAAGAGAGCTTGGATGGCGTGTACAAGTACAGCTGCCCATGCAGCTTCAACACGATACCACAGTTCATCAAGAGTCGTGACTAGCATATTGTGACGAGCCAGTTGCTCGGCCACCATTGACCAGATGTTTTCAATTGGTGAGAGATCTGGAGAGTGTGCTGGCCAGGGCAGCAGTCGAACATTTTCTGTATCCAGAAAGGCCCGTACAGGACTTGCAACATGCGGTCGTGCATTATCCTGCTGAAATGTAGGGTTTCACAAGGATCGAATGAAGGGTAGAGCCACGGGTCGTAACACATCTGAAATGTAACGTCCACTGTTCAAAGTGCCGTCAATGCGAACAAGACGTGACCGAGACGTGTAACCAATGGCACTCCATACCATCACGTCGGGTGATACGCCAGTATGACGAAGACGAATACACGCTTCCAATGTGCGTTCACCGCGATGTCGCCAAACACGGTTGCCACCATCATGATGCTGTAAACAGAACCTGGATTCATCCGAAAAAATGACGTTTTGCCATTCGTGCACCCAGGTTCGTCGTTGAGTACACCATCACAGGCCCTCCTGTCTGTGATGCAGCGTCAGGGGTAACCGCAGCCATGGTCTCTGAGCTGATAGTCCATGGTGCTGCAAACGTCGTCGAACTGTTCGTGCAGATGGTTGTTCTCTTGCAAACGCCCCCATTTGTTGACTCAGGGATCGAGACGTGGCTGCACGATCCGTTACAGCCATGAGGATAAGATGCCTGTCATCTCGACTGCTAGTGATACGAGGACGTTGGGATCCAGCACGTCGTTCCGTATTACTATCCTGAGCCCACCATATTCTGCTAACAGTCATTGGATCTCGACCAACGCGAGTAGCAATGTCGCGATACGATAAACCGCAATCGCGATAGGCTACAATCCGACCTTTATCAAAGCCGGAAACGTGATGGTACGCATTTCTCCTCCTCACACGAGGCATCACAACAATGTTTCACCAGGCAACGCCGATCAACTGCTGTTTGTGTATGGGAAATCGGTTAGAAACTTTCCTCATGTCAGCACGTTGAAAGTGCCGCCACCGGCGCCAACCTTGTTGAATGCTCTGAAAAGCTAATCATTTGCATATCATAGCACCTTCTTCCTGTCGGTTAAATTTCGCTTCTGTAGCACGTCATCTTCGTGGTACAGCAATTTTAATGGCCAGTAGTGTATATCGCGAATTTCGTTCCCAGCGCAAAGTCCCAACCTACTGGAAAAAAGAGCAGAAGACTCTTGCGCATAAGAAGGGCAAAAGAACAGACCCGAAATATTGCAGACCAATGACCCTAAAATCGGTTTGTTGCAGAATCTTTGAACATTTACTCAAATGTAATCAATTTTTTTTGCGATAGAACAGCTCATGTCCACAAATCAGCATGGTTTCGGAAAGCATCGCTCGTGTGAAACTCAGCTTGCTATTTTCTCACACGATATACTGTCAACTATGGATGGACGCCAACAGGCAGATTCCATATTTCTAGATTTCCGGAAAGCGTTTGACACGGTGCCCCATTGAAGGCTGTTAAGGAAAGTATGGGCATATAGGTACACAGATTTGTGAGTGGCTCAGACCTTTTAATTAATGAAACCCTGTATGTTGCCTTGCGGTTGTTTGCTCATGATACCGTGGAGTAAGGTAAGGTGTCGCAGCTGAGCGACCGTAATACAAGATGACTTAGACAAAATTTGTAATTAGCGTGATAAATGGCAGATAGCGCTAAATGTGGAAAAATGTAAGTTAATGCTGATGAGTAGGAAGAACGAATCTGTAATGTTCGGGTACAGCATTAGTAGTGTCCAGTTTGACACAGTCACACCGTTTAAATATTTTGGCATAACGTTGCAAAGCGATAGGGAATGGAACGAGCACGAGAGGACTGTGGTAGTAAAGGCGAATGGCCGACTTCGGCTTATTGGGAGAATTCTTAGAAAATGTGGTCTATCTGCAAATGAGACCGCACGTAGGACGTTAGTGCGGCCCGCTCTTGAGTACTGCTCCAGTGTTTGGGATCCATACCAGATCGAATTAAAGGAAGACATCGAAGTAATTCAGAGGCGGGCTGCTAGATTTGTTACTGGTTCGAACAACACGCAAGTGCTACGGAGGTGCTTCGGGAACTCAAATGGGAATCCCTGGAGGGAAGGCGACGTTCTTTTCGAGGAACACTATTGAGAAAATTTAGATAACCGGCGTTTGAAGCTCACAGCAGAACGATTTGTTGTCTCCAACAAACATTGCGCGTGAGTACCACGGAGATAGGATATGAGAAATTAGTGCTCAGACGGAGGTATACAGTCTGTCGTCTTTGTCTCGTTCTATTTGGGAGTGGAACAGGAGAGGAAATGACTAGTAGTGGTACGTGGTACCTTCCGCCATTGGCCGTAAGGTGGATTGCGCATTATCGATACAGATGTGAATGTAGAAAGGAGGTCCACAGGTCGCAAGGATTTCTGCGCAAAAGGGTCAGTGTGGCAATCTATCATCGCAGCCCTTTAAAATGAATGGAAATCACAGAGGGAAAGGATGAGGACTCTCAGGACCTATTATGTAAACACATAATCGACGTGTACCGCAAACTTGGTGTGAAATGGTATACTACATTTTACAGAAAGGACTTAAAGATTTTACAGTCTGGAACCGCGCGACCGCTACGGTCGCAGGTTCGAATCCTGCCTCGGGCATGGATGTGTGTGGTGTCCTTAGGTTAGTTAGGTTTAAGTAGTTCTAAGTTCTAGGGGACTGATGACCTTAGCAGTTAAGTCCCATAGTGTTCAGTGCTATTTGATTTAAAGATTTGATTTATGAAAGAGCTAAAAATTATAACGATCGACGGATGATTTGTACTGGATTCATTACATCAAGAAGCACTCTGCGTTAAATACGATAGGATGGAACTCTGGTGACATTTGCAGTGTGAACAGCAAATTTTCTAACGTCGCAAGCATTATTACATCGTCAGCTGCAACAGTTTTCGATGGAACTGAATGAAGAGTGAAGAGACGTTTTAAACTGCTGCAAAGTACGTTGGTTAACTCAAAGGACATTTCTGGAACGAGTTTCCGATTGAAGCCCTGCTATTGTTGAATTTCTGAAGGAAAAAGGAAAGCAGGAACGAAAATTAGAAAATCCTGAATGGATTACAGACCTCGCATCTTAAAAACAGTTTACTGCAGGTGCCTTATCTAAGACTTGAAAGGTGAGAAGCAAGTTTTTTTCTAATTTCATAGTGAAAGCGGATTCATTTAAAAAGAATATCACAGTGTGGAAGGAACAACTTCTGACGAGGAACACATTCCATTGCCCTAAACTCATTGGCCTTAAGAAAACGAGAATTCTGAATAATCTGTTGCGGCGTTGAAAGAATTAGAGAAATAACTTTCTAAACGTATGAGGACATTGGCAGTCTTACAACTGTTTTTAATCTGTTTTCTAAATCAGTTGCCATTTGAGTTGAAAGCATCTCTGTGCATCTACAGATGCATCTGGTCGATCCACAACCTAATTCCCATTTAGAGCTTAAATTTTTTTACGTTACAACTGTCCAGGATTTTTATGTTGTTTTCTTTGGGAATAGTGTCTACGTTTCCATAACAAGGTTGTAAACTTGAGGTCAATGTTTCGATCAACATATGTGCATGAAACGCTTTTTTATGAAACTACCTAAGTCACGATTACCTGGCAATCAGTGGCGATATGTGAAACTGTCTATGTCTGACAGTATACCGACAGTTTGTACCAGATACAGGTTTTATTGATTCAGTGCTCCAATAATTAGTTAAATTAAAATGAAAATTTGTTTTATTTGTGATCTGTTGTTGAGAAACATGAAATATGACACAAAGCCAGAGGCAGCATGTGGCACTTCCGCAGACTCCTTCCTCCTTTTCCCCCCTTCCCACCCAGACAGCCAGACAGCATGGAGAGGTAGCGGGGGAAGTGTGCACTCTGGCGAGAGAGACTGACACACGTGCTTAAGCACTGCACACATGCCAAGTTCATGGCCGTTGCTGATTTAACCCACATGTGGATTAACTCACAATAGATAACAGTTCGGATATTTTCACCAAGATGGGACAACAGCATACACCAGTTTGACAGCCTTGGCATGAGTGCATGAGGAGAGGTAGTGCAATCTCCTGGCTACTTAGATCACCTGATCTCTCTCACTGTAATTTTTACCCGTGGAACAAATTGAAGAGCCAGCATCTGAAATAATACTCATGTACTGGAAAAGCTGCAGCAGAACGATGAAAACGCTCTTGCTGCCATTCCTCTGGCAGAGCTATTGCATGCGCCTCGGAAATAGAACAAAGCGCTACATTGACGTCAGTGATAACCATTTGCAGCACATTCTGTGTTGTTCATTAATAGGGTCAATCCCATATCAGTCTTACTGTAAATATTTTCTTGGCCAGCTTTAGTATGCCTGCCATCTATGTCCCACCAGTTACAGCAGCATGTATAATTTATCTGTTTGTATATTTAGTCGTAAATAGGAAGCTCAGATTCACGTATACAATTAAGTTTTGAATAACTGTTTAATTTGTGCATGCCATGTTTACCCAGCGAACTTTAGAATCGATCTTTATAGAGTTAGTCTGTCAATCTTGTACGAGGTTGCACTAAGTAATGGAAGATCTCTACATCTACAGCCACATAAATAGTCCACAAGCCATAGTACGGTGCGTGACGGAGGGTACAATGCATCAGAATTATCAGTTTCATTCCCCTTACATTCGCGTATTGAGCGAGGAAAAAGCGACTGTCTACATACCTCTGTACGCGCCTTAATCTTTGTCTCATGATCCGTACTCAGTGGCGGCTGCTGTATAAAGAGCATGTGAACATCCTAACTTTCGACACCTTCGGGATTTATTGTTTATAATATAGATGCTGCAATCTCTGCTCCTCTACACTCCGTGAAACTTGGCGACAGGGTCGTCAGCACACCTTCAGTTTGCACGTTTTAAGGAGCTTTTGCGCATGCGGAACTCGCGTGACCTAACTGCCTTACGGGCCAAATACATATGAATTTGATAAACAATGTGCACAGTTCACGCTGTGCACAGCTAGCCCTTGCCGCTCAACTAGAAGCTTAAGTTAGAACCACCAGGTGGTTGCACACTGTGGCAGACTTTATCCCCGTTCGCTTGGCATAAATCCTGCTAGATGTTAGCCCACTCCTCATATATGCTAATTGATTCGCTATACACTGTGGTAAAATTTTATCGGACGTCAGTTCAAATGGTTCAAATGGCTCTGAGCACTATGGGACTCAACTGTTGAGGTCAGCCGGCCGAAGTGGCCGTGCGGTTAAAGGCGCTACAGTCTGGACCGCAAGACCGCTACGGTCGCAGGTTCGAATCCTGCCTCGGGCATGGATGTTTGTGATGTCCTTAGGTTAGTTAGGTTTAACTAGTTCTAAGTTCTAGGGGACTAATGACCTCAGCAGTTGAGTCCCATAGTGCTCAGAGCCATTTTTTTGTTGAGGTCATTAGTCCCCTAGAACTTAGAACTAGTTAAACCTAACTAACCTAAGGACATCACAAACATCCATGCCCGAGGCAGGATTCGAACCTGCGACCGTAGCGGTCTTGCGGTTCCAGACTGCAGCGCCTTTAACCGCACGGCCACTTCGGCCGGCCGGACGTCAGTAATTTCTAAAGTTGTACTGACAGTTAACCTACTTTGTGGGTTTCTGAATGAGTTATAGTATATTAAATTATCAAGTTAATCATACTGTAATCCATTTGAGGCTCTGACAAGGGAAACTCCCCATCTCACTCTTTTCAGATTTAGTGGTAAGATGGTCCAGTGGATAGCCCGTCAAAAGCTGAACACAAATCAAGCATAACAACAGGAAGAAGGTGTACTGAATTGTGAAAAACAAGTAAAATAGAAACAACGAACGCCCGCATCTCGTGGTCGTGCGGTAGCGTTCTCGCTTCCCACGCCCGGGTTCCCGGGTTCGATTCCCGGCGGGGTCAGAGATTTTCTCTGCCTCGTGATGGCTGGGTGTTGTGTGCTGTCCTTAGGTTAGTTAGGTTTAAGTAGTTCTAAGTTCTAGGGGACTTATGACCACAGCAGTTGAGTCCCATAGTGCTCAGAGCCATTTGAACCATTTTTTTTTTAGAAACAACGAACGCTGTAAGCTTAACAAGTACAACATCGCGTGCGCGCGGGTTGCCACGGCGTCGTGCTTCAGTCGGCCATTGGCTGTGGTGGGGCGCACACGCCTTGTTTGCGTCTCGCCTGTTGTGCTGCTTGCGAGCAAGCGCGTGTTTGTTTACTTCTGGGTAGTGGCTTGTCTCAGAGTCCGACTTCACTGACCATCACTGCGTTTCCTTGCCGCCACGCCACAATTAAATTAACCTTTCCATCAGATCACGAACGATCGAAGGCGTATGATGTTATACGAAATGTTCAAATGTGTGTGAATTCCTAAGGAACCAAACTGCTTAGGTCATCGGTCTCTAGACTTACACACTACTTAAACTAACGTATGCTAAGAACAACACACACACCCATGCCCAAGGGAGGACTCAACATCCGGCGGGAGGGGCCGCGCGATCCGTGATGTGACATGACGTGGCGTCTCAGTCCGCGAGGCCACTCCGCCGCCTACACGAGATGAAATGCGTCTCCCGCCACAAGACGTTCTCGGAATACATTTTTTAATCCTTAGTACTACTGTATACATAAAGCTCACGAACTGATTAAGTGAGAGGGGTTATGGGACCAAACGGCGAGGTCATCAGTCCCAGCTCGCGAATGACGAGCTATGCGCCGCCGTTGTGCGGAGCCACGCTAACGATCTCAAGTTTCGATACTCTGACGGACAATAGGGACTGTAGTGGCTGATTACGCTGGTTTTGGCCTCTGTATGTTGCGGGTTTTCGAACTTCCATTTGAAGAATCGTCGGGCGCTTTGGGGGCCGGTGGATGTTCGAGTCCTCCCTCGGTCATGGGTGTGTGTGTTTGTCCTTAGGATAATTTAGGTTAAGTAGTGTGTAAGCTTAGGGACTGCTGACCTTAGCAGTTAAGTCCCATAGGATTTCACACACATCTGAACATTATTGAGCTTTGTGGTCCTCTTTTAAACTTTACGCCAACGTCGTGAGTTAACTGGGCTGAAACGTGAAAGACGTTCGAAACGTAGAATGTCCTCAATAATGTGCGTCAGATAAAAATTGAACGACGGAAACAGTTACCTTCCTACTGGTTATTGCCGGCTGCAGGGGTGTTATGTACGATGGCCAGTGGCGCACCTGTTCAGGTTGTGGCCAGGAAGGCCAAGTCCGTTCTGAATGCCTCCGACGTAGCCTGATTCTGACACCGATCGGAGACGTCGCTCCTGCGGCGCCCACTGTGTTACCTCTGTCTTACGCTGCTGCCTGCTGCGCCCCCTCTGAATCAGTCGCTACCGGTGTCGGCTTCTCTCGAAGATGCGATGGACATTTCGCCCGTCTCTCCTGCACCCCTGTCGGAGGAAGTACAGATGAACGAAGACCGTCGGTAGGCACAATCTTTCTGTCCCCACCCCATGGTTGTTGATCATGGAGCTGTACCTACCTCTGCCTTTCTGCCATCTGGCTACATGTCGGAAGATAGCCGTCCGCCAACCGACACGGAACAACATGTTACGGAGTAACGTCGCCGAGGAAACGGAAGAGACAACGCCGTATCCCTTCTGATGACTGTGTCCATCGGATGTGTGCACAGGATGACGACCCTGCTACTAATGCTGCGCTGTGCTCTGACGCCCTGACACCTGACTATGCGCAGTCGTTCCGTGCCTCCAACTCAAGTCAGTGTCCACCTTCGGACCCCGACCTTCCCCCGCCTGCGTCTGATGCTCTTGCCTCCCTTTCTGTGTCTGACGCTACCTGTGGGCGCACCTCTGATAATGTTCCACTGAATCGGCCCAGTGACACGTCAGTCTCCTGGGCGGACTACGTCGATGCTGAGGATGGAAATTCTGGAGGTGTATAGAACGATGGACCCTCATGATGGGGTCGGCTCTCTCCCTGTCACAGTGATGTGCCCTTCCATAGGGGCCTAACAGGAAGTTTCTTGTGCTTCCCCCGTGTTCGAACCGCCTGTCCTCCTGGTGATGTCAGCTTTCCATACTTATTTCATAGCCACGGTCAGTGTCAACACTATTCGAGTACGCCGCAAATTGGCTCTACTCCATGATATGCTGTATGCCTCCTTCAGGAGGTGCATGTTACAACTTTCTGTTCTAACCATGATTTTTAGAGCTCATGTCTCTCATGCTTCCCCTACTGGTAGTGGGGTGGCGATCCTCTTACGTGGCGGTATCCTCACTGATGCAGTTGCCTACCTCCCTGATGCCAGATGTATGACTCTCACGTTTAGTGGCGTCAGGATTGTCAATGTCTAGGTGCCATCTGGTTCGGGTCGCCACCGTGAACGTTCCACCTTCTTCTCAGAGACAGTCACGCCTCTCTTCCTGGGTTAGCTGGATGCATTGATCATGGGAAGCGATTTTAACTACACCCAGGCACCCAAAGACCAACTACTAGGTCACTTTCTGTGCGCGGCGCTAGCGACAATTCTCACATTTCACTAGCCATTCTTCCAGCCGACTCAATGGTGTTTACATCTCCCGCGATATTGTCAGTGGGGTGCAGGCTGCTGAAATTTGCCCCACTGCGTTCTCTGACCATGACACATATATCTGCGCCATCAATCTCTGCCGCCAAAGAGTGTCGCGTGGCGGTGGACCACGGAAACTGAACACGATCCACCTTACTTCAGCCGACTGCCGGCAGCTCATCGAGACCTCGTTGGCATCTTTTCGTCGACGCTGTGATGCCTATCAGTCTGCCCTGTCATCGGGGGTGCTCTGTGCAAAGCCTGCTCTCGCAAGACCTTGATTGGTTACGGAAGGATGGTTACGGCGTGGCGGCGACGGACTCAGGAATTCTATTTCACCATTCTCCAGGTATGTACTATGATGCCGTATTCACCAGAACGCCAGGCGATGGAGAATCGTGCCAGAGCACTGCACACGTCCCTCTCTTGCTGCCACCTTGGTAGAGCTAGGGTCAGGTCGCGCACACATGGTGGTTTAGTGCGAGAGCGTCCATCTATGTATCATGGTTCAAACTTCAAATGGCTCTGAGCACTATGGGACTCAACATCTTAGGTCATAAGTCCCCTAGAACTTAGAACTACTTAAACCTAACTAACCTAAGGACATCACACACACCCATGCCCGAGGCAGGATTCGAACCTGCGACCGTAGCAGTCCCGCGGTTCCGGACTGCAGCGCCAGAACCGCTAGACCACCGCGGCCGGCTATGTATCATGTCATAGCGGAACGACGCCATCGTCAAAGGAATTTGATTAATGTTCTTAAGACTGATGATGAGCAGCATTTTGATACCCAACGAGATATCGGGTCTGCCCTCCATGCACATTATGTTAAGCTGCACTCTGAACAATGTCACCATCCTGCCATCATTACGGCGGTCTCCAGACTCTCCTATGTCTCGGTTCCAGTGGGTGCGACGATCGATCTGATTGCTAACGTCACGGAGGACGAAGTCCATGACGCTATCCAGACAGGTTCTAAGAACAGGTCGCTTGGCCACGACGGCCCCCCTCTGGAGTTTTATCGGACATTTCGTCCTCTTCTGGCGTCAGTGTGGACGGAAATTTGTCAAGGCCTTATGTCACCTTTCGTGCCGATTCCAGACGGTTTCCTCGATGGTTTCCTCATTAACATCGACAAGCCTTGTGTACCACACGGATATGTGATTACCACCCCTTGACGTTACTCAACAGTGATACAAAGATCTTTACCCAGCTGTCTGCTGCGTGGCTTAAACGGACAGCTTGGTACGTGGTTTCCCCCGATCAAACTTCTTTCGGAGGTACCAGTAACATCCGCACTGTCCTACAGCGCTATCGGGACATAATCGCTCTGCTCATGCACGTAAGACTGGACTTTTGGCAGCTCTTGACTTCAGCCAGGCGTTCGATCGCATCGATCACGACTTCCTGGAAGGGGTGCTCCGTAATATGGGCTACCCTGATATTACCGTCGACGTCGTAATGCGCCTCCTTCGTGGAATTACGTCTCGTGTACTCTACAATGGCCATCTTACTCCTCCTATCTCGATCCGTCGATCAGTGCATCAAGGCGGCCCGCTCTCTTTACTGTTGTATGCATTCGCCACGGAACCGTTGCTATCTGGCCTCCGTCAATGCCTCTCTGGGATGTCTCTCGATGATCATGCATTCAGCTGTACTGCATATGCAGACGATCTTGTCATCGTTCTTCGTAGAGGTGCTGAAGTCAGGGAGTCACTGGCATGGGTTACCACCTACGGCGAAGCTTCTGGTAGCGGTCCTAATGTCCGCAAATCGAGCGGCATGGCTATAGGTGCGGGACTTCCTCCGGACAGTGCTGCTCCTTTGCGTGTAGCTGATACTCTCCGACGCTTAGGACTCGATTTCGCAAGTGGTCTGCGGCTGACAGTTGCCCTCAACTGCCGACGTCTACTTTCCCGTCTACGAGCTGGGCCCTTAGATCCCCGTTTATGAGCACTCGATCTTCTGCAACCCACACAATACGTAAATGTATATTTGGCGTCGCGTATCCCCCACGTGGTGCAGACACTTCCTATTCGACCATCCATGGCCCGCAGCATGCTAGCGGCACTGGGTTCGTTTGTTTGCCACGGCTTGCTATTGAAAATAAGGTACGAAACCCTCAAGCTCCCGCTGTGCAGGGGCGGTTTAGGTCTGTATCATGTGCCCTTTTCATTGACTCTCACATGAAGTTATGGTACCATAGCCCTACGTTCCTTACCAGCCTTTATCTGGAGGCCCTTGCACCACACTCTCTCGCAGTACCTATCCAACTTTCGGAAGTCCTGCCGCCCTTCTTTTACTTCCGCCACTTTTTCCTTGAACTGATCTACGTCCGTACTGTGATACTGCCGGCGCAATTGACATCCATAAAGACGATCTATGATTTCCTTCAGCAGCACAGGTCAGCGAATGTGGTTGAGGGGAAGCTTCCCCATGTCGACTGGCGTGCCGTTTGGCGATCGGTGTGTGCTCCTTATCTTCCTGACGTCCAGTCTGCATGGTACCTTACTGTCAATGGGAAACAAGTATGCGGTCACGCCTTCACAGGATTCACCTAGCAGACACCCCGTTGTGTGTCGACTGTGATGTTGTGGACACAGGCGAGCTCCGCCTGGTGTGCAGATCGGCGAGAGGTGTCTGGTTCTTGGTGCGACAGATGTTGACAGGATTACCCATACGACTCTTCATCAGATACCCACTCAACTGCTACTCTTTCCGGACACGGGATATTTCCCGCAAGCAAAGACGAACTCCGTGAGGTGGCTTTGTGGGCACGCAGCACAGTACTTGTTTGCTGATTGTGAGAAATGTGTTCCTGATTTTTAGCAGTTCCTTAATGAACGCCCCTGTGCAGTTGCCCACAGTCCAAAATACCGACAATTTTTCCCCAGTTCCCTCTGCAGTGTCTTTCTTAACCCACCCGGGAGCTGGTGTGTTCCTGTCGTGAAGAGTTGATCCCCGCCTCTTCCACACGTAGAACCGATATATTCACAGGTAATCGCAATGCTTTTCTTAGTCTGACGTCTTGCTGCGCCCTCCTTTCCGCGTGACGCCGTGTTCCTGATATTCTGTGGTTTTAATGACAAAAATAAATAAAAAGAACGAGAAGAAAAATAAATAAATAAACGATGTTCATTGTACCTCTACTCCACGTTCCCTACGCTTTCTTTCGTTCCTGGAGGATGGGAACGGGACATCGGACCAGGCCTCGGTTGCGATCCCTGCCCACTTTGCCCGCTCACCTTCCTTTGGGTGCCAGGAAGGTTCCCATAAAAAAAAAATTAAAAAAGTTGATTGAGTGTCAGATCGTCATACTAAATTTCCCAACGTTAGCCACTGGTGACGATTTTTTTAACAGTTTACGCGTGAAATTATTACATGGGAGAACATTCTTCTGACATGGGCGGGCCGGTAGAGTACATTTGTATAGATAGTTGTAGTGTTATCTGTTAAAATGTACGCTATGGGCTTGCTACTTTCGGCTGACGAAGCGAAAGCTGACTTCCGGGGGAACACTGCTGCAGTCTCTGAAACGTCCTTTTGCATGTTAGAAAAATTTTCTCCCATGTAACTACACAAATTCTAATTTGATACCTCTGAATTCAACTTCTGATCTTGTTTTCTGTTGTATGCCATTTGTTTAATCTTATTTGTTGATAATAGAGAAAACACTTAGGCATTAAAAAAAAGTGATCACGCTGTCGGACTGCAAAACGGAAGAGCAGTGTTCGAAACTCCCCCCTGCCAATATTTTTTGTTTATTTTTTTCACAAAATTGTCTGCTGTCAGTTCGGTTACGGAAATCTTCGTTGTCTTTCCGTAGCCTTGGCATTTGTCATATTATACATTGGTTATAATATGAGTCATGTGGTTAGAATACATTACTTAGCAAGTAAATGTGATGAATAGTGACAGCAGGCGAGATACCACATAGACATCTCACCGAAATAAAAACAACGAATAAACGGATGTGAGCAATCTTACAACAAAGGAATTCAAGAGTCCAAACTACCAAAACGGAACGGAACTTCAAAAACTTTTAAAATATATGTTTTGATAGATCACAGGGAAAACCGTTTGATTGTGAAACAGTTGTGTGGCCTACTCTAGTCGAGCGATGTCGTTATCCCGAAGGAAGTATTTCTGGATTTCCGGAAGGCCTTTGACACTGTACCACACAAGCGGCTCGTAGTGAAATTGCGTGTTTATCGAATATCGTCTCAGTTATGTGACTGGATTTGTGATTTCCTGTCAGAGAGGTCACAGTTCGTAGTAACTGACGGAAAGTGATCGACTAAAACAGTAGTGATTTCTGGCGTTCCCCAAGACAGTGTTATAGGCCCTTTGCAGTTCCTTATCCATATAAACGATTTGGGAGACACTCTGAGCAGCCGTCTTCGGTTGTTTGCAGTTGACGCTGTCGTTTATCGACTAATAAAGTCATCAGAAGATCAGGACAAATTGCAAAAAGACTAAGAAAAGATATCTGAATGGTGCGAAAAGTGGCAGTTGATCCTAAATAATGAAAAGTGTGAGGTCATCCACATGAGTGCTAAAAGGAACTCGTTAAACTTCGGTTACGCGATAAATCACTCTAACCTAAAAGTCGTAAATTCAACTAAATACCTAGGTATTACAATTACGAGCAACTTAAATTGGAAGGAACTCATAGAAAATGTTGTGGGGAATGCTAACCAAAGACTGCGTTCTATTGGCACGACACTTAGAAAATGTAACAGCCCTACTAAGAAGACTGCCTACACTACGCTTGTCCATCCTCTTTTAGAATACTGCTGCGCAGTGTGGGATCCTTACCAGATACGACTGAAGGAGTGCATCGAAAAAGTTCAAAGAAAGGCAGCACTTTTTGTATTATAGCGAAATATGGGAGAGTGTGTCACATAAATGATACAGGATTTGAGCTGGACATCATTAAAAGAAAGGCGTTTTTCGTTGCGACGGAATCTTCTCACGAAATTCCAATAACCAAATTTCTCCTCTGAATGCGAAAATATTTTGTTGACGCCGACCTACATAGAGAGGAACGATCACCACGATAAAATAAGGGAAATCAGAGCTCGTACGGAAAGATATAGGTGTTCATTCTTACCGCGCGCTATACGAAATTAGAATAACAGATAATTGTGAAGGTGGTTCGATGAACCCTCCGCCAGGCGCTTAAATGTGGTTTGCAGAGTATGCATGTAGATGTAGATGTAGAAGTCATTCACAAGATGTGCACGATGGGGGCCCAATTGTCGTCCATGAAGACGAATGCCTCGCCAATATGGTTGGACTGTCGGTCGGAGGATGGCATTCACGTATCGTACAGCCGTTATGGCGCCTTCCATGACCACCAGCAACGTACGTCAGCCCCACATAATGCCATCCCAAAACAGCAGGGAACCTCTATCTTGCTGCACTCGCTTGACAGCGTGTCTAAGGCGTTCAGCCTGACCAGGTTGCCGCCAAACACGTCTTCAACGACTGTCTGGTTGAAGCATATCTGACGCTCATCGTTGAAGAGAAGGTGATGCCAATCCTGGGCGGTCAATTCGGCATGTTGTTGCGCCCATTTGTACCGCGCTGCATGGTGTCGTGGTTACAAAGATGGACCCCGCCATGGACGTCGGGATGAATTTGTGCATCATGCAGCCTACTGCGCACAGTTTGAGTCGTAACATGACGTCCTGTGGCTGCACGAAAAGCATTATTCAACATGGTGGCGTTGCTGTCAGGGTTCCTCCGAGCCATAATCCGTAGGCAGCAGTCATCCACCGTAGTAGTAGCCCTTGGGCGGCCTGAGCAAAGCATTTCATAGACAGTTCCTGTCTCTCTGTATCTCCTCCATGTCTGAACAACATCGCTTTGTTCACTCCGAGACGCCTAGACACTTCTCTTGCTGAGAGCCCTTCCTAGCACAAGGTAACAATGCGGACGCGATCGAACCGCGAATTGACCGTCTGGGCATGGTTGCACTACAGACAACACGAGCCGTGTACCTCCTTCCTGGTGGACTGACTGGAACTGATCGTCTGTCGGACCCCCTCCAGGCGCTGCTCATGTATGGCCTTTTACATCTTTGAGAGGGTTTAGTGGCATCTCTGAACAGTCAAAGGTGTTGTGTCTGCCACATAAAATTCACAGTCAACGTATATCTTCAGGAGTTCTGGGAACTGGGTGATGCAAAACTTCTTTTGATGTGTGTATTTTCATCATTTTTTTGGGAGTGATCACAATGACATTCATAAGAACACCTAAATCCGGCAAGGAGGTATCTCACTCACTCATCAAGCGTACAAGTTAGGTGCGTCAATAAGAGATTCCTGTCATATGACACATGTACTGCCACTAATGCCGTGTATGACACACCAGACATGTTTTCCGGTGCAGGATTCAGTTGATTCGTCGCCTTTTCATCATTCGAAATCCACTTCCTTTTCGGCTGCTAATATAGCAGTTGTGCAGAATCAACTTTCATTATGGGTCTCTTCCTTACACCTCGCTGTTGCAAACGGTCGTTACACCACGACGTAGACATAAATTTGAAGACAACGAAGGGACTCGTGAATGACCGGACAGACAGTTCATAATTCTGAAAAAAAAAAAAAAAAAAAAAAAAAAAGAAAAGAAAAAAAGACAAGGGCTCGTCCGCTTTGTAGTCCAACCCCGTCATCACTTAACTACGATGTCATGGCTCTATGCCTGTGCTCGATTTTGTATTTGTTAAGGTTGGACCGTTCACTCTTTCCATTGCGCTTTTTTTCTCACAGCTCAGTACACGTTCTTCCTGTTTTCATGCTTGATACGTGTTCAGTTTTTGACAGACCGTCTTGCCAATAAATCTGAGGAGGGTGCGACGGGAGTTTCCCTTGTGAGAATCTTAAGGGCCTAAAGCACATGACCGTCGACTGTGAGCTGGTAGCGTTTATTCACGCTTCTGGGATCTGTTTATCTTATGGTGAGTCAGGTTTATCTGTGCTGTAGGCCCACATTGTATAAATGAAAATTCACGAAGCGCTGTATCACTTGTTTCTCTGATATTCACTTAAATGTGGGATCGACGACAGTGGGCTTTAGGCCCTTATGGATCTCAGTGCCTGATTCGTATTTTAGTCAAGTGACCATGTTAGTAGAGATTACTACTTGAGTTTAATCATTTCCACAAACAGCACTCTGTGTTTGGAGCTGGTTGTTTACTGTGCGGGAATTGGATTTCGTGTGCAGTGTAAACATGAACTACGTTGAATTTATTGTAAATACTAAAGCTGTGAGGACGGATCGTGAGTCGTACTTGGGTAGCTGTCAGTGGAGCACTTGCCCGCGAAAGGCAAAGGTCCCGAGTTTTGAGTCTCTGTCCGGCACACAACTTTAATCTGCCAGGAGGTTTCATGTCAACACACACTCCGTTCCAGAGTGAAAATCTCTTTCTGGTAACAGAAAAGTAAATTACAAGGAAAAGTTGGTCGCAAAGGAACTAGGACCTCCGAGAACAGATCTTTTGATTGAGAGAGTGATGAAATCACATAAGCGTGACTATAAGCGAACATTTAACAAGGAAGTGTAGAGTTAGCATAAGTTGTTGGGTGGGTGCAGCGTAAGAATATCAGATTTTCAGCCCGGAAGTAAATTCGTGAACTAATACATCTGTCAGGGATCTTGTACATTTGTCCAAAAAAATGGAAAAGCACGAAAACTCTCACGTACACAAAAATGCGAAATAGAGAACTGCGAAAGCTTACACACTATTTTGCTATTGCCTTAAACTGTACTTAATTATGTACAAAACAACAAAATTCCACAAAACAAATCTTTCTTTTGTCAGATAGGTTATACATCTTATTATTATTATTATTACTGTTGTTACTATTATTATTGGCAGTGGCTGTAGTTGTATAAACTTGTTGATAAGCATAACTGATAAACGGCAGATGCTATTAATTTCACACTCTCAAATTTTTCTGAATCCAGACGTTTGTGAACACCCAGCATTTATACTCGAGAGCCGCCACTGTCCCTACCCAAGGTGCTCGTTGATCGTAGCATAATGGTAGCACTGTCATCTTCTGATACTGGTTCTCTAAACGAGATATCTCGGGAAGTACCTCTTCTCTCTTCCAACGCTTCTCAGTCAAGTCCTCCGAGCCTTTCTGTTAAACTTTCGTATAGGCTATGCCGACTTATTACAATCGTAGCAGCGTGTCTATAAGTTCCTTCGATGTCTGTTGTTATGACTGCTTGATAAGGACTCCAAACACTGAAAAATATTCTATAATTGGTCGAACTAGCGTCTCGTATGCGATTTCCGTTACAGATGCAATACGCATTCCCACAACTCTTCCAGCTACACATTTTACGTGATCGTATCATTTCAAGTCGCTTCTTAGTACTACCACTAAATACTCTGAAGATGTGACGTGATCAAGATGTTCACCGCTAATCTTGTTATCAGATACTGTCGGGTTCTCTCTCTTTATTATAGGCTATGTCGTACATTTATTCAGATTTAAAGAGGGCTGCCGTTCATTAGATGAAGAGAAAATGTTGTCAAAGTATTTCTACGATTGCTTACAATCGCCCAAGGATGACATCTCTATGATATTTCACAGTACACTAATGCATCATTACCGAACACTCTTCTAGTGCCGCTGATATTATGTAACACATCGCATATACGAGGGTTAATCGGAAAGTAAGGTCCTAAAACATGAACGATCACAATTTCTTCCAAAATCTATTTTTATTTAATTCCATGTACACTGAGGTAACAAAGGTCATGGGATAGCGACCTGCAGATGTACAGATGGCGGTACTATCGCTCACACTGTAACAACAACGACGCTGTACTATTGTACATATAAGTAAAATTTTTTTCCATCTGATTTTTCCATAAATTAGTGTAATTGATGTTCTGATTTCATTTCTTTTTTGTTTCATGTCATTGTGTTAAGAAAACTGTAAACAAGTTTCAATGTGAATATTAATGCTTATGTCAAATGTCAAGCAATATTGTAATAGAATTGAAATGTAACAAATGTTGAGACTGTTGTAAGATGTTTAAAATTGTAACTGTGCGTCTGGTCCATACGTAGGCAATGTGTTAGGATATGTAGAATGCAAAACCTCGGTTGAATACCCTGTCTGTAAGGGAGCGGTAAAAGGTGGATGGCAGGCGAGCGCGGGAAAATGCGCACGGGCACTGTACGGCACAACGGGCTCAGCAGTAGTAGTTGGAGTTTGGCATTGGTCTGAGCAACACCTTCTGGAGCGAGGAGGCTCTCCTGGAAGACGTAGTTTCACTGAGCCTCGGGTATGCTGTTCCAACGCCCCCACAGCATGGCAATATTCCATAGGCACTAAATGGAAAAGTATTGCGACGCTAAGAAGAATTAAAGTGCCGATACGTCAAGAGCCATAGCTGTGGTTGTATGTGTGCTCTGTGCCTCGCCATCTCGCCGCCCGCCAACCGCCGCATCGATACAAGCAGGTTGAAACTTTCGGTACTGTATTCGTATGGACCATAGAGTGAACTGTTCAATAATAATCTAAATTTTACCAGAACTTTCCCCTCATTTAATTATCCTCACAACTAACCTAGACAGGGTCCTTTCCAAATGTTGTGCAATCCGAGTGTCCCGAAATGAAAAATTAAATTTTGTGTTAATAATAATTACTTGCAGACCTAGTTATGTTAGAATGGTGTTTAAAGAACTGTTTTGTTAATGAACCAGTAAATGAATAACGAAGGTCTAACGAAGTTGAAAGATAATTTTAATATTGATATAGTAATGAAGTTTAATTATTTCGAGACAGATATAAAGGTATTTAAATGAGAAGTAAATAAGATAAAAAGAGTAGTAACTCATATACTGGAAATCTTAAACGCATGATAACTTCAGTAATCAATTTTTTTAATACAGTGATCATAACAGTTTCAAGTCCCGTCCCCCCCCCCCCCCCCCTTTTCATTCGTTTGAATTCTGAAGTGTTCTAAATTGGTTTGACCAGTAAAAGCTAAAGTCACTATATAAGTCAAAATTTATCAGTGTTTTATCTTTATCAAAATTGACATTTTGTGTGTGGCCCGAAAGTGCTATTTCTAGGGTAACCTGTGCCTGATTTTAATCAGATCAATAGACAGTAGCCCGCATCTCGTGGTAGTGCGGTAGCGTTCTCGCTTCCCACGCCCGGGTTCCCGGGTTCGATTCCCGGCGGGGTCAGGGATTTTCTCTGCCTCGTGATGGCTGGGTGTTGTGTTCTGTCCTTAGGTTAGTTAGGTTTAATTAGTTCTAAGTTCTAGGCGACTGATAACCTCAGCAGTTGAGTCGCATAGTGCTCAGAGCCATTTTTGAATAGACGGTACGAAGCTTTGTAGTATACATTATAATGTAGCGTTATGTACTCATGGTTTTTCCATATCAGTACAGAACGTGAAACTATCAGTTCAATAGATTTTCTGGTTCTAAAATTTTACTATATTATGCAGTGTTACTACGTGTTGTTTTGCATGAATATACATCAACTTGTACAGGGAAGAAACTCAGTTAATGCCTAATTAGGCTGGTGACCGTATTATTATCAAATTGGTAGCATCTTCAGTGTTGCTTTTGGTACATACTGACGTGTAATTGCATTTTGAACTTACTTGACAGATCATTGTTATTACAGAGTGGGTGTAAGTCTGATTTGCCACCATTCAGGTACACGCGGTCAATATCTATACGAAAATCCTGTCTCGTAAGGTGAACCCCGCTCACTTACCATAGTACGGGCTTTAATGAGTATTGTGTCCCCCACGCGCACGTTACATGTGGTGACCGTGACAGGACATCCAGTTGTTGTCGGTCACAAATCAACGTGAATACCGAACAGTGGATGTTCAGTGGCACGAATTGCTATATTATTCAGTAAAGTAAATAGCAGTGAACGTCAAGTACGGTAGGGGGGTGTAATTTGCGTTCAGTATGGACAAGAATGTAGCCACAGTAGATGTGCTGAGCGTAATGGAAAATGCAGATGATAGTGGGTACGTGAACGAATCCACTGACATGTTTGATTCACCACAGATAAAGAAAGAACCGAAAGAAAATTTTGAAATAGGATCGGAATACACCGATTCCGTAGAACAAAACAGTGTGAAAATTTTAAGCATGAACGATTTATTTGAACGATTAACCAAAAAAATTGCAGGACAGAGTGAGCAGCTCAAAACACAGAATGATCAGCTTAAAACACACGTTAGTCAGCTTAAAGCACAGGTTGAAGAACAAGGAATTAAAATTAGTAAACAAATAGAACAGGTAGAACAAAAAGTGGGTAATTTAAGCTCTGTAATAAATACTATGAAGTCTGAAATTGACACAATTAATAAAAATATGAATACTATGCAGGGGGAAACTGACAACATTAACAGTAGGTTTGATGTTGAAATTCTCAACATCCAAGAGAAAGTAGAGCCTCTAGTTGAAAGAAAAGTAGACAAAAAGTTTTCGGTCTGAAAACTGAGATCGTAAACGAATGCCAACACGGAATATCACAGTTGAAAAAGGGAGTTTCAGATACTGAAAGAGATTTAGACGAAAAAGTTACTGGATGTGTACAAAAGTGTGAACAGAATACATCGAAAATTCAAGGCAAAATTTTCGATCTCGAGGGTAAAATCAACGATAGGTCTGGCATTGTCTGTAATGGCACGCCACTTACGATGCTGTTGGAAGGTGAGGAGCGCTTCGATCCCGCCAAAAAACATAACGGATGGCATCCATTGGATTTCATCAAAAAGTGCGAGAGGATGTTTCCTGAACACTTGTCTGGTCAGGAGAAGATAAACGTAGTAATTAGCGCCTTAGCAGGTGACGCTAAGCGCTGGAGAATTAACTTGAATACCGAATTAATGACGTTCGAAGAGTTTAAACAAAAATTTATGAAAGAATATTGATCCGAACAAAAACAGGATCATTTGTGGCGCGAGTTTATCATGGCCAAACCTCATGATAACAGGGGTAGGAATTCTTTGAAAGATTTCTGCGAATATTGGTACCGAAAGTTGACACACTTAAGAGGGAGAAGATCCGATTCTGAAATCGTATGGGTGCTATATAAAAAGCTTCCAGAAGATTCGAAGAGATATGTGCGAAGCAATCATCATAGCTTCCAAGCGTTTCTCGAAAGGGTCGAAGACGAAGATCATTGGCGCGAAAGTCGTGCCAATTATCAAAATTTTAGTAACAGAAATAATCGCAATAATGACGAGAGAAATGACGGCGATGGGTTTCGCGTCAACATGATACAGAGAGGTAGAGGCAGAGGAAGAGGGGGTTATCCAGGTCACGGTAGAGGGTACACCGCGCAAATTAATAATGATGCAGGAAACTGATTTCCGCGAACGTTGCGGGCCAAACGGAAGCGGACAGAACATACCGGCCCCGATTTAAGAAATGTTATCGGACTGACAGTGAAGTTATGAGACAGCTTAGGGACAGGCGTGGAACGACGCAGCATGTTGGGGCAAAGCAAGCGTCAGGTGCGTGCACAGATGAGTCATCTTCGCCGCGCAGAGCGATACATGTTAACAGGCGAGTGGAGCATCAGAGGGCAACGGCCCAGCCTAGCAGAACAGTTGTTCAGAGAAAAGCTGCTAGCAAGGCGGCAGAATTAGGTACAAACATTGCCGTAACAGCTGGTGAATAGAATACGAGTGGTAATTCCGTGGCGAAGGAAATAGTAGATGGAACAGTGGATACACAGAGAGGTGCGGTTAGCAGTGTTAGCAATGAAGTAAATGGCGAGAATGAATTAGCAGAAGTAACTGATTGGTGTGTGCAGATCGACGATCTGTACAAGGGCCTCAAGCAGTGTGAGTGGGAGGATTTTAAGAAGGAATATGAGGCAAGGAGGTTAATTAGTGAAAAAGGAAATAGTAGGGACGTCGATAAGGTGACGTGGCCCGAATTTAAGGAGGAGAGAGTAAATAGTGCCGCGCAAAGTACACGTGCTGTCGATAGGACGGTAGTTAAAGATAGGAAGGAATTGGAGGATGAAATCCTAAGCATTGACGAAAATGCAGAGTAAGTAACTTCTGTTAACGATCCGCCAACAGTACAAACTGTAACCGAAAGGCACCGTAGGGAAGGGGCAGGTAATTACCTAAGAATAATTGAAGTCCACGAGGATTACACTAAATATGAAGTAACAGTGGATGTGAGTAAAGATGATAATGAGGCCGTTTTGCCAGCCTAATTAGGCTGGTGACCGTATTATTATCAAATTGGTACCATCTTCAGTGTTGCTTTTGGTACATACTGACATGTAATTGAATTTTGAACTTACTTGACAGATCATTGTTATTACAGAGTGGGTGTAAGTCTGATTTGCCACCATTCAGGTACACGCGGTCAATATCTATACGAAAATCCTGTCTCTTAAGGTGAGCCCCGCTCACTTACCATAGTACAGGCTTTAATGAGTATTGTGTGCCCCACGCGCACGTTACAACACAAGGTGTAAAAGGGCAGTGTATTGGCGGAGCTGTCATTTGTACTCAGGTGATTCATGTGAAAATCTTTCCGACGTGCTTATGGCCGCACCAAGGGAATTAACAGACTTTGAAATCACAATAGTACTTGGAGCTAGAAGAATGAGACATTCCATTTCGGAAATACAGTACTCAGAGATCCACGGTGTCAAGAGTGTACCGAGAATACCAAATTTCAGGCGTTACCTCTCGCCATGGACAACGAAGTGGCCAATGCTCTTCACTTAATCTCAGACGTACGACGAACGTATACGTCGGAACAGTGATGCGAAATTTGACGGTAATGGGCTGTGGCAGAAGACCGAAGCGAGCTGCTTTCTTAATAAGACGATATCGCCTGCAGCTCCTCTCCGGGCTAGTGACCATACTGGTTACACCCTAGACTACTGGAAAACCGTGGCCTGGTCAGATGAGTCCCGATTTCAGTTGGTAAGAGCACATGATGATGTGGCACAGACCCCACACAGCCATGGACCCGAGTTGTCAACAAGGCATTGTGCAAGCTGGTGGTGATTCCATAATGGTTTGGGCTGTATTTACATGGAATGGACTGGGTCTTCTGGTCCAACTAAAGCGATCATTGACTGGAAATGGTTATGTTCGTTTACTTTATGAACAGAGCTCCACCAGGAAAGGTCTGAACAGCTTGTAAGGTTGTTGTAGGATGGGTTGTGCTGAGAATCATTGTTAAGAAAAAATATTTCGATACGTTGCTCCGTTTTCGACTTAATTAGCATTAAAGTTAGCCAGTTAGGACGTTGCGCACGAAAATTCTACCGGCCCGCAGAAGGCGGTCTAGCGAAGTGTGACTTGGCTTGGTTTTCTAAAAGTGAACAACAGAGCGATAGAACTTGGACATGGGACAATAGTAAGAATCGAATCCGAGCCAGAAGCTGGGCAGTCTCGTGCTCTATCGTCTACGCTATGAGAACAACTGACACTATATACACTATGTGATCAAAAGTATCCGGACACCTGTCTGAAAAAGACTTACAAGTTCGTGGCGCCCTCCATCGGTAATGCCGGAATTCAATATGGTGTTGGCCCAAAAAATCAGAAGACTCCATGCACTATGGAACTTAACATCTCAGGTCATCAGTCCCCTAGTCTTAGAACTACTTAAACATAACTAACCTAAGGACATCACACACATCCATGCCCGAGGCAGGATTAGAACCTGCGACCGTAGCGGTAGCGCGGTTCCAGACTGAAGCGCCTAGAACCACTCGGCCACAGCGGCCGGCCTGGCACCAAGTCCGCGTTCCAAAACATCCCAAAGGTGTTCTATAGGATTCAGGTCAGGACTCTGTGCAGGCCAGTCCATATAGGGGTGTTACTGTCGTGTAACCATTCCGCCACAGGCCTTGCATTATGAACAGGTACTCGATCGTGTTGAAAGATGCAATCGCTATGCCCGAATTGCTCTTCAACAGTAGAAACAAGAAGGTGCTTAAGACATTAATGTAGGCCTGTGCTGTGATAATGCCACGCAAAACGAGTGCAAGCCCCCTCCATGAAAAACACGACCACACCATACCACCACCTCCTCCGAATTTTACTGTTGGCACTACACACGCTGGCAGATGACGTTCACCGCGCATTCGCCATACCGACACCCTGCCATCGGATCGTCACTTTTGTACCGTGATTCGTTACTCCACACAACGTTTTTCCACTGTTCAATCGTCCAATGTTTGAGTTGCTTACACCGAGCGAGGCGTCATTTTGCATTTACCGGTGTGATGTGTGGCTTATGAGCAACCGTTCGACCGTGAAATCCAAGTTTTCTCACCTCCTGCCTAACTGTCATAGTACTTGCAGTGGATTCTGATGCAGTGTGGAATTCCTGTGTGATGCTCTGGACAGATGTCTGCCTACTACACATTACGACCCTCTTCAACTGTCGGCCGTCTCTGTCAGTCAAAAGGCGAGATCGGCCTGTACGCTTTTGTGCTGTACGTGTCCCTTCACGTTTCCACTTCACTATCACATCGGGAACAGTGGACCTAGGGATGTTTAGGAGTGTGGAAATCTTGCCTATTGACGCATGACACAAGTGACACCCAATCACCTGACACATTCGAAGTCCGTGAGGTCCTCGGAGCGCTCCATTCTGTCCTCTCACGATGTTTAATGACTACTGAGGTCGCTGATATGGAGTACCTGGCAGCACAATGCACCTAATATGAATAACGTATGTTTTGGCGGTGTCCGGATATATGTCCGCTACGATTCCTTGTGGTCCAGCCGATGTTACTTTCATTTCTGTTTAACATTCGCCATCCAAGGTTGTACTTGGCGCTATTAGTCAAATATTTGATCCCCCCCCCCTCCCCCATTCACGTATTTGTGATGATATCCCGTTTGATAGCATCTTGGTTAGTAGTAGAGGATGTGGTATGACGTCGAACACCTTTAGGAAATCTAGAAAGTCGCAGTCTACCTATCCACCTTCAGTTGTTGTTTGCAAATACTTGCTAATTCCTTTATTGTAGCTTACTTTTCTCCAGGAATGACATAATATTTTAGCTTAGAATATGCTCTGGGTTCCTGTAACAGACAGACAGACGTAAGCGATATTGATCTATAGTTCTGTGCATCCGGTGCCTTACCCTTTTTGTAAATAGGAATGACCTGTGTTCTTTTTCAGACAGATAGGGCTATTCGTTGTGCAAGAGATTCTAGAAACAAACTATCTAGGAAAGGAGCTAACTCCGTAATGTATTCAGTGCAAAACATAACTGAAGTTCCGTCAATGCCTAGTGCCTTTGTCGCTTTAAGTAGTTTTAATTGTTTTACAGTACGAGAAGCGCTAATACCGATCAAACTCATTTGTCAGTCTGTGCAGAGGTCAAAAATTGGTAGGCTAGTATCCTCTTGTGTGAATCCAACTTGAATGCGGAATTTAAAATGTGTACTTTCTATCTGCCGTCTTCAGTTTTGAAACCAGATGGATCCACGATAGATTGAATAGAGAAGATTTGAATCCGTTTCTTTTCTTTTCTTTTCTTATGACCGGAACTTCCTAGTATTTTCTGATAAATCTGTAGCCAGGATATGACCATGGATATTATCATAGACTTCACGCATGCCCCTTTTACTGATGCAGCAGTTGTCATTAACGTTTCTCTATCGGTATCCCTGCAGCCTCTCTCGCAGCAGGGTCTAGTAGTCCTTATTTTCACTGCATTCAACAAATGGTACCATTAAATCAGGGTAGGTCTTTGCCATTATTTGTTTTGATGATGTACCGGACTTACAGAGTATCTCTCTTACTACTTCATGGTAGAAGGATTTCCAAATCGTAGTAAATCGAAAGATGAATAAGAAGGATAGTTGTTAGTACAGCTTATCTCCTTCGCGGGCTACGCAGACAGCGCAGTTAGCACTGCTCAGCAGGAGCTATTCCACTCAACGACTGGTGCATTTATCAAACTGCTACGCCGCTAGCAAGCCCCGTCGACGTCCTGCGCATACCGGCTCATTTGTGCTCCCTCTTACAGTAGCTACTGCTCTTACTCCGCGGCAAGATTAGATCCGTAATTCTCGTCGAGTAAAATGTCAAGTCACCCCTCTATCTTTGTCCTCTCCGTCTCTATGCCTGTCCCTGCCCCCCCCCCCCCCCCCGCTATCTCTCTCTCTCTCTCTCTCTCTCTCTCTCTCTCTCTCTCTCTCTCTCTCTCTCTGTGTGTGTGTGTGTGTGTGTGTGTGTGTGTGTGTGTGTGTGCGTGTGTGTGTGTGTGTGCGTGTGTGTGTGTGTGTCACAGTTCTTGGTGGTTATAATTAAAGTGTAGCTACTCACGGAGGTCCAGTGTGGGCTGCAATTGCCGTATGGCAGCGAGACTTGGTAGATATGCTAATGCGTTGATGTGCAACCGATTTACACTGGGAAAAAATTGGTTCCAATTTTGGTCACCAGGTGCAAATCTAGCGCTGTGCAGCATCTCGTCGACGTCACTGGTGCTTATATTGAACAAATTGTGAAAGTGGCAGTTAATAATAAAATCACTTTTTTCACTTTTGTGACCTTTTCTGCCCACGTCCCATTCTTAAACCATTACATATGGAAACATTTCTGTACTCTTTCTTGCTTTCACAACGCCAGATTAGCACTTGGTGTCCAAAATTGGAACCAATTTTTTTCCAGCGCAAATAGGTTCCGCATTAACACATTAGAATATCTATCAAGTTTCACTGTCATATGACAGTTACAGCCCACACTGGACTTCTCTAAGTAGCTGAACTTTAATTATAGCCATCCATTGCCAGTCAGCGTACCAAAAGCGAGTTGTGATCATGAATATGATATCGACGACAGCACTTCTTTTAGAAGAGGAGCTGCATGCCACTGCCGCCTCTCCCCCTCCCCCCTCTCTCTCTCTCTCTCTCTCTCTCTCTCTCTCTCTCTCTCTGATTCTTCAGTCCTATATACTTCCCAGCGATTCATCAACGTCTAGGAACATCTAAGCAGTAAGTCTGAGCAGTCATCTCGAAGTCTCGATTCCATAAAAAAACACTGTTAAGGAGTATTGCAGTGGAAACTAGTAAAATGTGATATCAAAGACGTTGCATTATCCGATGTAGTTATCTGTCTGTCGTGCTTAGAACGTTAATTTCTTTCTGCAGCCATCGGATTCTTTGTTCATTATTCGCACACGATGCTCTATGTTTAAGTGCCTTCCAAAGTCTTCATTTGTAATACAGCTACTAAATGAAGTAATACAGATGACAGATTTCAGATGACACGCTTTTTTCTACCGTCGGTAATAATTGTTTCTGCGACCACGAAGTAAGATTCGGCGAGATTTGATCATTAGCAATTCTGTTAATGTCTGCCGTGGCACTAGATACGTTATCTTGAAAATAAAAAAAAAACTGTCGGTATTGCAATTTATAGATAATAAATACAATCATGTTCAGAAAAGAAAGAGCACCTTGAATGACTTGAGATAGGACGTTCTTATTCACAGGACATGTACATTATTAAGTTCTGCAGAAGTGATTAGCATTTGAACCATGTCGGTCCGTGGGTTCAAGGTCAACATCGATATCGCGGCGCCGGTTAGGGTGACCGAGCGGTTCTAGGTGCTACAGTCTGGAACCGCGCGACCGCTACGGTCACAGGTTCGAATCCTGCCTCGGGCATGGATGTGTGTGATGTCCTTAGGTTAGTTAGGTTTAAGTAGTTCAAAGTTCTAGGGGACTGATGGCCTCAGAAGTTAAGTCCCATAGTGCTGAGAGCCATTTGAACCATTTTTTTGATATCGCGGCGGAGCACGACCTACCCGTAAAACGTGCCTGTGGGTATCGTTGTCACTGTAAACCGAGGGTAATGAATCAGTGTGACCTGAGAAGACGTACAGGATGCCTCGCAGACGTATGAGCGATCCGTACCGTCAAATTAGTGAGTTTGAAAAAGGGAGCATTATTGGCATGAGAGAATGTGATGCATCCGTCCGGGAAATTGCTGAGCGTTTGGAACGAAGTGTTTCGGCAGTGCAACGGGTTTGTGCAGGATGGGTCACGGAAGGCCGTAGAACACGTCTAGATGAGTCGGGTCGCACCACCCAGACCACACCCTAAGAAGAGCGACTTCGCATCCGAATGGCATTGTAAGACAGATCTGCATCCTCCTCGGCTCTGGCGCAACAGAGGAACAGTGTAACATATCGTACTCTAACAAGGGTGACAGTCTGTCGCCGTTTATTACGGCACGGGTTACGTGCACGTCGTCCATTTCTCCGCCTACCTTTGACGATGAAGGGCAATGGTGAATGGAACGTCACTGGGGACAGGAATGACATTAGATAGTGGTTTCGGACGAATCCAGTTTCTGTTGTTTGAAAATGATGGCTGCATTTTGGTTCGCCGCAAGACAGGGGGAGCGGCATCACAAGGACTGCACTCGCGCAAGACATACAGCGTCCACTTACGGCCTTATGGTGAGGGTGCTGTCGAGTGCATCCACAAATCACAGTTGGTGCGCGTCCAGGGCACTGTGACCAGTGTGGCCTACGTGAATCACATCCTGCGATCCGTAGCCATACCATTTCTGAAAAACATCCTAGAAGCCATTTTTCAGCAAGACAGTGCACGACCATATGTTTCTGCACGAACACGTGCTTCTTGGTGTCACAGGATGTCAGCCTTTTACCCTGGCCCGCCATATCACCAGACTTGTCGTCAGTCGAAAATTTGTGGAATATGGTGAAACGGCGGGATCATAACTGTGACCCAGTGCCGACCACCACAGATGAACTTTGGAACCAGGTCAATGCAGCATCGATGGGTACACTACAGGCCGCCGTTTGTGCCTTATACGCGTCGATGCCATCACTCATGGAACAAATTATCAAGGTCCACAGGGGACACTACACCTACTTGGCAACATTACACATGCTGAACTGATGTGACTGAAATGCTAATCACTTCTGCAGGATGTGCTAATGTACATATGCTGTGCATACGAACGTCCTGTCAAGTCGTTCAAATTGTTCTGTTTTTTAATGAACATAAGTGTATATTATCAGCCATAAGCCGCATTTATCATGCATAATAGGGGTGTACAATTGAGCATCATAGGATGAACTGTGCTCGGGGACGAATTAGTACGTATAAAATTGGGTTAAAGGTAGTAATAAATTAATATTTTAGTGCTAAGAAAATGAGTACACAGAGGGGTAAGAGGAAAAATTTGTTTCTAGAGAATTTGGAGATGTCTGTTGTTCAAGCCACACTGTTTACAAGGTAGCATCAAGATGGATAAAATAACTCATTCCACATCAGTAACATATAAAATTAACGTAAAGACGCAAAGTCTTATGCTAGAATTCAGATAGACAAACTTAGGCTATGTTAGCCAAGGAGAGCTGACGCACTGTGTACATAACTGTGTTGCCGAGGACACATTTACACACAGAGGAAAGGATTAATCTTTTCTATGTGAGTAAAACAAGAAAAGTCTTGCGATGGTACCTAATTGTTACTGCTGGGTATACTTGGTCTTCCACACAGCATTAAATACGAGCAAACTAATTGCGACTTTGTCTTATATTGCTCATACCTCCCGACCTGGGCTATGCACGGCTTTTTTAAGAATAGTTCGAGGTAGTCATAGGGTCTAACTGCGCGCGTCTGCTTTCATACTCGGCAACTAATTCGCTGCAAATAATAACCCGTAGCTGTGATCCTTCACTCAAATATTCTATGCGTTGGCTAGAACTCTATTTAATAAAATACACAGAATTGCAAAATAAAAATCGGCTGAACTATTTAATAAGAAGGGTTCTGCTCTAACGTCTGTAATTGATGTAGACAACAGGGAATTTTGTTGAGTAATGTTTATTCAAGAAGGGACATCTCAAATAAATGGGAAGTCGTCCTACAATATTCAGTTAAAATACAGACAAAAATATCCTTATCAAATGCAGTAAAGTTGCATTGAGAGCGTTATGAGAATGGTAGCAAAATTCATAAAATAAATAGTCATCAAAGGTACACGAAAACTAAGACCATTTCGTAATTACAATATACAAAATATTCATCAGCTCAAAACAGTTCAGAGTGCAACATGATGATTCAAAAATAAACACACGCTATACAAAGAATTTACAACTCATACTCTGTCTATTCTCAGTTCCGTAAATCAAGCGGGTATGGAGTCCTACTGAGGAGCACATTCAGGCCTCTCGAAGTCCCTTAAAAAGTTTAAGCATTATAGTGGCCATTCAATGTCCAGAAACAATCACCTATGTGACTGAATCTCGCACGTTATTCTAGACACGCCTGCCTTCTTCCAGAACTTTCCATGAAATGTACAGAATCGCTCCCTTGAGCTCTTCACTCGAGAAGTGACGGTCTCCACTTGACTCCTGCAGTGTTCAGCTACTGTTTGCTTCTCCAGTGGCTAAAGACCACCCCCACCAAAAATATTTTGTCCTTAAGCTCTACAGACATGATTTGCCTCAACATGACACATGTTCTGTGTAGTTGTGAGTGCATTATGTCAGAGCTAAGTGAATTCTAACGTGGACAATTTGTTGGTACTCATATGATGGGTGCTTCAGCAACCAAGGGAAACTAAGAGTTTGGTGCTGAAAAAGGCACCATTTCGGAGATTTATATCGTATACAGGGAAAGTAGCAAACGTCATCCGCTGAGTCACAACGCGGACGGAAGTGTGTATAGAGTGATCGTGATATACGACCATTGAAGAGGACTGTGACGAAAAAGACGACGACGATGGCCGCAAAAGTTACTGCAGAACTGAATGATACCCACACGAACGCTCTTGGCACCAAAACAGCAAGAAGGGGGGTCCACAAGCAGGGAAATGTAGGGTGAGCTGGAATTAAAAGACCACTCATGTGTCATGCAAATGCCCATAACCGAAAAACGTGGTGCTGAAGCCATGAAACCTGGACTATGGAGCAATGGAAAAGTGTAATTTGGTCTCATGAGTGTTGTTTCACAGTGTTTACATCTTCTGGCCGAATTTACGTCCCAGACGTGAAACATGACGGCGGTTTGGTGATGACTCGGGCAGCCGTATCGTGATACAACATGGGTTCCATGGTTAATCTGCAAGGTCGCAGTACTACCAATGATTGTATTACCCTTTTGGCTGATCAGCTCCATCCTATGATACAATGTTTGTTCCCAGTGGTGATACCACACTACAAGAGGAAAGGGGCCCCTGTCCACACAGCTCACGTCGTGAAGGTCTGGCTTTACGAGCATGAGGATGAATTGTACCATCTTCCTGGCCACAACAGTTCCCGGATCTCAATATTATTGTGCCTTTATTGTTTTACTTTGGAGAGAAGCCTGCGTGATCACTATATACCCCCATCATAGTTACCTGAACTTCCACTGTTTAGTAGGACGTACAGTATAGGATTCCCTTAAAAACCACACAGGACCTGTATCTATTTCGGGACAATTGGAAGCTGTCATGAATGCCAAGGGTTTTTCTACCTCCTATTAGGCATATTGTGTTGTTATACAGGGTATTACAAAAAGGTACGGCCAAACTTTCAGGAAACATTCCTCACACACAAAGAAAGAAAATATGTTATGTGGACATGTGTTCGGAAACGCTTACTTTCCATGTTAGAGCTCATTTTATTACTTCTCTTCAAATCACATTAATCATGGACTGGAAACACACAGCAACAGAACGTACCAGCGTGACTTCAAACACTTTGTTACAGGAAATGTTCAAAATGTCCTCCGTTAGCGAGGATACATGCATCCACCCTCCGTCGCATGGAATCCCTGATGCGCTGATGCAGCCCTGGAGAATGGCGCATTGTATCACAGCCGTCCACAATACGAGCACGAAGAGTCTCTACATTTGGTACCGGGGTTGCGTAGACAAGAGCTTTCAAATGCCCCCATAAATGAATTCAAGTGGGTTGAGGTCAGGAGAGCGTGGAGGCCATGGAATTGGTCCGCCTCTACCACTCCATCGGTCACCGGTTCTGTTGTTGAGAAGCATACGAACACTTCGACTGAAATGTGCAGGAGCTCCATCGTGCATGAACCACATGTTGTGTCGTACTTGTAAAGGCACATGGTCTAGCAGCACAGGTAGAGTATCCCGTATGAAATCATCATAACGTGTTCCATTGAGTGTAGGTGGAAGAACATGGGGCCCAATCAAGACATCACCAACAATGCCTGCACAAAAGTTCACAGAAAATCTGTGTTGATGACGTGATTACACAATTGCGTGCGGATTCTCGTCAGCCCACACATGTTGATTGTGAAAATTTACAATTTGATCACGTTGGAATGAAGCCTCATCCGTAAAGAGAACATTTGCATTGAAATGAGGATTGACACATTGTTGGATGAACCATTCGCAGAAGTGTACCCGTGGAGGCCAATCAGCTGCTGATAGTGCCTGCACACGCTGTACATGGTACGGAAACAACTGGTTCTCCCGTAGCACTCTCCACACAGTGACGTGGGCAACGTTACCTTGTACAGCAGCAACTTCCCTGACGCTGACATTAGGGTTATCGTCAAATGCACGAAGAATTGCCTCGTCCATTGCAGGTGTCCACGTCGTTCTAGGTCTTCCCCAGTCGCGAGTCATAGGCTGGAATGTTCCGTGCTCCCTAAGACGCCGATCAATTGCTTCGGATGTCTTCCTGTCGGGACACCTTCGATCTGGAAATCTGTCTCGATACAAACGTACCGCGCCACGGCTATTGCCCCGTGCTAATCCATACATCAAATGGGCATCTGCCAACTCCGCATTTGTAAACATTGCATTGACTGCAAAACCACGTTCGTGATAAACACTAACCTGTTGATGCTACGTACTGATGTGTTTGATGCTAGTACTGTAGAGCAAGGAGTCGCATGTCAACACAAGCACCGAAGTCAACATTACCTTCCTTCAATTGGGCCAACTGGCGGTGAATCAAGGAAGTACAGTACATACTGACGAAACTAAAATGAGCTCTAACGTGGAAATAAAGCTTTTCCGGACGCATGTCCACATAACATCTTTTCTTTATTTGTGTGTGAGGAATGTTTCCTGAAAGTTCGGCCGTACCTTTTTGTAACACCCTGTATATACACTGACAGAAAAAATATCGCAACATCAAATTATAATTGATGTAGAGTAATGAAATTTCAGGAATACACTGGTGTAGGTAACTTATGTTACCACGACTGTTGGACGTGGTCGATCATAACAGGAACAATTAATGCTATTTGTGGATGACGCTGGAGTTGTCGTAATGTCCCATATGTGGCCTATTGCAGGCAGTCCTAGTGATCGAGCAGAGCAAGGCAACAAGTCGATATTCTGTAGAGCATGTTGGATTACAACAGCGATCTGTGAGTGAGCGCTAACCTGTTGGAAAACACCCCTTGGAATGCTATTCATAAATGGAAGCACAACAGGTCGATTCACCAGATTGGTGTACAAATTTGTAGTCAGGTGGCGTGGGATAACCATGAGTTTGCTACTGTTGTCATATGAAATCGCACCGCGGACCATCCAGGTGTAAGTCCAGTGTGTCTAGCAGGCAGACAGGTTGGTTGTAGGCCGTAAGCTGGCCTCCTTCTAACCAAAATACGGCCATCACTGGCATTTAGGCAGAACCAGATTTCACAAGAAAACACAACATATCTCCACCCTGCCCTCTAATGAGCTCTCGCTGGGCAGCATTGAAGTCGCAAACGGCGGTGGTTTGGGTGGTTGTGGTGGTTAGTGTTTAACGTCCCGTCGACAACCAGGTCATTAGAGACGGAGCGCAAGCTCGGGTTAGGGAAGGATTGGGAAGGAAATCGGCCGTGCCCTTTCAAAGGAACAATCCCGGCATTTGCCTGAATAGATTTAGGGAAATCACGGAAAACCTAAATAAGGATGGCCGGAAACGGGATTGAACCGTCGTCCTCCCGAATGGAGGTTTGGGGTCAGTGAAATGCGCGCTACAGGGCGACTGGCTCGGAGCTGTCCTTAGACCAAACGTTTTGTAACAGTTTACTGTGACACTGTGGTGCTAACTGTTGCTCAGAATGCTGCTGCAGATGCAGTACGATGCACCAGAGCCATACGTCGAACACGATAGTCTTCCCTCCCGATAGTGCCACGTGACCGTGACTTTCTCGTGACAGTCGCTGTCACCAATAATGTACAATGGCTATATTACTGCCAAGTCTTTCTGCATTATCCTAGAAGGAACATCCAGATTCTCCACTCCTAATACATGACCTGATGAAACACAGTAAGATGTTGATAATGGCGTGTTTGTCGCCTTAAAGGCTTTCTTGGCTATTATAAACTCGCCACGTCTAATCTCTAAGGCAACTAACGCTCACTAGCGTTACAGTCCGTATTTGTAGCAAATCTGATCTGCATCCTCATAGTGGGGCTACTAGCGTAACAGAATTAAAGGATTATTTTTTCGGAGCCCCCCCGTAATTGCCTTGCATCCCTATACAGCAGTTTGAAATTTGGCTCAAATGTACCAACAACCTCCCTCTGTAACAACGGAAAATCAAGGCGGCCTGCAACATCATCCTCTGCGTCGACGACGCTTCGAACAGCAAGGTGACGACACATGGGGAAAAAAGGCCAGAGCTCAGAAGCTCGTGTGACGTGTAAGGAGGGTTAATGATGTCACATTCGCACGAAATTTCTTCAAAATTCTGCCTAATATCGCCGTTGACCTATCACACGATGTTACGGTCTTCACACCCCCTCCTACCCACATGTCACTCCTTCTTTTGACGCCTCTGTGATGGAGGTCAGAACGGCGATATCCAGCGTTGAAATCACGTGGTTTTCTCATGGGTGACCGAGGAAAAGATTTAAGACACACCACTGCACAGAATCGACACGAGAAGGCCTGATATAATGGCATAAATGGTGCCAATGAAACCACCCCTTTCCTTGTGGCGATGACTCCCGCAAATTTCGCGGTCGAAAAGGGCGGTTCTCATTGTGATGAGCTACAGGATGATGGTATTGACAACCTTTGACGCTGCTGACACCCACGGACGTTTCAATCTCTGTCTAAGGACACTGTGGTGCTGCCTCCTCACTGAACCTGATCGCACCTGTTTGGTACGCAGCGTGACTACAATTTTTGCCCTCGTGTGTAGGTTGGAACCGGTAGGGACCGGTCAGAATCATTCTACAATATATGAATGTGATCCGCAGCAGCAAAAGGTGCGTATGCTTTTTCAGATGGTTCAAATGGCTCTGAGCACTATGGGACTTAACATCTGAGGTCATCAGTCCCCTAGAACATAGAACTACTTAAACCTAACTAACCTAAGGACAGCACACACATCCATGCCCGAGGCAGGATTCGAACCTGCGACCGTAGCGGTCGCGTGGTTCCAAACTGTAGCGCCTAGAACCACTCGGCCACTCAGGCCGGCATGCTTTTTGTGGCTTACTGTTTAACGCCCTCCTGTGGCGTGATTACGGAGTGGAGCAACATTGACAGATGCGTCAATACAACAATAGAGGGGTCCCTCTAAGACCCTCGATTTCGGCAAGTGGCACCCACAACAGAAAAATGTATCTTTACAGAGAAAACCTACAAAGTAGCCGCTGTCTGAAAGAACAAGCACCTGGTGCTATCCATTGGCCATATCACTCATCGTTCAAAGGTTTTTAATGACATTAACCGCATTTGCACATTGAAATGTATCAACGGTAACAGGTGAAAATCTGTGCCGGACAGGGACTCGGCCCCAGATTTCTCGCTTTATACGACTGTCGACGTGACCGCGTCTGCATCCGAGCACTGTGCCCCTCTGCCTCAAATTCCCAACCAGTGACTCATTACTGACGTAGCGACACCTACCCATAAACCCCTTGCTCGCAGTCACTGATTCCCATAGAGGTGATCGGACATGACGTGCATCCACACTCATATATATATATATACTACTGGCCATTAAAATTGCTACACCAAGAAGAAATGCAGATGATAAACGGGTATTCATTGGACAAATATGTTATACTAGAACTGACATGTGATTACATTTTCACGCAATTTGGAAGCATAGATCCTGAGAAATCAGTAGCCAGAACAACCACCTCTCGCCGTAATAACGGCCTTGATACGCCTGGGCATGGAGTCAAACAGAGCTTGGATGGCGAGTACAGGTACAGCTGTCCATGCAGCTTCAACACAATACCACAGTTCATCAAGAGTAGTGACTGGCGTATTGTGACGAGCCAGTTGCTCGGCCACCATTGACCAGACGTTTTCAATTGGTGAGAGATCTGGAGAGTGTGCGGCCAGCGCAGCAGTCGAACATTTTCTGTATCCAGAAAGGTCCGTACAGGACCTGCAACATGCGCACGTGCATTATCCTGCTGAAATTTAGGGTTTCTCAAGGATCGAATAAAGGGTAGAGCCACGGGTCGTAACACATTTGAAATGTAGCGTCCACTGTTCAAAGTGCCGTAAATGTGAACAAAAGGTAACCGAGAAGTGTAACCAATGGCTCCCCATACCATCACGCCTGGTGATACGCCAGTATGGCGATGACGAATACAAGCTTTCATTGTGTGTTCACCGCGGTGTCGCCAAACACGGATGCGACCATCATGATGCTGTAAACAGAACCTGGATTCATCCGAAAAAATGACGTTTTGCCATTCGTGCACCCAGGTTCGTCGTTGAGTACACCATCACAGGCCCTCCTGTCTGTGATGCAGCGTCAAGGGTACCCGCAGCCATGGTCTCTGAGCTGATAGTCCACGCTGCTGCAAACGTCGTCGAACTTTTCGTGCAGATGGTTGTTCTCTTGCAAACGCCCCCATCTGTTGACTCAGGGATCGAGACGTGGCTGCACGATCCGCTACAACCAAGCGGATAAGATGCCTGTCATCTCGACTGCTAGTGATACGAGGACGTTGGGGTCCAGCACGTCGTTCCGTATTACTATCCTGAATCCACCATGTTCTGCTAACAGTCATTGAATCTCGACCAACGCGAGCAGCAATGTCGCGATACGATAAACCGCAATCGCGGTAGGCTACAATCCGACCTTTATCAAAGTTGGAAACGTGATGGTACGTATTTCTCCTCCTTACACGAGGCATCACAACAACGTTTTGCCAGGAAACGCCGGTCAACTGCTGTTTGTGTATGAGCAAACGGTTGGAAACTTTCCTCATGTCAGCACGTTGTAGGTGTCGCCACCGGCGCCAACCTTGTGTGAATGCTCTGAAAAGCTAATCATTTGCATATCACAGCATCTTCTTCCTGTCGGTTAAATTTCGCGTCTGAAGCACATCTTCATGGTGTAGCAATTTTAATGGCCAGTAGTGTGTATATATATAATCGAATGATTACAATTTCTGAACAATTGAATGATTTATTCAAGAGAAAGAGCTTCACAAATTGAGCATGTCAATACTGCATTGGTCCACCTCTAGCCGGTCCACCTCTGGCCCTTATGCCAGCAGTTATTCGACTTAGCATTGATTGACATAGTTGTTGGATGTCCTCTTGAGGGATATCGTACCATTTTCTGTCCAACTGGCGCTTAGATTGTCAAAATACCGGTTTCGTTGGAGGGCCCTGCCTATAATGCTCCAAACGTTCTCAACTGAGGAGAGATACAACGATCTTTGTGGCAAAGGTAGGTTTTGGCAAGCACGAAGACAAGCGGTAGAAACTCTCTGTGTGTGAGAGCGAACATTATCTTGCTGAAACGTAAGCCCAGGATAGCTTACAATAAAGGCCAACAAATCGGGACGTAGAATATCGTCGACGTACAGCTGTGCTGATAGGGTGCAGCGGATGACAACCAAAGGGATCGTGCTATAAAATGAAATGGCACCACAGATCAACACTTTCGGTTGTCACGTCGTATGACAGGCGACAGTCAGGTTGGTATCCCACCACTCTCCGAGGCGTCTCCAGTAACGTCTTCGCTGGTCATCGGGGCTCATTTCGAAGCGGTGCTCATCACTGAAGACAATTCTACTCTAATTAATGAGATTCCAGGCCTGATGTACTCGACACCACTGCAAACAAGCTTGTTCGTGCAAAAAGGTCAATGGTAATCGGCGCAAGGGGTGCCGTCAGCTCAGCCCCCTTTCTGTGAACCGTCTATTAGTAGTCCTTGTGGTTACTGAAGCACCAATTGCACGCTGGATCGATGATAATTAACCTGATGCTCTTGAGCGCCTCTCTGACTACTGTTCGGACCTTACGTTCTGTCGTATTCTAGGTCAACGGTTTCCTTCTTAACGCTCTGTTCGGCTGTGGCTCATCGATCCCTGTCAACGTTGTCGAATAGTGGCATCGTTCGTATTCAAATGTCGAGCGATTCGCCGATTACTCCAAGCGGTTTCTATGGACCCAAAAACATGTTCTCTTTCAAATGCAGACATTTGCGCATATTGTTCATGCAACCATCTGTTATGCATTGTTACTGTCCAAGTGAGTACATTTAACGAAATTTGGAAAGGGTTTATGCCCTGGGATCGACATGTCCCCTGTTTAATGTCCTTACCAGCTCTGCAGTGAAACTGCGCTGCAGCGTCATGTATTCATCACCCACCGGCCGCCAAAGTTCACAATTAGGCGTTTTCCGTTGATACCTGCATGGATATCAGTTTTTGGTCAATTTGCTTAACTCCTTCGTTGTGTGTCGTTCATTTCTTTTTTTTGGAGCATGTTGGTTCGAGTTCCAGTCTGGCATAGATTTTCACCTGTTACCATTGATACATTTCAATGCCAAAATGTGGCTAACGTCAATAAAAGCCTTTGAACGTAATGTGTTGTGTTTGTGATGTTTCCATATTTTTGTCTACCTCCTGTAACTCGTCCAATCAAGAAGACACCACCATATGAAGCAACACAAATTATACAAAATGTAGATTACTTATTTTTATCAAGGTACCCAGTACACACTACTGTTCTGTTGATTGATTTCGATATGTTTTATTTTGTTTTTATTTCTTCTTCTTTGATGTGTATGTTGTGATGTTCGTGAGACTACTGATACTTGTCCTTGTGTCCGATGTGACAGTTTTATACAAAGTCCATGAGATATCATGAGCGTAAATGACACAGTGTTCCGCCTACCGGCAGTTACAAAAGTTCCTCGTAGAACAACTCTTAGCATTCGGTAGGTCTATGTTTAAGTTATTAGACACTGCGAGATTACTCCTGTCATATACCATTCATTAAGTGATCGTTGTTTTGTGGGTTTCACTGTTTCATGTTTCAGTTAATTAGGAACAGATAAAAATAATTTAAATTAGCAAGTGTAATTTCGATTTTGTTGGTGAGGCTTGCTTGTTCGCTTGTTTGAGGGAAGAGACCAAACAGCGAGGTTATCGGTCTCATAGGATTAGGGAAGGAAGGGGAAGGAAGTCGGCCGTGCCCTTTCAAAGGAACCATCCCAGCATTTGCCTAGAGAGATTTAGGGAAAGCACGGAAAACCTAAATCAGGATGGGCTGACGTGGGATTGAACCGTCGTCCTTCCGAATGCGAGTCCAGTGTTGTTGGTGAGGATTCTATACTTTGGTTGTGTCCCTTTCATAGCGTTCATCAGGTCGTATAGGCTCCGCTGTTTTCACGATTTGAAAATTTCTTTAATTTTAACTTTGTGACCAGATACCCTCTCATTGCCACAGTCGTCAGTTAACCAGGAGGGAAGAAGTCGTCTGCGCCATCTGACTATGATTCGTTTAAACTTTGTTCTGTGCATGATTGGGAACCAGAGCAGCATTTGGCTAAACGAGTGGGTGAAACCTCAAAGCCAGTGTACCACACTAACAGCTGTTAATCTGCCACGTGGATTCGGCAGGGGTTTTACTCACCTTCTTGTCTCACAAGACAAACGTCAAATTTCGTGAAGTATACGCTTGCCATAAATAAATTTATTCAGCACAAATGAGTAAGAGAACAACTGACAAAATGAAAAGTGATTGCAGTGTCTATTAAATGGCAATTGTGGTAATGGTGCTTGCACAATAGTTTCTTCCGAACATTGATCCAAGGCGGTTATACACTCCTCAACGAGTGCGTCGTCCGATAGCGTGACCGTGGCAGAACAGTGGGCGAGTGACAGGAACGAAGCGAGCTTTCTTCGCGATCGCGAGGAGCCGTGGGCTTCGGGGATGTCACTAAATGAAAATTAAAACGAAAGGAGTACGAAACAAGCTTCCGTACGCGTTGGTGGTGATCTGCCGTTGGGGTTGGTCCCGGTGGTCCGTGGTTTGCAGAATAAGACTCCGCTATATGCGTCTGCACGGTATCGTTGCCCACCTAACACTGCTTTATGTCACTCGCTTCCGTGCACACCAAATTCTTGCCAGAATTTCTTCCTAAAGGTAAATCTGCTCGTCGGTGGATTCCGGGTGCCACACCCTTTGTGTTGGCCGTAACGGTACTTCTGTGGCACGGGTTCCACAATCGTAAGAAATAATGGCTTAAAAATCATTAACAGTGAATCAAAGTGTGATTTGCCATTCGGATCAGAATATCATTGGCATTTATATGGTAATGATTTTAGTCCAAAGCTTAACTGAAAGCAGACACACCACAGTTAATATATTCATCACTCACTTCAACAAGCAGTCATCACGGCCAATCAGCTGTCTCAATTGGTTGGATGAGTCATTGTTTTGTCATCAGGCAGTGAAATGGAAATAAACAGATGCCCTGAAGTAACTCAATTTTACCTAGTTTCGTAGTCATCAGAAGTTGAACGTAATGTCACAAGGGATTGGTTTAGTGGAACGATGTAACACAGAACGCCTTGATGCTCCATCGTCAGATTTAAGCCAATCTTAAGCTCTGAGTCCTATTGAAATCCACGCATTCAATCTAAGAAGCTTTCCCATAAATCAATTTTAAAACAATAGCGGCTCCTAGTTAATGTCTGAAACTGTTGACAGTTGATGGTATCCGCCACACACCTTCCAAGAAAGGATGCGAGGATCTGCTCGAAATCAGGAATGACTGAGAAGTGGGAAGGCAGCTAACTTTAGATGTCCCATCAACTCTGTACACAGGTAGGGACATTCCGAAACCTGTACCGAGCGATATGGCCTATTGATTAATACACTAGATTCGTATTCGGCAGGACGACACTTCAGTTCCACGTCCGACCACCTAGATGTAGATTTTCCTTGATTTACCTAAATCGCTCAAGGCAAATGCCGAAATGGTTCCTTTGAAAGGCACAGCCGATTGAGTTCCCCATCGTTAACCAATCCGAGCTTGTGCTCCGTCTCTAGTGAATCTCGTTGCCGATGGGATGTTAAACCTTAATTTTCCTTCCTTCCTCCCGGAACCTGTAGTCGTTGAACAACTGGTCTAAAGCCACCAGTCATTATAAACTTTAAGGGAAAAAAGACGATGTACCGCGCAGAAATTATCTGAATGTGACAGAAATTGGTAAATGTCATGTACACGTTAAAACAAATGAATGTAATTTTAGAAAAATTGGATGATTTATTTAAGAGAGAGAGCTTTACAAATTGAGCAAGTCAATAATGCGTTTGTCCACCTCTGGTTTTTATGCAAGAAGTTATTCGGCTTGCCTTTAATTGATAAAATTGTTTGATGTCCTCCTCAGGGATATTGTGTCAAATTCTGTCCAAATGGCGCGTTAGATTGTCAAAATCCCGAGATGGTAGGAGGGCCCTGCCCATAATTCTCCAAAATTTCTCAATTGGGAGAGATCCGAAGTCTTGCTGACCAAGATAGCGTTTGGCAAGTACAAAGACAAGCAGTTGAAAATGTCACTGTGTGCAGGCACGGACTATCGTGCTGAAATGTAAGCCCAGCATGGCTTGCCATGATGGCCAACAAAACGGAGGGTAGAATACAGCCGACGTTTTGCAGTACTGTAGCCACCATGGTCGCCGCATCTCTCCCCAGTTGAGAACGTTTGTAGCCTTGTGGGCAGCATCCTTCAAGCAGATCGGGATTATGACGATCTGATGCGCCATTCGGACTCGTTTTGGCACAATATCCATCAGGAGAACATTTAACAATTCTATCAATCAATGTCAAGGCGAATACTCTTACATACGGTCCAGAGGAGGGCCATCGCATTTTGACTTAATTTATGAAGCTCTTTCTCCTGAATAAATAATCCCATTTTTCTGAAACTGTAATAATTTGCTTGCCTCACATTTACATCACATCTATCGATTTCTGCCCCATTCGGACAATTCCTTCATGGGGCGTCGTTTCCTCTGTCCTAGAATGTACTTTTCCATGCGTCTTCGCTGCTGCCTGCTCATTTCAGACGCAACCACCTCGTTAAAGTCGATCAAATTCCTTTATTACACACAACTATTTTAGCCAGCTCAATTGATGATCGACTATGAGGTAGAAGATTCTTGAATGGGCAGACGTCCTGTTCATGAAACTCAAATGTTCTATGTAATGTTAAACTCTGTTCCTGTAATAAATGTGAGAACACATTTGTTGATTATTTGATCTGATATTAAATATGCAACTCATGATACAAGTTGTAGATCCGGCATTTGTTGTACATTTGCATGTGACAGCTTGATCCCAGTTAAATAAAATGTTATTAGGATATGAACCATATAGGGTGCCAAACGTAGAGACAGTATATCCGTTTAGTGCCCTACAGGATTTGTAAAGGAAGTGCTCTTGATGCTTGTGGAGAGAATAATATTCATAGTCTCCAAAATACAGATTTAGGAGTCTTTAATTCTGTTTTAACTAATATCGCTGAACTGAGGCGATTCCTAGTGTATAAAGCTGAACAATGCTTCAACATGGCTTTATGTTATACACGAAGATCATTTCATAAGTCATGGCAACTACAGTATATCTTGTGATAATGTGACAACATGGGAATTCCAGGATGTGCAGTGAACCGGTGAGGCTGTGTGTATCTGAATACCAACATTAAATATTGTTCCAATAAATGACGTCACGGCGAAGCTTAAAATGAAACACACGCATTAGAACTGTGTGTAAATGTACTGTGAAAGAGTACAAATGAAACAAAACAGAATCAAGGCCATCTACTGTCCCTCATAATAGTCTCCAAGTGGATACATACAGTGTTGCCAACGTTGGCGAAGGCGTTGAGTGCCATTGTCATTGCCAGAAATGTGTGTCACCTGTCGCCGAAATGCCGTGAGGGTATCTGCCCTGTTTGCAAAGCACCTCTCACGCAATGGCTTCTTCAAATGTGGAATGAGGTCGAACTGATACGGACTGAGATCTGGTGAATAGGCTGGGTGGGGGAAGGATTTCCCACCCCCATGTCTGTACACGTTTCTTGATGACATCAGCGGTGTGGGCTGAAGCATTATCTCGGAGTATGATTGCGTTATCCAGCAATGCTGGACGTTTTCACCCAATAGTACGTCGCAGATGGTGCAGCAAAAAGTTGCGGTAATGTTGGACATTGACGGTGTGGCAACTCCTAACAGTGTGGCACTTCAGAGTCGTGGTTATCTTACGCCAGAATGAGCATGACCTTTGTGGGTTATAGGCAACCGCCTTGCCGCAGTGGATACACTGGTTCCCGTGAGATCACCGAACTTGAGCGCTGTCGGGCGTGGCCGGCACCTGGATGGGTGACCATACAGCCCACCGCGGGCTGTTGCCATTTGTCGGGGTGCACTCAGCCTCGTGATGCCAATTGAGGAGCTACTCGACCGAATAGTAGCGGCTCCGGTCAAAGAAAACTATCATAACGACCGGGAGAGCAGTGTGCTGACCACACGCCCCCAACTATCCGCATCCTCATCTGAGGATGACACGGCGGTAGGATGGTCCAGATGGGCCACTTGTGGCCTGAAGACGAAGTGCTTTTGTGGGTTATGGATTCTGTCGCACCTTGTGTCGTCGAGGTGAACCTGGATAACGCCATTCTGCTGACTAGGTTTTCAATTATGGTAGATACACCCTTGCCCATGTCTCATCAATCGCAATAACACGGCTGAGCATGTCATTCTCTTCCCACTCAAATAGTTCCTGGTTGATACGGCAAATCTTGCATCTCATCCACTTCTGAACCTCTGTTTACTGATGCGGTACTAATTTGAATCACTTTCTGTGCACTTTCAGGTTCTGCCATAAAATGCGGAAAACTGTTGCTCTCAGCAAACCTGTCGATGTCATTAGTTCCTGCTCAGTCCAACGTTGGTATTCTGTTAAACACTGTTCAACGACAGCCAGGGACAGATCAGTACGGACAGACGTGAACCATCGAAATCGCGGCGAGCCTGTCGTTGCTGTGAATCCACGTCGGAAAGCCTCGACCCAACATGCAACTGTTTGATAGGGCAATGCCCTCTCCCCCATAGCTGCTTGTAGTTCCACATACACTGAGTAGCATTGCTACCAGCGAGAATGGGAATTTTCTCGTATTCTCGCCATTCCACAGCCAAGCTCACGCTAAACGTTTCAGGCACTGGTACCGAGCCACCCTGGCATGCAGCCACAATTTGGAGGCTGAATTCGGTACTGGATACTGTTTGCCGCGTGCTATCGGAAGTATTTGCTGAGATTATGGTGACGGCACATGTTCGCACGTTGTATAATAATTGCCATGACTTATGGGATGCCGGCCGGAGTGGCCGTGCGGTTCTAGGCGCTACAGTCTGGAGCCGAGCGACCGCTACGGTCGCAGGTTCGAATCCTGCCTTGGGCATGGATGTGTGTGATGTCCTTAGGTTAGTTAGGTTTAATTAGTTCTAAGTTCTAGGCGACTGATGACCTCAGAAGTTAAGTCGCGTAGTGCTCAGAGCCATTTGAACTTATGGGATACCCCTCGTACTTTCCGATCCGTCATTTCGTCAGTGGACGTTTTCTAATTCCCGATTAAATACATTCATACTCTTCACTAAGGAAGTTAATTTCGTTGTGCCCGCATCAGTAACATCCATGACTCACATGCGAAGTGTGATGAAAATACTGCTATCAATGAAGAGAGATAAGCTGTTGATAAAAAGAAGTGTTACACCATCAGTGTATCAGAGAATCTGTGTGGAACTAGATTCTAGTGGAGCAGGAACTGGAAGAATAAGACTTTTGAATCAAAACCAAAAATAGCTTTGTATCACATAAAAATAAAAGTATACCCAAAATAAAGGCAGTCTGTCCGAAAGAGCACACGACTGCAAAATTGTGACACGCTTGACAAATGTGTTATTCACTTGCTTCATTTATGAAGCTCTTTCTCTTGAATAAATCATCCATTTTTTTCTGAAATTGTAATCATTTATTTATCTGTACATATACGTCGCATCCACCGATTTCTTCGTGGTGTCATTTTTTTCTCAAAGTGTGTTTTATCATATTTTATGTTTACAGTAGTTTTATTGATTTTCGATGTGATTTCGTTTTGGATCACTTATGTACTTCAGTGTTGAATTGGACTGCCACAAACACGTCGAAAGACGAAATTGTATAATTTCGAAATCTATGGCGTGAATTGAATTGAATCAAATAGTATCGATTAATCAAGTTTTTTTTAATAATTTCAATACACACACACATCAACAAAAGTTATCCATCACTGCAGTTTGCAGAACTCCTGAAGATAAACCTTGACAGTAGATATTGTATCACAGACACAGTCCCCTTTGACTGTTCAGAGATGTCACTAAATCCGCCCAAAGATGTAAACAACCATGCATGAGCAGCGCCTATTAGACGGAGGAGTCCGACAGCCGATCAGTTCCAGTCATTCCACCAGGAAGGAGGTACACGACTAGTGTTGTCTGTAGTTAAACCATGCCTAGACGCTCAATACCGTGGTTCGATCGCATCCGCTTTGTTACTTTGTGCCAGGAAGGGGTCTCCAGGCGTATCGGAGTCAACAAAGCGATGTTGTTCAGACATGGAGGAGATACAGAGAGACAGAAACTGCTGACGACATACATGCCTCGCTCAGGCCGCCCAAGAGCTACTAATGCGGTGGATGACCGCTACCTATGGATTATGGCTCGGAGGAACCCTGACAGCAGCGCCACCATGTTGAATAATGCTTTTCGTGCGGCCACAGGACGTCGTGTTACGACTCAAACTGTGCGCAGTAGGCTGCATGATGGGCAACTTCACTCCCGACGTCCATGGCGAGGTCCATCTTTGCAACCACGACACCATGCAGCGCGGTACAGATGGGCCCAACAACATGCCGAATCGACCACTCAGGATTGGCATCACGTTCTCCTTACCGATGAGTGTCGCATGTGCCTTCAACCAGAGAATCGTCGGAGACGTGTCTGGAGGCTGTCTGGTCAGACTGAACGCCTTAGACACACAGTCGAGAGAATGCAGCAAGGTGGAGGTTCCCTGATGTTTTGGGGTGGCATTATGTGGGGCCGACGTATGCCGCTGGTGGCCATAGAAGGCTCCGTAACGGCTGTACGATACGTGAATCCCATCCTCCGACCGATAGTGCAACCATATCAGCGGTATATTGGCGAGGCATTCGACTTCGTTGACGACAATTCGCAGCCCCATCGTGCACATTTTGTGAATAACTTCCTTCAGGATAACGACATCGCTCGACTAGAGTGGCCAGCATGTTCTCCAGACATGAACCCTATCGAACATGCCTTTGATAGACTGAAAAACGCTGTTTGTGGACGACGTGACCCACCAACCACTCCGAGGGATCTGCGCCGAATCGCCGTTGAATGGGACAATCTGGACCACCAGTGCCTTGATGAATTTGTGGATAGTATGCCACGACGAATACAGGCATACATCAATGGAAGAGGACGTGCAACTGCGTATTAGATGTATCGGTGTGTACAGGAATCTGGCCACCACCTCTGAAGGTCTCGCTGTATGATAGTACAACATACAATGTGTGGTTTTCATGAGCAATAAAAAGGGCGCAAATGATGTTTATCTCTATTCCAATTTTCTGTAGAGCTTCCGGAACTCTCGGAACCGTGATGATGAAAACTTTTTTCTATGTGTGTAATAAAATGACTATAGGACCTTGTATCTACAAATGTTGTGCAATGTGACTTCCAATTAATTGTGTAACACCAGAAATCGAAGATTTAAATTGTTTATTTGCTTAATTATTATAGAGCAGTAGAATTAACACACAAGTTTGGTAAGAAATATTTGTCTATGAAACAATGCTGGCAGCAATTATGGACACTGAAATGCCCTTCAATCTCTTGCCAACACCTTTCGTTGCGCCACATGAAGTCCCACCCCTGCCCGCGGCCAGAATCGATACCCTTCTGCGAAATGTGGTTGCGAGAGAAAGTACTCGGCGTATTGCTCTGCACATTTACTCAGTAACTTTCTTTGACTCGTTTAGGATTCGGATTAACGTCCAAAACTACTACACTGTGAAATAATGGCCGCCAGCCGCCCTCTCATTCGCGAGGCAGGGGTAAAATTGTCACTACTGTATAACTAATAAGTGTCCTGTAACATTTAAACTCTTTCTTAAGACTCTCGGAGCCGATCACTAAAATGTGAAACGAGCACCGCAACCGTCATTATATCGTACCAAATTGGCTTCTCTCAACTCTCTTGCCTTTGGCTAATTCCACTCGCAGAATAAGCTGCCTAGTATTGAAATGTGGGTTGTATATCGTCACTGCTGAAATTTTGGTCGCATTTCTCTCATCAGATGCCATTCCTTTTCGTTGCCGTATTTTATTTTTCACACGTCCAGTTTATTGACTATTTTTATAACGTTTAAAAATACAGGTCTCGAGGGGTGACGCGATTAAGATACCTGTCAACACACAATACCATCACTACGCTAACAATATTGGCAAAATCCGCCGTAAACGATAACCATATCCACTATGTCGACTGTCGTGCACATTATGAATAGCTTTACGAGAAAACTGTCTGATCGTCACAACAGCACACTACATTCGTACGGCACGAAGGGCTAGGAGTCCCTCACGAGGGATGCTCAAGCGCCTGTTAGCAATTTTTTTCAATTGGACGCTGCTTCGGCGACTTGCGGGTCCGAAAACTCAGCAATCCTGCTGGGGAAAGAAGACCTGCAGTTTAACGTGGAATCAGAAACTTGTGGCGCTGTTGGCGTATTTGCACATCAGCGAGTGGCGAAGCCCAGCGTGAAGGCAGACTGAGAAAACCTGCAGTCTGGCCGGAATTCGGTCCCTCAACCTTACGGTTTCCACGCTCGCACTTTACCACTAGTCTTACGTTGGTACGCGAAGACAGATGTTTGTAGTACCACGGTCACAGATGGCGGGACAGTGGTTTTCGGCGTTTTATCATGTTACTATTTGATCAAGTTTTACACATATCATTTCTTTGAAGTCCTTTTCGAAGTGTCTTTCAGATATAACAAAAGACATGATTTAGTTCCATTAAAAGAAAAATCCCGTGTCATATTTCGGCAGCTACATATAAACGTTAAACATGACTCCTATCCGTCAGAAAATTAGCCATATTGTCCACTATAACCGCACCTCGATATGCAGCGTGTCCCAGGAGGAATGGTCAGTATTCAGGGATCGACAGGAACGATCATTCGAAGCACAACATTATAGTGAAGATGGGCTCTAAGTCTCATACCTTCAGAGCTATGAGCTCTGGTTCATCTTCGCTACAGTGAAACGTATCTCTTCTACTGAACAAGTGTTCATTGCTCCTAAGGTATGCATGTTACTGCCCATGTTTACTAGACGAGCTTTTCTTTGTTTAGTCCATAATGCCTCTTCCCAAATTAGGGAAAGTAAAGAGCTTGCAATAGATTTGTATCACAGTATGGAAGATGAGGTGCTATAGCTCTTTAAGGTATGCATTTTAGAGCCCATGTTTACAAGATTTTTTGATTTGCTTCGAATGATGATTCCTGTTGTATTTCCAAATATTGACAATTTCTCCTGGGACTCCCTGTATTTATTCATTGCGGATGTATTTGGTGTGGCCTGTCATAGCTGCTTCACCGTTAGGTCTATTCGACAGATACGTCATTAGGGAAAAAGCAGTGACGTGTACACTTTCGAAAAAAATTAGTTTACCCGTATTTTGATACGATGACGTCACGTAGCACCTGGGAGATAGTAGATGTACTGATAACGGTTTCAACGTCACCCACCAAGAGATAGCGTAGTATACCGTAAAACCAGACCAAAGTTGCAAATTCCACTTCTTTTTATTCAGTCAATGATTGGTTTCGGGCCGGGGCCCATTTTCAGATCATCGTAACATAGTCAAACATGGTCTTTCCGAAAATCCAAAAACCATGTCAAAAATGTGCAAACATGATCTTTCCGTTTTCGGAAATGCCATTTGTGACTGTTACCATGATCTGAAAATAGGCCCCAGCCTGAAACTATTTCGACTGAATAAAAGAAATGAGATTTGCAACTTTGGATTGATTAACAGAAGTTGCTGACCCACAGATATTCCAGCATGCTGAAAGTTCGTAGATAGCGTAATAGCATAGCTACCAGTGCGGCATCTGTTTCTACCCTTCAACAGGGAATGCTCACAGCCAGAACGCTCAGTGTAGTGCAGAATTGTGAAGTAAGCAGGCAACCGTGCCATAGAGACACATTCATGTTTAATGCAGCCAAGTGAGCGAGTTTTAAAAGGGTCAAATTGTGACCTTCACATTAGCGGGATGGTCCTTTCGGAGAATTACCCCACAAGATGGACTATTGCGTCGGTTGTGCAACGACGCTGGTATCAGTATCGCGTTAAGGTTCCCACACAAGTAGACGAGGTTCTGGATGTCCACGCAGCACAGACGCTCTCCAGGGTCGTCGTATTGTAAGGGCAGCAGTGGCAGATCGTACAGCAACCACAGCAGAGATGTACTATGTGATCCTAAGTATCCGGACCCTCCAAAAACATAAGTTTTTCATTTTAGGTGCATTGTGCTGCCATCTACTGCCAGGTACTCTACATCAGCAACCTTAGTAGTCATTAGACATCGTGAGAGAGCAGAATGGGACGCTCCGCGGAACCCACGGACTTCGAACGTGGTCACGTGATTGGGTGTCACTTGTGTCATACGTCTGTACGTCTGTACACGTACAGCACAAAAGCTCACAGGCCGACCTCGTCTGTTGGCTGATAGAGACCGCCGACAGTTGAAGACGGTCGTAATGTGTAATAGGCAGACATCTATCCAGACCCTCACACAGGAATTCCAAACTGCATCGGGATCCACTGCAAGTATTATGACAGTTAGGCGGGAGGTGAGAAAACTTGGATTTCGTGGTCGAGCGGTTGCTCATAAGCCACACATCACGCTGGTAAATGACAAACGATGACTCGCTTGGTGTAAGGAGCGTAAACATTGGATGACTGAACAGTGGACAAACGTTCTGTGGAGTGACGAATCACGGCACACAATGTGGCGATCCGATGGCAGGGTATGGGTATGGTGAATGCCCGGTGAATGCCATCTGCCAGCGTGTGTTCAGCCAACAGCAAAATTTGGAGGAGGTGGTGTTATGGTGTGGTTGTGTTTTTAATGGATGGGGCTTGCACCCCTTGTTTTTTTTGCGTGGAACTATCACAGCAGAGGCCTACATTGATGTTTTAAGGATCTTCTTGCTTCCCACTATTGAAGAGCAATTCGCGGATGGCGACTGCATCCTTCAACACGATCGAGCACCTGTTCATTAATGCACGGCCTGTGGCGGAGTGATTACACGACAATAACATTCCTGTAATTGACTGCCCTGCACAGAGTCCTGACCTGCATCCTACAGAACACCTTTGGGATGTTTTGAAACGCCGACTTCGTGCCAGACCTCACCGACCGACATCGATACCTCTCCTCAGCGCAGCACTCCGTGAATATGGGCTACCATTCCCAAAGAAACCTTCCAGCACCTGATAGAACGTATGCCTGCGAGAGTGGAAGCTGTCATCAAGGCTAAGGGTGGGCCAACACTATATTGAATTCCAACATTACCGATGGAGGGCTCCACGAACTTGTAAGTCATTTTCAGCCAGGCGTCCGGACACTTCTTGATCGCATAGTGTTATAAGTGGGCTTGTGAGCCCAGACGTGTCAACACGAACTACAGACACACACACCTCTAGCCTGTCTTCCACTCACGCCACAGCATCCACATCCTGTGTCTTCAGAGGATCACTTGGAATGAGCATCACGGTTTTCAGCAGTGAAAGCAGGTTCTGCTTGCACTCCAGTGATGGCCGTTTACACTTACGACGTAGACCTGGTGAGCGCTGTCTCTTAGAGTGGATTCGTCCAAGACAATGGCCCCACCCCAAACCTTATGGTCTGGGGTGCGACAAGCTACAACTCCTAGTCACCTTTGGTGTATCTGGAGGGGAGGCTAACCAGCAGTCGTTAGGAGCAGAATGTTGTTAGAACTGTTCTTTTGCCATTCTTGCAATTGGGATGTGATGTGTTGTTCCAACAGATCACCCCCACACTGCTCGTGAAATTGAACGTACTCTCCAAGACGTAAGGGAACTTCCCTGGTCGGAACGGCCTCTGGACATGTCTCCAGTGGATCACATGTGGGATGTGATGGGACGAGAAGTGACTTGTGCGACTTTTCAACCAAAAACTCTTACAGAACAACGATCTGTACGATCGACTGGATACCAACTGAGCGCCTGCATTGCCTCCCGCGCATGCTACAGCACGTACTAATATGGGTTTTCCAACATGGGTCGATACCTTGTACTGCAGAATCGCTCACGCTATTCATCTGTAAATGTCATCATTTCATGTACTCCATACGAACTGTTGCAACAGTAAATATTGAGTGAACTGAGAACCTCTAAATGGGTGCAGAAAGTTTTTGGCTGGCAGTATATATTAATAAGCGACCACTGCTTAATTCGGAACCTAGTACCACTCACGGGTTTCATATCTAACGTCTTCCAGGGACAACAACATCTTCATTTTCAATATGTTGCGTAATTACTGGCCAAATTTAAAATCTGAAGATGCTCTCATAATACACTCATGCAGAGGTATACTCTTATGTCAAAAGTTTAACATACTGACCGAGCGAGGTGGCGCAGTGGTTAGCACACTGGACTCGCATTCGGGAGGACGACGGTTCAATCCCGTCTCCGGCCATCCTGATTTAGGTTTTCCGTGATTTCCCTAAATCGCTTCAGGAAAATGCCGGGATGGTTCCTTTGAAAGGGCACGGCGGATTTCCTTCCCCATCCTTCCCTCACCCGAGCTTGCGCTCTGTCTCTAATGACCTCGTTGTCGACGTGACGTTAAACACTAATCTCCTCCTCCTCCTTAACATACTGAGATAAGTATTACAATTAGAAACTATGTGTTTGTCTTGAGAGTGTAACTGGCGGAGCGCAAATGCCCGGAATTCATTAATCCAGTATATGAGAATGAGAGGACGTAGCGACTTCCAGAGAACTTTAAACATAATTTGACGCCTTTATGAAACTGTTTCTCGCATAGACCTCCCACAAATTGATGACCGGAAGAAAGGTTGTCACTTGCTACATTTTCGTTGTTAATGCAGTACAACTTCAGATTCAGACATCACTGAATATACCTGCAAAATTATATCATTTTACGACACATATTCGGTGAGATATGACATTATAGACATTTGGATGCTTGGAAAAGTAGCTTCAGCTTAAAATGATGCGCAGTAAAACTTCAACATCCGGCATCTCGTTTAAGTTATTATTTCTTTATTACTGACTATTCGTAACACCCTCTGCAGACAGTATCTACATGTGTCTCTGAATATACTTGAAAAATTATAACACCGTAAGACACATAGTTCAGGAGCAATATTATAAACATTCAGATGCTGGAAAATTAGCGTTTTCTTAAAATGGAGCGGAAATTAGCCAGAATACACTCATTCAGTTATACAATGGAAAGTCATCCGAACCCTAGCGTCATTTCCTAATAGATTGCTAGAGTTGTAACATGGAATTTACCAGTACTGATATAAGGCTGTCATGCAAAATATAAGGATTGATGATCGGAACAGAAATCGAAATGGCTCTGTAGGAATTCACGTATTGGCAAGTATATGCTCCGTTGCTGTTGGAATGAGCAAGGTGACGTTGAATTAGGCTTCATAATTGGGATGATGCCTTTATTTGTCCTTATTCTGAGAACTTGTTCCAGACTTCGTACCCCATCTTGACAAAACACTCCAAGAGCGATGGCGTCGTTCTTGAAGGGATGATCGTCACAGGAAGAGAGAGAAGCGTAGCGAGAAGAAAGAACTCTGCATCTTCCCTTGAACTACAGTAGCTGCGACATGTTTTGACACAGCATGCTGTCCACCTTCAGGCAGACTGCCGAATGTGGGTCAGTGCGTGGAATGCAGCCCACGACCTTCACTCAGTACCCTCATTCCTCCGTGCCGCGCCAGCAATTATATTACGTCTCCGCCTTCTGCAATTTAGATCTCGAGGCGCCATTCTCGTGTTTCGGTATCGGAAACTTTCCAAGCTCGTTTGCCAAAGGTAGCACTTGCAAAACAGAAAGAATGAAGTGAAAACTGGGTAGGTGTTCTCTAGGTTACTCTGGTCGTGTGATATGATTGTGATTGTATTATTTTGTATATTTAATATTACCAATTAATTTTTTCGATCGTTGGAAGTATTTTTCTTTATTTACATTTGTCCCATTGTGCACTTTAACACCTTTACCAGTAACACTAGAAATGGCCTCATATCCCAGAACTAAGTCACAAAAATAATAAATATTAGTAAAACAGTGGTGAAAAGCGTTGTTTTCGTTAAATAATTACTGGTGGGCTGCAGCTGATCAACTAGTCTGACTTATTGAGGGTATCATGAAATACCTAGATAAGGTTAACTGATAAGCGTTCGACAGGATATAGTTTTCTTTGTGAGGAACAGCTGCTTGGTTTAACAAGAGAATATCATATGAAAGCTGGCACGCACGTAATTTCTATGTAAATCCATCTATTAAACAATCTAGACATATGGCAACCATTTCGGGAAAAATAGTACATCGTGGTTGATACAGGAATAAATTTTAAAGCTCTGCAAAGACTGCCACAAGGATAAATTTTAGACTAACTTTATACACTTCAGTATTTAACGAAGTAGACAAATAGTATGCTAAAAGAGCGGATTGTACCTCATAGTAGTAAATATATCGACAACTTCATTAACTTTCTCCGTTTTACAAAAAAGGTTTTTTTATACACCTATATTTGTGAAATACCAATATATCTGAACGTGAGACGATCTCCTGAGAGACATATTTGTTTCGATAGCTCTTGTAGCTCAGCACATAGTAAATAAAAATAATTCCGAACTAATGGGTTCTTTGATAATATATACGCTTCACGTACCATACAACAATGAAATGGTTTTACCGGTATGACATTCAGCCAATAAATAAACGTAAGTATCTAACGTGGCTGACAAATTTTTGAGGTTCCTAATTACAATATGTGGTTTAAGTAATATGGATACTTTCCAGATTATTTGATTTTGTATTGCAGATACCTCCTGATAACGACCTACGCTCGTAACTAGTTAGCAAAAAATAAAATACGTAGCAGTTACTGTAAAATAAAAAGAGCTTTTTTTGAAACAAGTAAGTTCGAATGGAGCGTCTAGTCAATGAGAAACCTCTGCAGTGCGAGAGTCTGAACTCTATAGCCACAGTAATATTGACAACACTCACAATTAAACCTACAGCACGTTTCCCACGGAGAAAGAGCGACATCTGCCCTGTGATTGCTACCAAATAGCCTGGAATAGCAACGCTGATCAGCGTAATATTATTTCTTTCGGATTGTCTGCTGCCTCAAGTATACTAGCTGAAAACATAACGCCACAGTTAATGACGCTAGGGTTCCGATGACTTTCCAGTGTATAACTGAGAAATGCAAGATTCTTTCTTTAGGTATGTTACACTTTTAAGTTGAGAACAAAATCCTAGCGTTATCAACCGCATGTATCTGTTGTGATGATCGAACTTTAATACAATGAACAAGTATTTTGGCTGCTTTGATTCAATACCGCGTAGGAGTATGCTTAGTCATATGTGTCTTCTTTGAAATCCGAACTATTTTACTATTAAAGTCTCAGAAAAGATTCTAAGTGACAGTCAGTAACAATGATTTGGGTTGTTTGTCATTTAGAAACCAAATAAAAGGTGGTAAAGTTATTAATCAGGCAGTTCATTGACTCCGCTTCATTTCTTTGTGGTAAATCTGCAAGCAAAGGAATGTCCAAGGACAAAATTAGACACTTGTTCATACCCGCTTATCTGTTTTCGCACCAACCCAAATAATCGTCAGTTTATATTCTTATGATTATATAATTTTATTGATTATTGCACGTTTTCAGACAGGTCGTTAGGCGAGTTGCTTTTACCATCTCCTGCCACAGCAGTATTTCCGTATTTTCACTATAGTCTTGAACTATTACTTGTGTACTGAGCAAGACCGCATGTGGATGAAGTTCAGGATCAAAAATGCATAATGTCTTTGTGATTCGTATTGTTTCATCCTAGGTCCTACTGTCGTTACTTTTCCTACTGTTGAAAATAAAAATTTGCCGAAAACTTATGATAACAGCATAACATATTTGGATTTTTAAATAAATTTTATGATTTGTGAGAAATTATATGATTAAAAGCTCCTCACCGCAAGTCGATCATGAGCAAATGTCATGTCGCTAACAGTGCCATTCTTTGACGATATTCTCTGACCATGATGTTAGCAACCACTGTGTTCTCGCACAGTGCCCTATTAGGTATCTATAAATACGAGGGCGGTTCAGAAAGTAACCTCCGATTGATCACAGTGCGGGTTGTGGGGGGAGTAGCGACGCCATCTGTGCGTTCACGCACTCAACAGGTCACTCGGCATCAAGCCGTGGTCGAGTGAACGTCGTACCTGCGCTAGTTTAGTTTTTGTGGCAGTTTGAAATGTGTGCTGCAATAGAAAACCCCGCCAAATGTGAAGTGCGTGCTGTCATAAGGTTTTTTACAGCCAAAGGATATTCTGCAGCAGCTATTCATCGTGAGCTTTGTGCCGTGTACGGACCAAGAGTTATGAGTGAAGGAGTTGTCCGTGAATGGGTACGTTTATTTAAAAGTGGACGAGAAAACGTTCATGATGAAGAGAGGAGTGGTAGACCATCATTGGTGACTGACGAACTCGTTCAGACAGTTGATGCAAAAGTTCGTGAAAATCGACGTTTCTCAATGTCGGAGTTGTCTACTGGTTTTCCACAGATTTCTAAGAGTCTCTTGTACGAGATAGTGACAGCAAGATTGGGTTCCCGTAAGTTCTGTGCACGATGGGTGCCCAAAATTTTTACCGACCACCACAAAACTCAAAGAATGGCCTCTGCATTAGACTTTCTGTCACGTTATGAGGACGAAGGAGAACCATTGTTAAACAGAATCGTAACCGGTGACGAAACCTGGATTAAGTACGTACGTGAACCCTGAGACAAAAGAACAATCGAAGATGTGGGCACATTCAAATTCGCCTACCAAACCAAGAAAAGCCTCGCAAGATTTTTCTGCCAGAAAACTGATGGCAACGGTGTTTTGGGATGCCAAAGGGGTGTTGTTGGTTGAATTAATGGAACGTGGTACGACCATTAATCAAGACGTGTACTGTGAAACAATAAAAAAGTTACGACGGGCTATACAGAACAAACGCCGTGGTATGCTGACTTCCGGTATCGTTTTTTTGCACGATAACGCCCGTCCCCACTCTGCTCGCAGAACAATGGCCCTTCTTCAGTCCTACAAGTGGGACGTTATCAACCATCCACCTTACAGCCCAGACCTGGCGCCAAGTGATTATCACCTCTTCATGCATTTGAAGAAATGGCTCGGGTCACAGCGGTTTGATGACGACGAAGAGCTCAAAGATGCGGTCACAGGCTGGCTCCAGGCACAAGCGGGTGATTTTTATGCAGAAGGAATTTCAAAGCTTGTGAAGAGATACGATAAGTGCCTCAATCGCTATGGAGACTATGTAGAAATATAGTGCAAAGATGTAGTTGTAAGATGTATATATTAAAAATATTTTTATTTGACTTGGTGTATTTTTTTAAATCAACCGGAGGTTACTTTCTGAACGGCCCTCGTATTAGCAATTCTTGATTAAATCTAGTTGAAGAACTGTTATATCATTTTTGGTCTGCTTAAGCTCTTCATCAATCCATTCACAGTTCCTAAAATCGGTATACAATTTACGGCATGGGTGGTTTTAAAAATTGGATGTATCCATTAAATTGCCAACTTCTTACCACTAGACCCCCCGCATACAGGGAAACAGATTTTTCGAGCGATAGAGATCATACACTAACAACAGACATAACCTGCAGTATCGCTAACTTGAGCATGTTGTAATATACCTAGAAAGTCAACGAATACGGGTAATAACAAAAAATAAAAGAATGAGTGCCAAATGTATTGCATTCGAGGACGACGCAGCAAATCATGAGCACCAATGAAATCAGGTACTCCCGCAGGAAACTTCATGAGATCGTTGACAAAACTCGCCTCCAAAACTTTTATGAGAAACACAGTACCTGGACTCCAGACACTCAGACCTAAGATGCCTTATATATATGGAAACAGCACTTAGATCCCTCACTTCACGTACTTCGGAGAAATTACCAGGAACACTGCCGATGACAAAGTTAGCAATTAAACAGGCCCAGAAAAGAAATTGAGTAAACCCTACACAATCATCTGGAATATTTATAACAGGAAATTCCTTTCCGCCAAAGGCAAACGGCGCCACCATTCAACAGTCGTTCTCCCAGAAGCAATCTGCGCAGTTGAGACCTCATTATTAACCTTAACTGCTAGTGTCAAGATGCAAGAAGGTATCCGTACGCGCAGAAGTTCAGAAGAAATGTATTCCATGAAGGAACAATTTAGTTTCATTGCACGGAAAAGACACTTGAAATTTTACGAATGAACAAATGAACCAAGAAAATCTCCCACATCATAAACAGGACCCGAAAAACCAATGTACAATGGCTAGCCGACACCCAAACGGATCATGAGGAAACCATCGTTGACCAACTGGCAATTTTACACGGCGATGTTCAGAGAGGTGATCGACTCTCATAAGTTCACATCCATGCAACTAACAGAAACAAGTCTAAAATGCGAAAACGCCTGGAAATTAGAGCGACGACAGATAAGGAGGCAGATTATCACCAGTTTTATTCAACTGCATGATGGGAAAAGTTGTAAGTGAGTGGAAAATAGAGGAAGGAAAAGAAAAAGGTTAATAACTACATAAAAGAGGGTGTATTGAAAGAAGAAAGAAATTGTATAGCTTTTGCAGGCGATCTTGTTGTAATAGATGGAACCCTAGAGAAGGCAAAGAAAAGACTATAACTTCTGAACGAGACAGCTGAAAAGGAAGGTCTACAAATATCGTATGAAAAGACAGGATACAGACCATTTTAAGACCCAAGTACAGCAACATCAAGGAAACAGACAACTTTAACTATTTGGGTGGAAATATAAACATAAAAAGTTAACAAGAAGTAATTAAAATCAGAAACGAAAAAATTAAGAGCATAAATGAATTGAAGAAACCTGTACAATGGGAAATGGTTTTCTAAACATGTTAAATTAAGGAATTACATTATGCTTGTAAAACCAGAATTCTTCTATTGGTCAGAAACTCCAAATTTAACTGGATAAAAATAGCATTAGAAGATTTGAAAAAAGATAGAAAAAATAATCTTGGGAAAAATAGTAGGTCCCACCAAGAACAGAGACTGCAATTGAGTTTTGAGACCAAATAAGGAAATATATTCATTTTGAACTATAATAACAGATGAGACCAGGAGAAGAGGTATTGCACTCTATGGACATCTAGAGAGAGTGAAGGAAGACAGATTAACAAAGAAGATCTACGTATTCTTCCAAAACAGGAAAACGGACAAAGAAAATGAGTGGAAGGCAAGACAAAAAAGAAATGCGAATTGAACAGGAGACTTTACTCAACAGGCAATTTCAGACTAGAAGTCAGGAAATCTGAAGGTTTCCAGGAAGATAAAACAAGCAGAAAAACTACTTACGTGAAATGCTCAGATAAGAGGAAAACATCTCGTGCTGAGAAAACGAAAAAATGCTATGGAAGACTGAGGAAAAAGAGGTATAACGTCTTATACTGACGAAGTCCTTAGATGGCTTGAAACATAATACAAAAAAGTAAGTTTTATATAGTTATCCACCCACTTCCCATTAGATCCTGGTATCGACCTCATCAGATCTCTCGTCCCCTCTATAATGGTCACGATGTCGACAGCACGTTAAATCCTAATTTATCTTTCTTCCTCCTTGTCACTTGGATTTCCACGAAGACTTTGCTTGGTCCATCTACCATCTATCCGCGCTGCTCTAGGTCCCGTTTACCTCATGTTCCGTTTCCGTTGCAGTCCTAATTACGTCTTCCACTCCAGTCACTTCTCTGGTCCCTGTACTTGTTTTCCTGCCTCTTTTGACAATTTCCAACATGAATGTTTCCCTTGCTAGCTTAACGACCCGTAGCTTTTTAAAGTTTCTCACATACGTCAAAACTGGTAACACACGCTGATTGTCAACGTTCTCTTTTAGACACGTTGGAAGCTTAATTTTGAAACCCTAGATTGATTTATGAAAATCACGCCATACGATTTTTAGTCTTTATGTATGAATTTTAGCTATTTGGTGGATTGGGGCCTCCTCTAGATTCCTCTATGCGTTATTTATTTCAGCTAAATGCATCGACTTATCTCTTCCATGTTTTCCAACCTCGTCTAGCCATAGTCCCTTAGAACACCATCTCGATCTTTTCTTATCTCTTGAAATCCGAAAAGAACTTCCTTTGTTCATTGACCATCTGTTCACCTAGGCATATATTCTGCTCACCTCTCTTTCCAGTTGCAATCAAACCAGAATGATATCTACAGTTCGGGTCTGTTACCTGATCAACATACTAATCCTCAACAAATTCATCGTTGTTAGCTAACCAACCGTCAGTTTGCGAATGTTTGTCGCATTATAAGCCCACGTATCACTATCGAAAATCAAAACGAGTAACACAGTATAACTGTAAGCTTAGTGCCTGAGACACATCGGAAGCTTCGTATTAAAAATTGTATTTAGTTTAAAAAAAGCACTCCAGGTCAGTTTCATTTTTCCCTTCATTTATTTTGCTATCTGTCTCGTCATTGTCTTCAATTTCTATCTCTCCAACAGCTCGACAAAGGGTTCAATCATTGTTCTGTGTAGTTTTCATTTCGATGTGTTGATTATAAATTTCTTTAACATTACTATAATTGATTTCCAATTGTATTTGTGAACCTAATCCATTAAAATTTACGTCATGTGGGGTACGACAGCCGTAAGAGTATATTTGTTAGAAGACTTTTTAAAGTGAAAGTTTCTAGTCTGGCGGTTAAATTTTGAATTAAAAATGTTTAAAATGTCTCTGAGCACTATTCGACTTAACATCTAAGGTCATCAGTCCCCTAGAACTTAGAACTACTTAAACCTAACTAACCTAAATGTTATATCGCTAGAGAAGGCCGAAACGCACGCTATAAGCTCACGCAGGATGGCGTGAGGTCTGAAACAGGATACGGAATGAATGCTATAAAGAAAAGTACGTAGCTGCTGGAATACTTAACTTTAATCCATCATTTGTATACATCGTTCTTGATGAGACATGCTTCATACGATAACTATCAATTGCTATGGCGCCTTGCTAGGTCGTAGCCATTGACTTAGCTGAAGGCTATTCTAACTATCTTCTCTGCAAATAAACGAGGCTTCGTCAGTGTTGCATCGCTAGCTAAGTCGTCCGTACAACTGGGGCGAGTGCTAGTAAGTCTCTCGAGACCTGCCGTGTGGTGGCGCTCGGTCTGCGATCACTGACAGTGGCGACACGCGGGTCCGACATGTACTAATGGACCGCGGCCGATTTAAAGCTACCACCTAGCAAGTGTGGTGTCTGGCGGTGACACCACATTCTTCCCCCGCAAATCGGCGAACGGTCGTGTTATAAGGCCGTGGGGAGGACCCCATGTTGGCGTATGCGATGAGGTGGGGAGCCTAACAACAGGCGAGGCTGCGCCACCCGCACCCGGCCATTCGGTCCGAGGGGAACTAGGAAACGCCTGAAAACCTAGTCCAGGGTGAACGCCAACATGCGGTGTATGCGCCCGTAGAGAGACAGGAGGGGCCGAAGTGTCAACCTCCATCGCGTTGGGGTACCCGACGCGCGAAGACGCCATGTGGTCCGGAGCGGGCAAGAGTTCCATGGCGGAGGACTGCTGGTCACGGGAAGCGATCGGCGGCGCGTGACCCAGGGAGGCGCTTGGCGGCTGCAGCGACGCGTCCACTGCGGGCGGCGGCGGCGGCGGCGGCGGCGGCGGCGGCGCGTCGCCATGGGGCAAATTGGAAGGCAGCGTCGGTAACACCTGGGGATGAGGCGAGTCAGTAGATGGATCCCCAGGGCGCTGACCGGACGGCACCGTCGCTGAAAGCAGACGGGGAGCGGCAGAACCCCTGCAACGACAGAGGCGCAGCTGATTGAGATGCCGACGCACCTCACCAGAGGCCCCCAAAACCAAATACATCGCGAGGCCGAGGCAGCGAAGAATGCGCCCTGCGAGCCAACGCCGTGAACCGCGATAGTTGCGATAGAATACAACGTCGCCTGGAGCAAAAGCAGGAGTCTGCCGCTGCACAGGAACCTGATACGGCGCATGCAGCAAAGACATCAAGGTTCGATGAGGACGACCGTGGAGCAACTCAGCCGGCGAGCGACCATCTCGGGGCTGAGAGCGATAAGAAGACAAAAAGAGCAACAACGCGTCCTCCCGAGAATGCGACTCTTTCAACTTCAACATCTGTGACTGGAAAGTCCGGACCAATCGTTCAGCGGCACCGTTTGACTGAGGCGAAAACGGCGCGGATGTCAGATGTTGAATACCATTAGCCTTGCAGAATGACAAATTCTGCAGACATGAATTGTGGGCCATTGTCGGAAACAATAGTCTGTGGAAGACCTTCAATGGAAAAGATAGATAACGCTTGGATGGTGGCAGATGACGTCGTGGAAGACATCCGGACAACAAAAGGAAAATTACTGAAAGAATCTACCACCACCAACCATCGAGCATTCCAGAATGGACCAGCAAAATCGATGTTCAAGCGTTGCCAAGGGGAAATGGCTTTCGGCCATGCAAAGAATTTCCGCGGTGGTGCGGATTGTTGTTCGGCTCACGCCATGCAAGAAGAGCACATATTCGTAATCGCATCATCGATTCCGAACCAAGTACAGTGCTGACGAGCAAGTTGTTTCGTTCGCACAATACCCCAATGTCCTTGGTGGAGAAGCCGTAAGACAGAGGACTGTAACGAACGTGGGACCACGACCCTGGACTGATCATTATCAGAACGCAACAGCAAAAGACCACGTCGTACAAAAAGTCTCTCCTTGTGAGCAAAAAATCTGCGAACCAATGGATCCTCGATCCGTGACTTTGACAAGGGCCATTGCGTAGCAAGAAAACGCAAAACCGTAGCAAGGACAGGGTCAGCAGCTGTGGCTGTAGCTACACGAAGAAAATCAATCGGAAACGATTCGACCACGTCATCGGTTTCCGCATCAATGAACATGCAAGCAAGTTCGGAGGAATCGAATGCTCTATCCTCAGCAACAGGCAAACGGGACAACGCATCGGCGTTTCCGTGCTTAGCAGTGAACCGATACAAGATATCGTAGAGGTACTGCGAGAGGAAAATAGACCAGCGAATAAATTTCGGCGCTGTACGTGGAGGTACAGGCTTGTTCGGATGAAAAAGCCATGTCAAAGGTTTGTGGTCTGTGATGATGGTAAAGTGACGACCATACAAGAAATCATGAAACTTTGTAACACCAAACACGAGAGCCAAAGCTTCTTTCTCGATTTGTGAATAATTTCTTTGCGCTGACGAGAGCAATTTGGACGCAAAGGCAATAGGGCGATCATGCGAGCCATCTTTGTGCGCAAGCACAGCACCGATCCCGACATCCGATGCATCTACCATCAACAAAAGTGGTTTCTGGGGATCGAATGGCGTAAGGCAAGTATTAGATGGTTCAAATGGCTCTGAGCACTATGGGACTTAACATCTATGGTCATCAGTCCCCTAGAACTTAGAACTACTTAAACCTAACTAACCTAAGGACAGCCCACAACACCCAGCCATCACGAGGCAGAGAAAATGCCTGACCCCGCCGGGAATCGAACCCGGGACAAGTATTAGAAAGCAACGCCGATTTCAACTGGCGAAAGGCGCGTTCGCATTCCGTCGTCCAGACAAACGGAACACCTTTACGGCGTAAGCGATGAAGCGGAGCTGAAATGGAAGAGGCTTGCGGCACATATTTTGCACAATAATTAATTTTTCCCAACACACTCTGTAGCTGCTTCAAATTCTGCGACGAAGGCAAGTCGTGTATGGCACGGAGGTGCTCTGGACTCGGATGTATGCCTTGGGCATTGATTACATGTCCCAAACATGGTAAGTCACCAGCAAAAAACACATTTGTCCTTCCGCAAGTGAAGACCATTTTGTCGCAAGACCTGAAATAATGTCCGGAGGTTTGCTAAATGTTCGTCTTCTGTCTTTCCGGAGATCACAATATCGTCCAGATAGTTTGCTGCAATAGGGACCGACGCACAAACAGTTTGTAGATACTGCTGAAACAATGCAGGGGCGGATGCACACCCGAATGGCAGTCTTTTGAAGCGATACAAACCAAGATGCGTGTTAACCACCAATACGAGCTGGGATTCGTCGTCCACTGGTATTTGCAAGTACGCATCTGCTAGGTCCAACTTAGAAAAATATTTACCCGGGCACAGTTTGTCAAAAAGATCTTCCGGGCGGGGTAATGGATAAGTTGCAATCACTAGTTGTGGATTCACTGTGGCCTTGAAGTCCACGCAAAGCCTCAACGTTCCGGAAGGTTTTGGCAAAATTACTAAGGGTGAGGCCCAGAGAGAAGCCTGCACACGTTCAATTACACCTTGTGATTCCAAATCGTGCAATGATCTTGCGACCTCATCACGCAATGCGTGGGCAACATTGCGCGCCCTGAAAAATTTCGGTTGCGCGTTTACTTTCAGATACAAATGTGCTTTATAGTTCTTAGCGCAACCAAGGCCCGGTGCAAAAATGTCTGCAAATTCTGCACATAGACGAGAAACACTGTCTGAAGGCACAGTCTGGTTCACTGATAGGACCTGATTGACTATAGACAAGTTAAACAACTGAAATAAATCTAAACCAAACAAGTTCACTGCAGAAGAACGAAGGACGTAAAATGACACAAGTTTTGTTTTTCCCTTGTATGTTGCAAGAAGGCTGCACTGTTCTAACACAGGGATATGCTGTCCTGAATATGTAGTTAGCGTAACATTTGCAGCACGCAACGGGGGTGTGCCCAGTTGTTTGTACGTGTCTTTATTGAGCAATGAAACTGCAGCTCCTGTATCGAGCTGGAATGGGATCACGTTGCCATTATTGTCCAAGTCTACAAAAGGTTTATTGTCCTGCTGACGACAAGAGCGACTGTCTCGTGCAGTGTGAACAGACACTGGTACAGAATCACTCGCTAATTGACGTGATTTCCGGCGACGTCGACTCACACTTTAAGTGGGACGCACACTGTCACCGTTAGCGAGAGTGGCACTGGGCGGAGTGGAATTAACTACATGAATTTGCACGGGCGAAGGTTCACGAGCCTGAGTATTCTTGGTTCGATTCCGGCGCGAAGCAAAGGGCCTGCAATGGTTTTTAGTGTCCGATCTGAGCTTCTTCTGGCAAACACTCTGAAAATGTCCTTTTTTATTACAGAAAAAGCAAATAGCTTGGCGTGACGGGCAATTCTCACGCGAATGTCTAGTAGCACACCGCGGGCATGACTTTAGTACTGCATTTGCATGCTGGCGAGGGACACGTGGCTGCGCGGACGTGCGCGAGGGCTGTTTGTAGTTCCGTGCAGCTCGCCCGGCAGGCCGGTTAATATGACACAGCTGGCGAAGTTTCAAATGATTCCTGAGCAAAGGCAAGTGTGTCATGCCTATCCAATATGTCTATCACTTGTTGAAGGGAGGGATTGACTAGTTTCAAAATTTGCTCCCGTATACGAACATCAGAAACGTTCTGTGCAATTGCGTCACGTACCATAGTATCTGAATAAGGGAGTCCACATTCACACTCAAAAGCACAATCCCTTGCAAGGCCTTGCAAAGTTGCAACCCACTCCCGGTTAGGTTGACCGGCCGTACGTTTTGTACGAAAGAAAGTATACCTTTTTGCAACTACATTAACTGATTCCTTGAAATAGGCATCTAAAGCAGACAATTTCTTCGTAGGACAGAGTTGCTACGTCGCGTTGGGGAAATAATTTCACTATCACACGGTACGTCTGCACCCCTACACACGCCAATAAATGAGGCTGCCGCTCGTTACCTTGAATTCTGTAGGCGGCGAGATGAAATCCAAATTGGCGTGACCACTCCGTCCAGCTTTCCATTGCCGAGTCAAATGGCCGGAACGGGGGTGCAACAGAATGTTGTGGCTGCGGTAGCGGTGAAGCGGCGGCCGCCGCATCGGTTTGCATTGCACGTTGACCCTGGACGAGCTGTCCAAGGGCATCCAATAACGCCTGCGTCTGCTGATTCTGCAAGCGATAAAATTCGGACAGTACATCTGGAGATTGTGGCGAAGCCATGACACAAATAAATTAGAGCAATACGAACGCGAAATCCTCTTTTAAGCCTCGTTGCCACTTGTTATATTGCTAGAGAAGACCGAAATGCACGCTATAAGCTCACGCAGGATGGCGTGAGGTCTGAAACAGGATACGGAATGAATGCTATAAAGAAAAGTACGTAGCTGCTGGAATACTTAACTTTAATCCATCATTTGTATACGTCGTTCTTGGTGAGACATGCTTCATACGATAACTATCAATTGCTATGGCGCCTTGGTAGGTCGTAGCCATTGACTTAGCTGAAGGCTATTCTAACTATCTTCTCTGCAAATAAACGAGGCTTCGTCAGTGTTGCATCGCTAGCTAAGTCGTCCGTACAACTGGGGCGAGTGCTAGTACGTCTCTCGAGACCTGCCGTGTGGTGGCGCTCGGTCTGCGATCACTGACAGTGGCGACACGCGGGTCCGACATGTACTAATGGACCGCGGCCGATTTAAAGCTACCACCTAGCAAGTGTGGTGTCTGGCGGTGACACCACACTAAGGACATCACACACATACATGCCTGAGGCAAGATTCGAACCTGCGACCGTAGCGGTCTCGCGCTTCCAGGCTGAAGCGCCTAGAACCGCTCGGCCACTTCGGCCAGCTGATTTGGAATTAATACAAGCCCACGGCCACCTTATACCTCTAGAGGAAATGGAATCAACCTTCCATAGTTAATAAAAACAAATCGTAGTAAAACAAGATAAGCAACGGCAATGCTCATTGCTGTCACAGGGTAACAAATAAAACTAAATCATGCTGATACAGTGCAGAGAATGTAATGTTCATTGCTTTCACGAAATTTTAAACAAATTATCCTTGTACTTGGCCATTGTGCACAGGGACAGCGCTGACACATTGCAATTACCCAGTTGGGTATACAAAAGGTCGTATTTATTCTGAGTAGGCTGGCTAAAAACGAAAAGTTTTAAGGCAGTTAAAGGATCTTGAAATTTGAGCGAGGTCGTCGCGTGGAGATGAAGCACCGAGATTCTTATCTGTGCAGCTTGCGAATTCAAACTTAACGAATCCAGAAGTACAGTTTACCATAAATCAAACTGGCACCGCAAGCTGAGTATTAGAAAGAGACAAGTAAGCGAGCTGCTCAGAATATGGATCGTGCTAACGCCGATTGTGAACTTACATTTCCTCAAGAACAATAGAGTGTAGCGAACAGCAATAGATTCGCAGTAGATGCGATTCACCGAAAGTTACCTCTCCAGATGGTAGCCGGCTAACTTACTTGCTCCTTTTTCCACTCCCCATTAAAATAAAGAAATAAAAAGAACCTCTACGTGGAGGGAACAACTCTATGCTATTTTGTGACGGGTGAGTATTGCTGCTAAACTAATGAAAAGAAGGGTAAAGCACACATAACATCCCTTCCTTTGTCTACAAAACATCTATCTTTAAACACAAAGTTGGTCTTGAATAACGCAATTCCATTGGTTGAATCTAATTTTTAGAGCAAACGCAACTGACTCTCCACGCTGGCCGAATATTGTCATGATGTCTTGCTTTTTGATATTGATGCAGAAAGGCAAAAATGTCATGGTCAATTATTCTCAGTGGACTGCAGAGTGGCACGGCATTCACCGGTCATAGGTGCTGCCAGCCGCAGCCTGGCTTTCAAAATCTGTGGAGGAGGTGGTTACCCGTCTTCCGCGAAAACTGCCTTTATTCCCAAAGGAGGCACTTTTAACTTATGAGATTCACAGACTGCCTTTTGCTGAAAAAAGAGGCCACAGAAACATTTCCATTGATACACCAACCCAATGTGGATGGCACAAGTCTAGAATTCTAAGCACACAGCTCCAGTTTTCTCACTAAAATAACCATGAATGTGGGTCAGGAAACGAATTAATATCACGTAACAATATGTGACAGTAGCATCACATAACCCCTTCATCCATCCAAAAATATGTGTGAAAAGAAAAAAAACGGAATTGCAGAACTCCTTCGTCAAATGGGTTGGGAAACATAGAAATCCACTAACTCAAATGAGCAACGAAAAGACTCATATCAGTCTTGAATTAGGAGAAGAAAAAGAGCAAAGCATTATATTTCCTGAAAACATAACATGAGGATATATATGGTACCTCATGTTCATTAAAAGGTTATCTATGTTAGCAAAATAAATAAATAAACAAACAAAAAAATAAAAAGTAAATACATAAAAAAGTAAATAAAAATAAAAAATCAATGGCAATGATCTTTGTTACATATGAATATTTACAAAATTAGCTCTCGGTCTGGGTTACAGCGCAGACTTGCAGCAATGAACATGGTTTTGACAGACGTGAAATAAAACAAAGTATTCATCTTACGCAGACCAAAATTTGTGGGTACAACTCCAAAAATATTGAAATTAATTCGACATAACATCTACTTCTCTTTACCAGAATTGAAACCTAATACTTCCTCACAATGGGATAGTCTGACCATAACAACAATTGATTATGAAGCTAGAAGAAGTCTGGCATAGTGATCTAAGGTGAAAAAAGGCATAAAGTAAGTAAATTACTCTAAATTAATCTAGTGACGACAAATTAGTGAGTGGTAGGTTACTTTATTAAATGATGGTGACTGCCGAGTTTTTATCTAGAAAAGTTGGTGTGAAGTACCATTTACATTCCTTGGGGCTTCTAAAATCAAAGTAAAATTAAGTACATTCGTGTGTACATTTACAAAAATGAACTGTATTTGCATGTGCTCACTGTGTGCATTTACAATGAAAATGTAAGTGCACAGCGACTCTTTTAGCGGATAGACTGCCACTCCAGCGCCTACGGGTTCGCTGACCCTGGTACGAGTCAACGCCTGCAGTTTCTCAAGGATTGCATAGGACAGACCAGCGCGTGGAGGGCCCAGTGAATCACAATGTATGCCACCCCCCTGAGCCAGGCAGACCCTTCCGAGGGATAACAGACCCTCGCTGTACCTGATAGCTGAACTTCCTCTTGTGCCTCCTCATAATTCGCCTGTTCCTGAAACAGTTGTTAACTTTTATGAGCAAAGTTTGGCCACTTCATATCGACTCAGCACAGCACATGGTAAGCATGTCATTATGTTTTGCAAGACAGAATGTGCAACTATGAAGAATGTAATGTAAGATTTTTAGCTCTAGTTATTTCACTGCAATTTAACGCAAAGTAGTTCATGGTTACTACACCAAAAATTAGTTTCGAATCCTGACTGAAAAATCTTCCTTACTAAAAAAAAATCTCCGATAATCTTGTTTCTTCCAAAAGTCTGAGGTTTAGCAAATTAATATTGGTATTCAACTTTAGGTCTGTCCAAATGGTGAGCAAAGTGAGTTGTGTGTTATGCATCAAGTTCGGATAGGGTGGTGTAATTCGATTTAACGTTTCCTAGCCACACACGCCAGTGAACGTGTAAAAAAATTAAATAAGGTGTACATAGTACCTAACAAAAACAGGGCCTATACTGCCGAACGCCCTATGGGCAAAATCTGGTGTCTGACACATCCTAAAAGTCAACTCAGCAAGTACTACAGGATATTCCTTGCACCTTCGGTAGTCCAAAATACTCATAATAATATCTACAGTGCATTCTGTGACCACGCAGAACACGAAATCCATTAATCCTACTCATGCCACATGCAAAACGTCACCTCTTGCGACATTCTATGATTCGTAGCACCCTTTAAAAATCTACAACAAAGGACTGACACTAATCGTTACGGCCCCCCCATCCCCAAAAAAATTTGCCACCTCACCAAAAAACATATATCACACAACATATGAACTAGACATAAGAAACAAAACCACAAGGTGAGGCACCACAAGAAAATCAGTTTTAGAGGAACTGTGCCGTATTTTGTTACCGTATATCTTATTCGTACTTCTGAAACAAAATTACAATAACGTTTTCAGGATCTACAGAATATTCTCGCTGATGGTGACTGCTCTGCGAAATAAAGCATTTGCAAAACAGGCATTATTCTTGTACAATAAGAAATTATCGTTCCATACGATATTGCGACGAGCGTCTGTGGGCCTATAAACAAATTTTGATATAAAATTAATCCTGTGAGGTGCATCTAATTCAAACGCCCTACACATCTGTTTACTCTTTTACATTCCTCTACAGGCACATGTACAAGGCACATGTACAAGATATAGTAACTACAAATCAAATCACAACATAAATTACGCAAAAACGATACTGTTAGTACCAAAAAGAACTTGTGAGTGTGGAGCACTCTAAATAACTTACGTAAAAAATAAATTAGGAAACATAAACTAAAACTTAGGCAACCATATTGTATAAAAACTTCAAAATTGTAGAAATGGTGCATCCCGTCCATAACGTGTCCAGGACAGCCGCGTTTCCAAACACCAAGCATTTTATTCGGAATGGTAAAACATATAGGGAGAACTGCTTAGATGAGTTATTCTCCACATTGCAAGAGAGGCAGTGGTTTCTTACCATCACTTTCTGCCCAGTGCATGAGAAATGATGCTTTATGTTCTTGGCATATCTCCTCTGCTGTTGTACCAATTTCTTCGAGTTGGAAGTAGCCTTTGCAATCACCTCTTTATGCCTTCTGGGTGGCGTGTGCCAGTATAAATTCCATTTATCTTCCTCCTCCACTGCATTCCCTTCCACGTCTTCAAAATGAATTGTTTACGGTTGTCTGAGAGCATATGTTTCACATGCCCAACTACATCTAGGAAATCTCTGACGAACGCCTTCACAACAAAACTCCCGATATCCTTTTTCAGAAGTATTAGCCTAACCTATTCGGACACTAACTCCAGGGCAATGAGGATGTATTGGTGTCCGCCTTTTGTCCTTCAGATTCGGTCCCAGAGGTCCACAGTCATGTAATCACACAGGCTCCTAGGAATAAAGGGGGAAAAACAATTGTAAATAACAAATTTTTGTTGTGAAAAGAAATTTTTATCATCGAAGACGTGTCGTTGATGGTTAAGGACCGCGATGAAGGACACATTTCCCTCACAATCACTTTATCTTGCGTCACTGACGGTGAACCGCTAGACACAGAATTATCACAAACACGCCGCTCAGTATTAGCTCTTATCCTACACTCTGCCAGGGGCAGTAATGGCTCCACAACTCGAGGCCGCACTCTCTCCTTCCTGAAGTCCTTAAAGCCCTTTTTAAGTAAGACAAACTCCTCACTTTCCGACAACTGCACAGGTTCTATAGAAAGGCTCTATAGTTGCAGGTTCCATACGCTCCCCCATAGCCACTCCCGCTTTGTCAAAGTGAGTTGTTTGTCTCCTCCACTTTCTTCAAATTTGTCTCAACATGGACCAGCCTGGTCACATTGCTTTCGACTGACTTAGACAGCTCAACCACTTTTTCGTCTTTCAATTCTATCGAATTCTCCTCGTAATGCGGCCGTCTTTTCCCTAAATTATTTTCCGCCCGCTCCGGCTTTTTTTCTGTCTGTTTATGCTCGTTTGCTATCTCCCTCAGATTTCTTATTCTTTCCACTGCTTCTTTTCTGTCTGCTTTGGCTTTTCTATTTCTTTTCTTTGTCTTTTTTTCTGCCTGTTTGCGCTTTTTCTGTCTCAGCTTCTTCTAGCATCTGCTTTGCTCACAATATCCCTCACGTTTCAGCTGCTCTTCGCTACTGTCTATTTCGTTTTCCGGATCTCGCAAGTTTTTCTCTGTTGATTTGCTGTTGTGATTTTCTGAGTTTCAGGCAACACAACTACTGCTCATGCCTTTCCCGCAAAAAATCCGAAATGGCTTGCTCTGAATACACTGAATCCTTCGGGCCAAAAACTTTTGTTGGTTCTCAAGATTATGTTCGACTAGCATCTATGCAGAAGTTGAAATTGAAAATTATCTCACAAGATTTAAAATGAGCAAATAAACCTACATACAAGAAGACCTTCAAACAAAAATACAAAATCTTCACAAGCAATACAGATGTCTCAATAAGATCCCCCAAAACACAGGAACATACAAATAATCAAAACAGAACAGAAACCGAAGGTGGGTAGGAGAAAGCAAAGGGACGGAAATACTGACGTCACCTGCATCGGGACTTTATGCGGAATCAGTGGTGATGAGTGAAAATACACTCCTGGAAATGGAAAAAAGAACACATTGACACCGGTGTGTCATACCCACCATACTTGCTCCGGACACTACGAGAGGGCTGTACAAGCAATGATCACACGCACGGCACAGCGGACACACCAGGAACCGCGGTGTTGGCCGTCGAATGGCGCTAGCTGCGCAGCATTTGTGCACCGCCGCCGTCAGTGTCAGCCAGTTTGCCGTGGCATACGGAGCTCCATCGCAGTCTTTAACACTGGTAGCATGCCGCGACAGCGTGGACGTGAACCGTATGTGCAGTTGACGGACTTTGAGCGAGGGCGTATAGTGGGCATGCGGGAGGCCGGGTGGACGTACCGCCGAATTGCTCAACACGTGGGGCGTGAGGTCTCCACAGTACATCGATGTTGTCGCCAGTGGTCGGCGGAAGGTGCACGTGCCCGTCGACCTGGGACCGGACCGCAGTGACGCACGGATGCACGCCAAGACCGTAGGATCCTACGCAGTGCCGTAGGGGACCGCACCGTCACTTCCCAGCAAATTAGGGACACTGTTGCTCCTGGGGTATCGGCGAGGACCATTCGCAACCGTCTCCATGAAGCTGGGCTACGGTCCCGCACACCGTTAGGCCGTCTTCCGCTCACGCCCCAACATCGTGCAGCCCGCCTCCAGTGGTGTCGCGACAGGCGTGAATGGAGGGACGAATGGAGACGTGTCGTCTTCAGCGATGAGAGTCGCTTCTGCCTTGGTGCCAATGATGGTCGTATGCGTGTTTGGCGCCGTGCAGGTGAGCGCCACAATCAGGACTGCATACGACCGAGGCACACAGGGCCAACACCCGGCATCATGGTGTGGGGAGCGATCTCCTACACTGGCCGTACACCACTGGTGATCGTCGAGGGGACACTGAATAGTGCACGGTACATCCAAACCGTCATCGAACCCATCGTTCTACCATTCCTAGACCGGCAAGGGAACTTGCTGTTCCAACAGGACAATGCACGTCCGCATGTATCCCGTGCCACCCAACGTGCTCTAGAAGGTGTAGGTCAACTACCCTGGCCAGCAAGATCTCCGGATCTGTCCCCCATTGAGCATGTTTGGGACTGGATGAAGCGTCGTCTCACGCGGTCTGCACGTCCAGCACGAACGCTGGTCCAACTGAGGCGCCAGGTGGAAATGGCATGGCAAGCCGTTCCACAGGACTACATCCATCATCTCTACAATCGTCTCCATGGGAGAATAGCAGCCTGCATTGCTGCGAAAGGTGGATATACACTGTACTAGTGCCGACATTGTGCATGCTCTGTTGCCTGTGTCTATGTGCCTGTGGTTCTGTCAGTGTGATCATGTGATGTATCTGACCCCAGGAATGTGTCAATAAAGTTTCCCCTTCCTGGGACAATGAATTCACGGTGTTCTTATTTCAATTTCCAGGAGTGTATGTACTGGACGGGGATTCAAGCCTGGGATCTGTTACTTACTAGCGAACTGCGTTAATCACTACGCCATCCAGACACACCGGTCTGTGCACCAGCAGACTATCTCAGGACGCCTCTCGGCCGAGTCACATTCCCACCTAGCGCCACCTATCCACAGGGGGCCGGACGTAATTGTGCATCCGCACTAAAGGTTGTGGATTCATTCCCTATCACAGCAAATCAGTATGCATCACAGATGCGGATTCTGCGTTGTCTGTTATTTTGGAGAGGTGCAAAAGAACAGACACCACCTATTCGTATATAAAATAAAATATACAGGCAGCAAAAAGTTTGCATGTTCTATGCTGTCATATAATGCAGCTGCTGGTTCAAGCATATAGCAATATAGCCGCGATGTCTGGGGCGCCCCATCCATAACACGGATTCCTACACTTTTTTCCCTTCCGCCGGTGTGCCCCAAGGTTCCGCCCTCTCCCCTCTTCTGTACCTTTTGTACACGGCGGACATGCCGCCGCCTTCACCCCCCATCCACCTTCTCCAGTACGCCGATGACATCGCCTTCCTTGCCCTCGCCCCCACCCTGCAGTGCTCCCAACACCTTCTCCAATCCCATCTTGACCGGTTCACTGCTTGGTGCTACAAGTGGTCGCTCAAGGTCAATCCTTCTAAGACCCAGGCGATCATTGTCGGCAAAACCATACCTTCCTTCCGTCTGCTCGACTTCTATGTAACCGTTTATGGCCGTCCTATCGCCCTCACCCCCACCCTTAAGTACCTTGGCGTCACACTTGACTGTCGCCTCTCCAGGATCCCCCCATTTCCAGACAATCCAAGACAAGGCACGCTCTCGACTCCGTCTCTTCAAGCTCCTCTCTGGCCGCACATGGGGCCTGGACCCCTGCACCATTCTCCGCACATATAAGTCCCTCATCCGCCCTATCCTTTGCTATGCCCACACTGCCTGGATCTCCACCCCTCCTACCTTTTACAAATCCCTTCAAATCCTAGAACGCCATGCTCGCCCATCGCATCCATGGTCCTCTCCCCCACACGGATCCTGTATGACCTTATTCCGTTCCCACACTTCCTCCTTTTCCTCGAATTGATATGGATCCTCTACACCTCCCGTAAACTAGATCCCCCTCATCCACTTGTCTCTCCCATCCTCTCCCAACCCCGTCTGCTGCCACACCTGTATTCCCACATCCCATCTGCTCTCCATCACTCCACTCTCCTTACCCTCTCCCAAGGTGGGTTCCACCAGCTCCCCCTCCATGATGATTCCCCCATCTTTTCCATCTACCCCTCCTATCAACTTCGATCCTCCTCTCCCACTTCCTGTGCTTTTTCCTCAGAGCATCCTCTGTCCCTTCTCTCCCTCCTCCCTTCCTCCCCCTTCCTCCCCCTGGGCATCCCCTACCCCCCATACCTTCCTTCCTCCCCCCATCTCCTCTGCCCCTGGCATCTCCACTGTCCCTTCTCCCTTCTCCCCCACCTTTCTTTCCCCTTTTGGCAGGTCACCGGACTCGCACACGTTACGTGGACATTAACGCGCTAGAGATCATCGCCATCTGTTTTGTATGTGTGCCGTCGTGTTTGTGCTTCAGTGTTTTCGCCGCCCACGCTCCATCGTTCACTTGTGTCATATCATTCATCTGTGTTCGTGTACAGTGCTGACAGTTTTTTGTTTTTTTCATCGCGTGTGAATGGCTTCGTGTTTTTTTAAATTACCGTGTCTACTGTTTTTGTCCAACGTTATGTTCAGTTAATTCTGTGTCTTCATTGTTTTCTCCTTGTGTTACCTGTGGCTGAAGAGCGGCGTAATGTTACCGCTGACACCTTGTGTAAGGTGTAAAATGACAATAAAGGAAAAAAAAGTCTGCGGCGCCGTATCACGATTCGCATGGCTCCCCCCGTCGGAGGTTCGTGTCCTCCCTCTGGGGCGTGGGGTGTGCGTTGTCCTTAACGTAAGTTAGTTTAAGCTAGATTAAGTAGTGTGTAGGCTTAGGGACCGATGACATCAGCGGTTTGGTCCCATAGGACCTTACCAAAAATCAGATAAAATAGGGAAAATGGTCGCAGCAACTTTTTGTGCACCAAGAGGTGTTTCACTGTACTGTCCTAACTGCAGGAAACTCCAAGGCCACCTCACACCTCCAGGGGAAGTAACCTCAACTTTCCCTAGTTAATAAAACTAAATCATACCAATACAAGATGAATAATTGTAATACTCGTTGCTGTCATAGACTAACAAATAAAACTAAATCATTCTGATACCAGATGAGTTTAATGCTCACTGCTTTCGCAAAATAATAAGTAAATTGTCCTTGTACTTGGCCACTGTGCACAAGGACAACGCCAACTCAGTGAAGCTAAACAACTGGATTACAAAAGGTATATGTATTTTTAATGGGTTGCCTAGCCAGGAAAAGTTGTAGGACACGTAAAAGGATCTTGAAATGCAAGTCAAGGCGGCATACAGCGAAACTTATATGCTCTATATGTTTCAAGAAATTAACAACTAACTGAGAGAGAGCAAAATTATCTGAATATTTAATTAAATTGACCAAGAAAGGTCCTAATACTGTGCGAATGTCAGAATATACCTGGAAGAGTGCTTAGAGAATGAAGCATGAGCATCCTTATTTGTGCAGCTTGCGAATCAGTGTAAAGAGTCAAAAATTACAGTTTACTATAAACGAAATTTGCAACGCAAGCTGCGTATTAGAAACAGCGAGCTTCTCAGAATATGCATCGTGCTGCCACAGACTGCGAACTTATATTTCTCAAGAACAGCAAAGTGCAGCAAACAGCAAGAGATGACTGCTAAGATACAATCCCTCAAAAATTATCCCTCTGGATCGTAGGCGGCCGCCGATTCCCCTAACTTACTTACTCATTGCCAAATCTCCGTTTAAAAAAAAAAAACTCCACTGAAGGGGAAAACTCTATGCTGTTGCCAATGTGACAGGCAAGACGTGTTCCTAAAATCATGAAAAACCAGGGGAAAGCGCACATAACATCCCTCCTTTTGTCTGTAAAACAAACATTTTTAAACACGAAGTTGGTACTGGGCTGAAGCAGTGTCTTCATGATTGGTCAGCGATGTTTACAAAGAACGCTGTCTTGAGCCACGCAGCTCTGTCGGCTGAAACAAACTTCAAGAGCGATTGTAACTGGCTGTCCTATACTGGTCAGATGGTGTCGTGGTGTCTTACTCTTGATGTTTGCACTGAAAGGGAAAACCGTCGTACTCAGTTATTCTCCGTTGTGAACTCCACCTTAATCATAGCCCTCACTGACTATAGAGGATGCAGGCTCCAGCCCAGCTTGCAAAAGCTGCCCGTATATTCAAAGGAGGCAGTTTCACCTAATGAGATTCCCAGACAGCATTCTGCCGAAAAAAGAGGACATAGAGTAGAGACTATAACATCTCGGTTCAGTTAACAGTGATAAAAGTTACAGAAAGAATAATTTAAAATTGAGAGTAGAATTCTTAGAGGGGAAAATAGTGTAGAATCAGAGTTCGGTAATTGCAGATCAAAATTATAGCATATCAGCAAGTAGTTTAACGTCTAAGTACAGCAAAGCCACGGAAGCTCTGTCATGGAGAAGGCAGTGACGTTAAACTCTTGTGATGAAAAACCTATAGAAAGACCTGATCGTCATTATTGCCGCCTTTTTTCCTTGATTGTTTCGTTAAAGGGCGGGGAACCCGTGTCAGTCAGCGAGACAATAATTAGATTGGACTTTATCGCGTTAAGATTCACGGTAAACTGTTAGAATGTTACGGAGATTAAAAGTGATGTAGTGTACGATCTCTCACTGTTGGTAGCAACGGAGTATTAAGGGGATTTTAGGACTTTAGTGCTAGATTGGAACTTTACGGACATATAGACGACAGAAACTCAAATTATCTGCTGGTACGAGTGAATTCAGTGGTACCGGTATTCAGATATTAACGTGTGGACTTTTGAAAGTGTCGTGTGACGTTAGTTGCGAATCTGGACGTAGAGCGCGTGCATATCGGCATTTACGAACTATTTAGATTCCTCAAGGCAAGGAACCTTTTAAATAGACCATCATCCATCACCATCTTAATCCTTGAATATAGAGTGAAAGTGACAAGAGTGTTGTACTTATTTCATTTACCTAGTACTAATCAGTGAAGGTTTTACGGAACCAAAGCTATTCAGCAGTAAGTCAGCACCATCTATTGGAAAGCGTAGGCATTAACTAACACGCTAACTGAAGTGAACGTTTACGTATTTTATGGACTGCTTAATATGAACTTTCGTGACTCTTTGACGTCCCCACTCCCTCCGAAAGGTGGCGCAGGTTGTCTAAATCATAAAAGGGGAGAGTTTTAGCCAGGCAAATTACTAAATAAAAGCGACATTTACAAGACTCGCAGTAATAGCAAAACACAAGGCCCGCACCTCATCGGAGAGTCGTCGCTGTCATGTCGGGAAGTAAAGCCGGAAAACCTACCGACGAGCAGACGTCGACGTGGAGTACCTAAAAAGGGAAACACAAGAGAGTTGGGGATGCTTCAAGACGTTTCTGGTGGCATGCCACCCCATGCACATAGCTCCAGTATTCTCACTAAAGTAGACATGAAATAGCGTCAGCAAATGAAATAACATCATATAGCTATATGTGACACTAATGTCACAACATATTTCCACCTCGGCTGTTTTTAGCTAGTATTTACTGTATTAAAGCTTTTCAAATAGGCTAGCCCGTATCTAAAGGCCACTTTTAAGTGCGGTCTACAAAAAATTGAACAAAGATGCAGCAAGTTTATATTTGGCTTACAGATACACAAAAAAAATTGTGAAGTAGAGCCTAAATATTTTTATTACATGTGCCATTGTATTGTAATAGTATTCGATTATTAGTTGCATCTGTATCTTAGGTGTATCTTTTTCCCATATGGACAAATGTGATACTTCGTGTTCATCAATGAAAGCAGGCACATACGAGGGTTTTCCAGAAGGTAAGTTCTGATCGGTCGCGGAATGGACAACACAATGAAAACCCAATGAAGCTTTGCAAAAATGTGTGTGGTAGTGTCTCTAGTATGACCGTTGATCGCATCAAGACGCTCTTTTCAGTTGAGTGCACTGTGAGCGAGTAAAGGTGCCGAGATCAACTATGTCTCCCGCCAAGTAGGAGGGCCCGCTAAGAGGCACCGCCTTAGTAAATGCAGCCCACCTTACACAACTGCCACGCACTTCCTTCTTCATGGCAATTCTCAGCCGCACTCTGCAGGAGCAGTGAAGACGTTCCTGCAGCCTTTTGGATGGAAAGTGTTCGGTCACCCACAACACAGCCCTAATTGGCTCGTCCTGAGTATCATCTCTATTCACATGAAACGATGGATATGAAAACAACACTTGGCCGCAGGCTACGCGCTATAGACCAGCGCAGAGAATTATCGGAAATCACAGGCGGCTGCCTTCTATGACGATGGTGTTGGAAATTTGGTATCACGCTCCGACAAATGTCTAAGTCGGAGCGGCGACTATGCAGCCTCTAGAGTCCTGAATGTTGGTCCAAAGTCTGATTTTGTTGAAACTAATATTCGAAGCGATAAGGATACAAATAAATCAAAAATGCAGAGAAAATTTTTAATTTCATTTTTACATGTATTTTTCATATGGTATCATCTGCTCATCTATACATGCCTGAGTTGGTTGGGGATGATTTCGAAATGCATTTCTTAGTCTGTAAAGGAGTGGCCGGATCTTCCAGTAACTGTTACTTCGTTTGGTTTCGTCTAATACAGCATTGTCATTAACCAGTTTCAGATTATTTCTTATCGGGTAAAACCTGTCCCTGCTAATTGTATCTGCAATCAGTGGATAACGTGTTCGCCTTTCCCAACACATTCTCAATCTAGGGAATCCCAGTAATGCAATCAGCATACTAACCCCCAAAACTTTCTTACTTCGGCTCCACTACAGTCCACTGACTTTCCTGTTAGTGTAACATGACTTAAATTTATATAATAAGCCATATCATCAATGTTTGGTCAATATATTGCGTGAAATATTCAAATAGTGATTTCACAGTTTGAATTTTAGGTGTTGCAAATTCTGGTACTTCGTTGTTAAACCTAGAAGTTAAAGTAAAATAACATAAATCTTTGCAAACTATATGTTAAATATGCCATACAAATTTGTATCTAGCAAATACTTACTCTGTAGTGTGTTTCCATTTTGCACCTCTGTGTTGGATCCCACACAAAGGTATCCCATCGTCATCTGATTCGGATGATGACTTATCAGCTGCTCGAGTTTGTGATCTGACAGCTATATAAAGCTCATCTTATTCTTCAGACAGCACATATTCAGAAATATTTGGATCTTCCACTGTCAAAAGTTCCGCTATTTCTTAATCAGTTAGCCCTACAGCAGGGAAAAATAGGATTGCTGGGTTCATTATTTTCCTTAAAGAAATACAATAAATACCCAATATATTTACATGTAAGGGAAACACGTAATTTAGTACAGGATAACGACAGCAAACAGAACAACATTTAGTAAAAAACTAAGAAAAAACACACGAGCCACTATAACCAAGAAAACAATGACAGCATATTTATAGTAATAGAGTCCCGAGGTATCAGGGATTATACCTGCAATTAAGTAGAACATTTTGTTCATGAAGAGTAGTTTCTCGGTAGAGATATTTATTTACAGGATAAACGAACCATTTGCGAATATAAATATGCTTCTAAATGTCTGAAATTGTAAAAGATAAGAATATTTACCTTTTTTCTAAAATCCCGACATGGTGCATGCCGCCACCTGTTGATGGCATGAAGAAGTTTAAACAAATGACGAACAGAATGTGATACCGGCAGGCGCTCTCGCTAAAGCGGTCGAAAAAAGCGTAAAAAGATTTTAGACTAGAGGTACCACATATGATAGCTAAGGACGCTAGAGGGTAGAGAGATATCTGGAAAATGTAGGTAATAAAATGTTTCTGATTTTTCACTGTGGTTTCCATTTAGCGACCGCTCGGAACTTACTTAAGGGACAAAGTGCCATTAGTTTCGAGACTGACTATTATGTAACTCAGTTAAAATTTTGTTGTTAATTTTGAAGCTTGCACGTTACGTGCTCGGGCCTCGGATGTTTTATGTCTGCCGTTGTATAATCAGCGTATATTGCAACATTTTGGCAGCTTTAAGTATAGTTATTAGACTGTCCTCTGTAAAATATGTTTTTTTATTTCAGTATATAGTACCTTTGTTCTTTTGTTTGTTGACTGCGCTTGAAAATGACCTGTAAGGCCGAACTGGCCAAAGTGCGGGCTTCATTAAAGTGAATACTTGCTAACAACATCAAAGGAAGAAACTTTTGAAATATCTTTTAATTCATCAATTTCGTCCATTGGTAATTGAAATTTATTTTCATAAGAGCTTAAAGGTACATTCTCATCAGAAAAACTAGAGTTGTTCAGGTATATTACATGAAGAGTACTTTTTATTTTTACTAATTTAAAAAGCTCTAAACTTCCTCTAGAGCCAATGGCAAGAGTTTTATGAATAAGGAATCTCCTTGCTGGTTAGTTTTTCAATTCTGAATTTCCACTAATGCTGCTGACGTCTAACGGAAGCTGTAGTATTGAGATGCACGCGGGGACCTCAAAAAGTACGTTGTATATTATTATGGTTTATAACGTCTACTGAATTCCCAATCATACTTCAAAGTGCTACAGGCACATGACACAATTTTTCAACACAGTTAGCAATGATCTGCTTCCAGTAACTTTCGGGTTTGCAGCCGGATCCCATCGACATTCTGCCACGATATTTCGGCCCAGAGACGTCCGACCATCCTCAGGTGAGTAGACGAAGTACTGAAGAGACCTGATGCAGTCATTCGACGTACAGAAAATCGACACATACAGATCTTTATCTTCAGGTGTCCAGCTGCTATCACCCCGCACAAAACCGCCGGTGTTCTTAGTACTTTAATTCATCGGGCGCATGTAATATCGGATGCTGATAGGCTTCACGAAGAATTAGTGCATCTGGAGAAGGTTCTTGAAGAGAGTGGCTATCCTTCGCGTCAAATACGGAAGGCCATGCACAATTATAATAACAAGAAGCAACGCTCTGAGGTGACTGACGACGACTATAAATCAACTGCATTCCTTCCATGTACCTGGAACGTGTCTTCTAAAATAGGCAGATTGCTTAAGAAGAATAATATTAATGTCATCATCTGTCCACAAGCAAAGTGCAGGGCCTTAGGTGGATCCGTTAAAGACGATTTACAATTGAGGAAGGCGGGCCCGCATCTCGTGGTCGTGCGGTAGCGTTCTCGCTTCCCACGCGCGGGTTCCCAGGGTTCGATTCCCGGCAGGGTCAGGGATTTTCTCTGCCTCGTGATGGCTGGGTGTTGTTTGATGTCCTTAGGTTAGGTAGGTTTAAGTAGTTCTAAGTTCTAGGGGACTGATGACCTAAGATGTTAAGTCCCATAGTGCTCAGAGCCATTTTTTTTTTTTTTTTTTTTTTGAGGAAGGCGGGTGTTTATAAAATTCCCTGTGAGTGTGGCTCTGCATATACAAGTCAGACTACACGAACGATCCAGGAACGCTGAGTAGAACATGAAAGACACACCCGTCTGCCGCAACCTTTAAAATCAGCAGTAGCAGAACATTGCATTTCCATGGGACATTCAATGGAATACAATAATATCAAAATTATAGCACCGGTTTCCAGCTTCTGGGACTCTGTAATTAAAGAAGCCGTGTAAATACGTCTTTCTGATAACTTAATGAATCGTGATAATGGCTTTCAGCTGGATAAAAATTGGAATCCAGTTATTAAAATTAGCAGTCACAACGGAATCGACATGCTCAGTCGATACTCAGCGATTAGATTATTCTTACTTCACCACTCAGGACAGCACACACAACTTGGCTGCCTCAGTGCATGTCGCCCCCATAACGCATTCGCCGTAAACTGCCAATACGATTCACATGCGCGGAATTCGCTATGAGTACCATGACTGCATCAGGTCTCTTCGCCTTGAACACATCCGCACCCTATATATTGTCCGCCACCTCGATCCCCCTCACCCCTTGGTGTCTCCCTTCCTCTCCACCCCCAGCCCGTTGCTGCGCCTTTATCGTTGTGTCCCACCCTCTCTCCATCTCCACACCCTCCACCTCCTTTCCCAACGCAACTTTCCGCATCTACCCCTCCCGGTTGACAAGCTTCGCCCTGACATCTACGCTTCTTACCAACTCTAACCCCACCTCCCTCCTGCAACCTCCTCAGGGCTCCCTGTCCTCCCCCTCCCTTCTCCTGAGCGGCTTTCCCCACTTACGTCCCTCCCTCTCCTGTGATCCACTTCAGTGTCTCTGCACTCCCTCTCCTGCCTCTCGGTGCACCCGCTGACGCCCCTACTCTTTTCATCCCGCCTCCTACCCTGCTGCACCTTGCTCTCCCCACCTTTTCCATCCTCTCAGCTCTCTCCCTCAGCAGGTCCCACCTGGCAGTTTTATTCTTCATTGTGTGTGCTCCAAGTGCGTTTAAAGTGTGTTGTTCTGGAGTGTTTTTAATACTGTGGCCTACTTTTAACCTGTGCATGTGACTTCAGAGCCTTTTTTGTGTTCTACAAATCGTCAACTGTGTTTTTTGACTTTATGTCGACTTTTTTAATTGTCCCCCATGAACGCCTCCATGTCAGTGTATTTTTACCTCCACTATCCCCTCTTACTCTGTTTTATGTCCCCCTTTTTTATCGCCTTTGCAATGTAACATTTTCTTCTTGTATTAGCTGTCATGTCACTCGGCTGAAGATCGGTGGACTGTGCCGCTGACAGCTGTCCCCTGCCCATATGAGGCAGGAGAATGGAATCACGATAAAGAAAAAGAAAAAATCAGGTCTCTTCCACTCATCTCCAGGGTTGGATCCCCTCACTTCGAAGTCAACAGATTACAGAGCCCAAGCTATCCTCAGGGAGCAATCTACAGTTTCGAAGCACCTCTTGTTGTTGCTGTTGCTGTCCGCCTGTCTATCTGTCTGTCTGCCTGCCCGTTTCGTCTGACTGCTTGCCTGCCAGCCACTGTCGTCCATCCGCCATCGCCGCCTCCTGCCGTTGTTGTCGTCCGCCCATCCGCCTGCCTATCTGTTCACCACCATCAGTGGCTCGCCGCTGCTGATGCAGCCTGTAGCTTGCTGCCGCCTGCTGTCCGTCCATCACCATCCGTCTGCAGCCGTCCATTGTCGCCACTGCCTGCTGTCCTTCTGTCGCCGTCCGTCAGCCGCCACCCATCATCGCCACCACCTGCTGTCCATCAGTCGCTGTCCGCCCATCATCAGCCTTCCCACCTCCACTGTCATCTACATCTCTCACTCCCCCTCTTCCACTTCCTGGAGTGCCACCACTGGCCTCCATCCTTATACCTCGCCTCCCCTCTCCCCACTCGCCCATTCCTCATCTCTCCTGCTGTGTACCCCCACATCTACACCCTTACCCCAGCCTCCACACTCACAACAGCTCCCACTCCTGCCTCTGCCCTCACTTATGCCTCTGCTGCCGCCTTTGCTGCCTTCCCTCAGGTGGTTGGCTTCCCCTCTCTCACCCCCCTCCATCACTTCATCATCTGCATCCCTCGCACGCATCACGTCATGCTGGGCCACAACCGCCACCACTGAACCAGCTGTTTCTCCCAGCACCTCCACCATGCCTATGGGATCTGCCGCCTGTCACCTCCCTCTCCTCCCTGTCCCTCCCCTCTCCTCGCAGCCTACAGTCTCCAAAAAACCCCAGAAGCACGTCATTGCCAACTCTGCTCCCTCCACTTCCCACAAAAGTCACCACCTCCTCCCCCTCCCACTATCGTCTCCATGGACACCACCCCTCCTCCTGACACTCATACCCCAGCCTCCACCCTCCACACCTTCATCCTGTCAACCCCAGTTCTTTGATGCCCATACCCTCACCATAGAGATACGAAAGTATCTACCTGGTGCTCCCATGTTGCAGCTGATTACCCACAGTCCTCCTCAAATCCCCCTCCTTTTCCCTTCACACGGACCTCATCTGTAACTTCCTACACATTATGTTTGGCCTCCAAGTGTCCCTGACCTCCTTCCTCTCCTCTACCTCTCCTTGTCAGCCCCACCCTCCCTGTCGCTCCCCCCCTGCCAAATAAACTGCCATGATCACCAAGCTCCCCTCCGTGATCACGAAGGATGAGGTGTTGGCGGATCTGAACTCACACCTGGACCTGGAAAACCGCTCTGCCTTATGCATCCACAATGCCTCTGGTCCCACCTGTCTCATGATGGTCTTTTCAGAGTCTGCCCCCTCCACTGACCACCTCATCATCCAGGGGTCCTGATTTTCCACCATCGCCACCCTGTTGAATCCTCCAAATCCCCTTCCCAGTCCTACTGCTGCCATGTACAACATTCACCTGACCCCCCCCCCCCAACTGCAACTCCCCCACCTGTTCCCACTGCAAGGCCTCCCACTTTCTTAAAAACTACCCTAACCTCGTCACCCCTCCTTCCTGTAACACTGGCAATGGCTACCATCCCACCTACTCCCACAAGTGTAAAGCTAAGCCCTGTCCTGCCACCCCTGAGCTTACTGTCCCTGTCTGCCCCATTGATCCCCCATCGACAGTGACAATTCCCTTCGTACACCCCCCACAGCTGAAGGCATGAAGACATCATCTGGGCCCTCACCATAGTCCTCCAAAACCTTCACCCTTTCCAGCTCTTCCACACCCTCCAATAGATCTCCCTCACTGCCCACTCCGTCTTTCACCTGAAAACCTTCACCAATTACTCTCACAACCAAGTCCACTTCACCTTCACCCGCCTCGACACTCTAGTTTAAGCCTCTTCCCTCCCCTCTCTTCACCCCCTCTCTTCCCATCATGGCATGGCACGAGTGTCGGAACCTATTCCAGAACATCTGCTCCTTCTAGACTAACAAATACCTACTCCTGAACACCCTCTCCCACCACCGGGTTGACATCTTCCTCCTGAACGAAACCTTTCTCCAGCCACACCATACTATCCACACCGCTCCATATATCCTCCACCACACTGATGCTCCTGGTCCTCGAGCACAGGATGGAGTCGCCAGGCCACCTTAAGTGTATTCCTGTCCAGCCACACCCCTCCTCAATGTCCAAAACAAACACCTTATCCTGAGCGTCTCCTTTCCCTCCCTCATCATTACCTGCACCAGCATCTATGTCCATTCCACTGCTCCTCTTCCCTATGACCTCATCTCCCACATTGACTACACCTTCTCCACTTCTGTGATTGCTGCTTACATAAACATCCAGAGCCACTCTTCTGCCACCCTTCAAGGTGACCTTGTTCCCCTTCCCCAGCACATGCATCCCAAAAGCGACACCACCCTCGATGTTGTCATTGCCTCTGCTAACCTCTTTGGGCATATTGCCATTGACATCCTTGACCCCACAGGTAGTGACCACCTCCTCATTCTTCTTGTCATAACGTCTGCTCACCACCTCCCTCTCCCTTCCCACACTGCACCCCCTCCTAAGGTAGTCCATGATTACCGTCATGCCAACTGGGATGCCTACCAGGAATCCACCGGAATCCACCACCACTCAGGTCGAAAGCAACCCTCTTACCTATTACCATCCTGACGGCATCATCCACGCTTCATCCTTCCTTCAGAAGGCAATTGCTGACGCTGTGGACTCCCATGTTCCTACCAAAACCATCCACCCCCACCATCCCACTCTCCCTTCGTGGGCTGTCTTCATCCTCCATGAATCTCGCCGCCTCTATAGCTCCTTCCTGTGAACTCGTTACCGGGATACACTCCAACGCCACTGGCAAATACAGTGACACATGTAGAACCTTATTACAGCAAAGAAACGCCTGGACTGGCGCCAGACCTGTGCATGACTCAACGCCACCCTCCGTATCAACTCTTCCAAGTACCGGTCCACCTTCTATCGCCTTACTGGTTCCCATTCCACACCCCACAACCTGCTTCTGCATAACGACCGACTCCTTCCCGACAACCTCAATAAGGCAAACCACTTCGCTTCCCATCTTTCCGAGGTCTTCTCCATCCCTAATGATACCCACTTTGATTATTCTCTTTTCCCCATGGAACGCGCCGATACCTCAGTCGCTCCACTGGCTTATAGTCTCCAGTACTTGGGGCAGTTGCCCCCTCTGACATCAACACTCCAATCACAGCACAAGATATTAAACTGGTCAAAACGTAACACAGCCCCTGGTCATGACTGTGTCACCTACCACCACCTTAGAGATAGCCCCTTCTCCTTCCCGATTGTCCTTGCCATTCTCTACAACGTCATCCTCTTTACTGGCTTCTACCCCAACCTGTGGAATACTTCCCGCTTCCTCTTACTCCTCAAACCCAACAAAGGCCTTTCTGTCACCTTTCCCTACCGACCCACGTTTCTCACCTCCATCCTCAGTAAGGTCTTCAAATCCATTGTCTCCCATTGTATCCATCAGCACCTTATTCAACACCACCTCCTCCCCCTTACCCAGTGTGGCTTCCGACCCTCCTTCTCCACTGAAGACCAACTCCTTAACCTTGTCCATCTTCTCTCCCTCCAGCTTAATTCCCGCTGCTCCACCATGTTTGTTTCCCTCGAGCTCCAAAATGCCTACGACAAAATATGGCATCCCAGCCTCCTCTTTAAACTCCAAACCTACACTCTGCCTATCAATTTTGTCCATCTGGTCACATTCTTCCTCTCACTTTGTCCTTCCTATGTCACCCTCCACAACACTAACTCCCGTATGTTTTATCCCACAGCTGGAGTCCCAAAGGGCTCTGTCCTCTCCTCTCTCCTCTATCTCCTGTACACCACTGATATGCCCAAGCCACCCCCACCTGTCCACCTCCTCAAATATGCTGATGACACTACCTGCCTGGCTCTCTATCCTACCATCGACAGGTCCCAACCCGCCCTCCAAACCCACCTTGACCAGTTCACCACATGGTGTAACCAGTGGCTGCTTTATCTCAACCCCCGCCGCCCCCCCCCCCCCCCCCCCCCGAAACCTAGGCAATCATCATAGGCTGCACTGCCTGCTCCTTCCGTCTCCACGAATTCTACCTCACCATTTATAGCCATCGCATCCAGCTCACCCACACCCTGAGGTATCTTGGCCTCTCCCTCGACCGTAACTTCACCTTGACCCCTCACCTCCTGACCATCCAGCAGAAAGCCCATTCCCACCTCTGCCTCCTGAAACTCCTGCCTGGCAGAACATGGAGATTGCATCCTTCCACCATCCTCCACACTACAAATCCCTCATCTGTTCTATCCTCTGTCATGCCCCCTCCCTCCGCCTTTACAAGACCCTCCAAATCCTTAAACACCATGCACTCCACCTTGCCTTCTGTGTCTGCCTTCCTTCCCCCACATGACTCCTGTATGACCTCATCCCCTCCCCTGACCCTCTCCTTTTCCTCCAACATCTCCGCATCCCTTACAGTGTCCACAGACTTGATCTCCCCACCCCCTGGTTTGCTCCTTCCTCTCCATCCCCCACCCATGGCCGCACCTCTATCGCTGTATCCCTCCCTCTCTCCACCTCCACATCCTCAATCTCCTTCATCAAGGCAATTTCCAGCTTCACCCCCTCCTGGATGCTGAACTTCACTGTGACATCTACCCTTCCTTCCAACTGTAACCTGGCTTTGTTCCCCCTCCCCCCTCCCTAGGGCCCCCTTTTTCCTCTCCCCTCCTCCTCCCAGAGCGGATTTTCCTCCTACCCTCCCTAAGGCCCTGATTCCCATCCTCAGCTGTTTTCCTCTCCCATCCCTTCTCTCCCCAGCCCTGTTTTGGCACCCAACCCACCTCATCCCCCTTTCTCTCCCCTCCTTTTCCATTTTCTCTTGTCCCCCCCTCCCTGGCAGATCCTCCCATGTTTTTATTCATTATCAGTGTTCTGTGTTACTGTTGTGTTTCGGTGCCATAATACAGTGTTATGTAGTGATGTGGTTTCAATTGTGTGCTCGACCTGTTTATCGTCCATGACTGTTCCGTGTTACGCCGTCCGTCTGTTTTAATCGTTCTACGACTTTTTATGCTCCAGCCGTACTTTTCCTGGTGCCTTTTAATCTAGTGTGTGTTTTGTGTAACATAAATTTTTAGATTTTTGTCTCCGATTTGCAGTCATCGCTTTGTATGATTTCTTATCTTATATTCCGCCTTTTTTTTTCTATCTTCTTTATATCGTTTCAAATGTCTTCCTGTCTATTTAAGCACTTTGGCTCTGAGCACTTTGGGACTTTACATCTGAGGTCATCAATCCCCTAGAACTTAGAACTACTTAAACCTAACTAACCTAAGGACATCACACACATCCATGCCCGAGGCAGGATTCGAACCTGCGAGCGTAGCGGTCGTGCGGTTCCAGAGTGAAGCGCCTAGAACCGCTAGGCCACTCCGGCCGGCACAAGACTGGTACTGTCCTGATTACTTCAACTTTGGAGTAGGTTTCCAGTTGCTGCGCAATTTTACTCCCGCACTGTAACGCGCTTGCTATCCTTCCAGATAGCTGAGCGCATTAAATCTGCAGCTTTTGGGGCACGGGCAGGCGCCCCGCCTCCTGATTGAATCAGCCGGGCGGATTAACGAAGAAGATCGGTGTGCCACCCAGCCTGTATGTGGGTTTAGAATGTGTTACACATACGAACAGGTGAATACCGTGCTCATACCCAAGTCCCACCTCAGTTACACGATTCGCACACATTTACAACACATTCCCACATTTTCATATGAGATAACACTCGACGGAGACAGATGGTGTACACCAGTTACATCCTGGAAGAAGTGGTGGCGTTAGCAAGGCATCCGACTACCTACTGCTACTAACATTGCCAATTCTGAATTAACTTGCCGACCCTGTATAGACACGGATATGGCCGAAGAAGAAGAAAACTATGATACAACTGTTATCTGTACTGCAGCAGAACTGTGAGCAAACCCAGAACACGTATTTTCTTCTGACAAGGAGCCAGTCTATGGTCTATGGTCTTATTGTGGAAAGACATGTGTAACTTACATTTTGATGTTCCCTCGTACATTTTTCAGTGTGAGAAGGCAGTGCATTCTTCCTCAACGGCTGTTAGTATCAATTTGGTTGATAGAGATACGAAAGTTTTCCTATAACCTTGGAACCCCTGGCAAAGTGGTAATTCATAGTCTATGCGGTTTGATAACAGCTTAAGGGAATTTCTGGTTCATTTCGTTTTCCTTTGCAAAGGCTCTGCAGATAGTGTTTTACGATCGGATGTAAAGATTCCAATTGAATATTGATACTACACAGCAGCAGCCAGCCGCAATTTAGTTTTGGTTTACATTGTAAAAAAACGCAAGTTACCAGTTCCTGATTTATACATAAATCGTCAGACGGCTTGTATTCTTTTATCAGAACACGTGAACATTGGTTGAAAGATGAGTTGCTCTAGGATAAATAAAAATTCACAATTTCAAAAGTGTGATAGTGATGGTTGCGCTTCAAAATAATTTTGGAATGCAACTTAAGTGAAATGACAACTAGGATTTTTTTCATCGTCTTTTCCGAACGGATAACACTTACATTGCTCTTCATGTTTACACATAGACTCTCTACGCTTGTCATTACTGTTCAGTTTCTATGGTAATCAACCCCAAATATTTTGACGAACAACGTGTTTCGAGTCACTTACCTCAGAGGAAAAGAAATACAAGGTCGTCACAAGCTACATGAGCGTCAAAGGCGTTGTGAAATAGTGATACAGCACATCGATACGGTGGTGCATATTACTGCAAAGTTAAATTGAGAGAGGTATTTTAGGTTTCTATCCAAATGCCAAAACCTCTCATTGTTTTAACCTCTTTTAGAAGTGTAATCCAGACGCATTTCTGCATAAAGCGACAAATGCAGTTAGTAACTGGTAGACGACATTTTATCAGTTTTGGGAGGTTACTTGAGTCACAGTTCGTTGCCCCTGAGCTTTCCAGGTGGACGCTTTCATTTGCGCTTCAGACCGAGGAGGCTGACGCTAACCTCTGTCTGCGAGTCTTCAGATTTCCGGTTATACCAGTCCTCATTCTGCTGACCACGTCCCGAAACTGTGGCTTTATCCGCCATGTCTTCATTCCACTACAGCGACAGGAGACCGCTTGCTAGGCTGCACGCCGACTTGTTCGCCCACTTCTCTACAGCAACAGTTCGTGCTTACCGCGACATGACGGCTCCTTTATAGGCTGACAATTTTAGGTCAATCATGTCGATCGCGGTCAGCCGAAACTCCGATCTAAATCGAACGAGGCATTTAAAAATATACAGAGGGTCAGAAACAGTTCGAAAAGCTTGTAGGGGTATTGCTGGTAGGTTGCACTGAGAAATAACTGTGCAGAGAAAAATTCGATACGGTGCGCAGTTTCCGAGTTAATTAGCATTGAAGTTAGCCAATGAGGCCGTTGTGTCCGCGAACTCAAGCAGCCCGCCAGAGATGGGTTCGCCAAAAGTTTTCTTCGTTTGGTCTCCTAAAACCAAATTAGAGAGCGATACAAAGATTGGACATGAGACGGTAATAAAAACCGAACCAGAGCCAAACAATGAACAGTCTCGTCAGCTATCATTTTAGTCACGAGAGTAATTGATGATAATTTTATCTGGCGGGCGATTTGAGTTTGCGCGCGCAGCTGACTTTTTGACTAACTTCAATACTGATTAACTCGGAGACGCCGTAACATATCGAATTTTTTCTTAACAATTATTTCTCAGCACAACCTACCCTGCAACACCCCTACAATCTTGTCAGGTTGGTTTTGAGGACCCTGTATACCGTGTGTTTCTCCTAAGTCTTCAGGCACCTTCTCTATGGTGTTCGGAACATGATTTCACGCATGTCTTTGTGATGTGTAGGTGCAGTAAACTCAATCCAGAACTCTTCAGCGATTGTTTTGTGTGACGTCAGTGTCAGTATGAACTTTCAGTTTGGTTCTCATTTCGAATAAATTGTCATTTAAATAGCAATTTTTCTTGTAAGAGCAGAGCTGTTCAGAAGTCTCAGATTAATCTGCTTCGAAGTTCAACACAAGTACACTTACTAATGATAATGGCAAAACACGAAGAATTATCATTTTACTGTAATTAAATAAGGCGTGTGCTTCGCCCTTATATTCTCACAGTAGTGTCGTATGGAAGACAAAGTCCGTCGCTGCCGAAAGCACTAATGTTGTTGTTATTCTTTTTTGTCATCATCAGTACTTATCTGCGAACTAGATATTTCACCATACTTAGGCCTACTTGATATGAACTGAGCACATGTAACGAAAATTACACTTGAAACAGACCTTTTGTTTAAGATATGAACCAGATTTACATCGTCTTTGACAATGGATTTCACATGAAACATCAGATGGACTTGCTTGTTGAGGTTACTTTAATTTAATTGTTAACAAAAGGAAACAGAAAATACCCTATAAAGCACTGACGAAACGATACCGTATACCGGGTAAACTTTAATCGCTGTGATTACTTTGACTACTCATACATCAAAAGTTTTACAGCTCTCTGCTGGCTATCGTTTGAGTTTTCAGTATATACTATTAGATGATAAAGTTCAATTAATACATACCAGATGGCGCCACGTAGTGCCGATTTTCTTGCGCAACAGCTGACGAAGCTGTTGCGACCTATAGTTGTGTACGATAAGGTGTGTTAAAATCTGGTTGTGCAGAGTCCACCGATATCACCTAACTGCAACGCCATTGATGTTTCCAACTACTCGATTAATTCTCGAAACACACCACTGATTAATATTTTATTCACATGTGTGTATCTGCCAGCAGGTTAATATTTTTGAGGTCATGGGCGTGATTTCTCTATTTTGGGGTTAGTTTGAAAAAAAAAAAATGGTTCCAATGACTCTGAGCACTATGGGACTTAACTTCTGAGGTCATCAGTCCCCTATAACTTAGAACTACTTACACCTAACTAACCTAAGGGCATCAAGACGAAAGATTCGAACCTGCGACCGTAGCGGTCGCGCCGTTCCAGACTGTAGTGTCTAGAACTGCTCGGTCACTACGGCCGGCGGTTACTTTGACCGCTGGTCTTTGTTACCTCAGGATTACAGATAAACAATTTGTTAAACAGTGTTTGTGCGTATGACGGTGTGGAACTAAGGAATACAGACATTAACCATCGGCATACAGACGATGGCTCATTTGTAATTGTTAACGTGCCTCCAACTAAGAAAAGCAAATATCAGTCACATATTGCTGAAATTGCGAGCTGCTGTGGTACAGGCAGTGATTCAGGTCTACCATGTAATGTCAAATATCTCCGGAAGAAAGATGTTTGTACGGCCATAACTATGAGATACTGATTAGATAAACGTAGAACACATAACCTTGGCTCTAACTGCACCGGACGTTTTGAAACGGATATTTAGGTTTAATATGGATGCAACTGAAGGTATAATGCTCAAATGAATTTGGGGCATGTGTGTGGTACTTCATCCCAGTATCTTTCATTTGATGATGGATCACACTGATTTATATAATGTACTAGGTATTTTCTTAAACTTTTTTCCTTAAGAAGACTTGAATCAGCTTATTTATTTCTGTATGGTCAAAGTTTCATTGTATATTTCAAATCTTGACCACAAATGGAGTGAATGGAGTGATAGTTGACAGTTATGGAAGTATAGACTACCGCCTACAATTTTTTCCATTACTTCCTCTACATTTTAGATAATTTACACTGAAGCGACGAAGAAGCTCGTATAGGCATGCGTATTCAAATACAGAGATATGTAAACAGGCAGAATGCGGAGTTGCGGTCGGCAACGCCTATATAAGACAACAAGTGTTGTTAGATCCGTTACTGCTGCTACAAGGCAGGTTATCAAGATTTAAGTGAGTTTGAACGTGGTGTTACAGTCGGCGCACGAGCGATGGGACACAGCATCTCTGAGGTTGCGATGATGTGGGAAATTTTCCCTTATGACCATTTCACGAATGTGCCGTGAATATCAGGAATACGGTAAAACGTCAAATCTCCGACATCGCTGCGGCCGGAAAAAGATCCTGCAAGAACGGGACCAACGATGACTGAAGAGAATCGTTCATCGTGACAGAAGTGCAACCCTTCCGCAGACTGCTGCAGATTGCAATGGTGGCCCATCAACAAGTTTCAGCGTGCGAACCATTCAAGGAAACATCGTCGATATGAGCCCACTCGTGTACCCTTGATGACTGCATGACACAAACCTTTACGCCTCGCCTGGACCCGTTAACATCGACATTGTACTGTTGATGACTGCAAACATGTTGCGTGGTCAGACGAGTCTCGTTTCAAATTGTATCGAGCGGATGAACGTGTACGGGTATGAAGACAGTCTTATGACATGGATCCTGCATGTCAGCAGGGGACTGTTCAAGCTGGTGGAGGCTCTGTAATGGTGCAGGGCGTGTGCAGTTGGAGTGATATGGGACCCCTGATACGTCTAGATACGACTCTGACAGGTGACACGTACATAAGCATCCTGTCTGGCCACCTGCATCCATTCATGTCCATTGTGGTTCCCGATGGACTAGGGCAAATCCAGCAGGACAATGCGAACACCCCACACGTACAGAATTGCTACAGAGTGGTTCGAGAAAGACTCTTCTGAGTTTGCACACTTCCGCTGACCACCAAACTCCCCAGACATAAACATTGTTGAGCATAACCTGGATGCCTGGCAACGTGCTGTTCAGAAAAGATCTCCAACCCGTCGTACCCTTAAGGATTTATGGACAGCCCTGCAGGATTGATGGTATCAATTCCCTCCAGCACCACTTCAGATATTAGTCGAGTTCACGCCACGTCGTGTTGCGGCATTTCTGAGTGATCGCGGGGGCCCTACACGATCTTAGGCAGGTGTACCAGTTTCTTTGACCCTATTAGTGTATTATACTAATTAGTATACAATGGTTTCATACAAGCCCCTATGTTCACTATCATAAATATCACAGAAGTTAAAAAAACAGTGACGATAATCACATCTGAATCAGAAAATCGGTCAAAGCATACCCGGTTTACGGTACCTGACAATTCTTAGTGGAGGTATCGATATACAGTATTATGATGTATTGTATAAGCGTCGGATCAATAGAGAACATCACTGAAGAACTGAATACGGATATGTATGGTAGGATGAGAGAAAAGTTCATTTGATGGTGAATTGTCGCAGTGCAAATAATAATTGCAGTAGAAGATGTGATACTACTTGCAACAAAAAAAAAGAAAAAAAAAAAAAAAAAAAAAAAAATTTAAGTAAGTGGTAAGATCTTATGGGACCAAACTGCTTAGGTCATCGATCCCTAGGCTTACACACTACTTAATCTAACTCAAACTAACTTACGTTATGGGTAACACACATACCTATGCCCGAGGGAGGACTCGAACCTCCGACGGGGTGAGCTGCGCCGACCGTGACAAGACGTTTTAGAGCGCTCCGCTACCCCTCGCGGCCCACCTACAGCAACCGGCGTATAGCAGGCGTTACCGTTGTAGATCAGTAAGAGAATATACAAAGGAAAATCACGAGCTTCTTGCCAGACCGCGAAGCCGCAAAGGGATGTCTTCTGGCCGCCATGTCATACTCTGCCTTGTGGCGTCATACGAGTGCGGTATGTAGGGGCATGTGGTCATCACAGCGATCTCCCTTCGGGTTTATAGACTTACTAGACCGGGGAGCCGCTACTACACGGTCAAATAGGTCTTCAATTGCCATCAAGAGCTGAGTGCCCCCGGTACCAGCCCTCCCACCAAGGAAAAATCCTTTGACAGGAGCTAGAACCGAACTCGGGTCCTCAACACGGCAGCCTGGTACACTGACAATTCAGCTACAGAGGAGTACTAGAGATACTAGATAGCGTATTACAAAACATAGTTAACTCTTTCGTCTTTGTTGTACTGGGTTGGTCACTAAAAGCAATTGTTGCTACTACTACATGTGCTCCATTTTCATGGAGAAAAAAGAAACTAAGAACTGAGTCTTACATCTCCTCGACGACACTGTCATAACAGAAAAATCCTCAGATTAGCTAATTACGGAGAATGAAATCGGCAGCGTTATTGCCAGAGAAACCCTCGCGGCATTTGCCATAAGCGATTTAGCGAAAGCACGGAAATCTTAAATCTTGACGGTCGGGTTGGGATTTGAGCAATACTTTCCAGAATGCGAATCCACTGCACTACCTCGCTCGGCACTTTTTTACTTTACCGATAAGAGCATACGTACAAACAAAAATGAACAAGTGCCACAAAACATACTTCGGAATAACAGTAACGAATGTGGGTACATAACATTGATTTTTTAAGCTATTTAACTCCGAAATCGTAATTTTATAATTAGCAAATAATTTTGTTCACATTAAAGATGACTCTGATTTACACACGTTGCCAGTTCGGGCTGTTTCTAGCCACCTTCTGCTGTGGAACTTTATTCAGCACAGACTGTTACATTAGAATCGTCAGACAAACAGTAAGAAATAACCTACACTAACCCCGCAGCGTGTTAATAATTCGTCACACCTAAGGTACATTGTCGCACCAAATGAATTTTGAACTATTTTGATTACGTAATAATCTTTGAAACTTCACGTGCTCATTTCTCACTAGCAATTCAGTTGAGTAGTTTCTGGACACTTATTTGGAATTAAAAAACATTTTGGAAGCTCAAGATAGTTACAAACTTTAACTCTATTACACGAAAGTAGCTACGGAGCGGCTTGAATGCTTCTATCTAGATACTTGTTAATCCGTTTGGCGTAGAAACAGAAAAAACATGATATTTTTTAATACTCTGAAGAAGGAGTGAGGAATGTTTAGAATTTAACGTCTTCTTGGAAACGAGGAGATAATGGACACAGCAGGAGTACGGGTTGGGGGAATGACGGGAACGGAAACAGACCTTGTCTTTTTCAAAAGAACAATCTCGGCATTTGATTTTAGTGATTTATGGAAGCTACGGAAAACATACATCTGGCGGGTCGGATGGGTGCTGAACGGCCGTCTTCCCCAGTACTGCTCAAGTGTACTAACACTGCACAATATATCTCGTGCTCCAATTCTACTGACCGTGTCGAGGAGGCACTGAACTCTAACCTTTCGTCCCGCAAGAGAGGAGTAGGTTACAACCGGACACCGGGTTTCACTCTCTTCCTCCGTCATAACACATACACTGCACTAAACGTCACAAGCACTCGTGAATCATATGCCCTAAAAATATACACTTCAAGCACAACAGTAACACGTCACGAAGAAAATGTACCAATGTAGACGAGAAAATAAATCATTTCCAAATAGGCATCTGAACAGCGCTTCCGGCTTTGTTAGACAACAATTTCACTCTTTGAGTTTATTATCCCACAAAACAAGAAATGGGAAAAGGAGTAACGAACAATACTGGTATTCATAAGTGAGCCGCATTACTAAAAAGGCAATCTCTTTAAAGCTTCTCATAACCCGTAAACCGTCCTTAAATCAAAATTGTCAATTCCACTTTTTATGGAGACTTTTCTGTTACAAAATTTTCGTTCTAATTTAAATGTTTAGTCAAAGTGGTAACACTTATAGAGAGGATATATTCAAGGATGAGGTAAGAAAGTATACCTCAACTAGTTCAGTACATTTCTACTTATATACGGTAGTTTAGTCTATATCTGGGTTTTGGCATATTTATAGGTTTATCACGCTGTTAGGAGCAAGTGGAACAAGCAACAGGCCAAGAAATGTGAGACGCCATATTATTATACAACGGCGTGACAAAATTCGTGGGATGCTTGCTGTTATCGTGTCGGACCTCCTTTTTCCTGACGTAGAGCAGCAACTCGACGTGGCATGCACCCAACAAGTCGTTGGAAGTCCTCTGAATAAATACTGAGCAATGCTCCCTTTATAACCGTACATAATTGCGAAAGTGTTGCCGGTACAGGATTTTGTGCACGAATTGACCTCTCGAATATGTCCCATAAATGTTTGATGGGTCTCATGCCGGGCGATCTGGGTGGTCAAATCACTCGCTTGAATCGTTCAGAATGTTCTTCAAACCAGTCGTGAACAAATGTGGCTCTGCGATATGGCGCATTGTCATCGATAAAAATTCCATAAGATCGATGAATGCCTGCAAATGGTCTCCAGATATATGAACATATCAATTTCCAGTCAATGATCGCTTTGGTTGGACCAGAGGATCTAGTCCATTCCATGTAAACACAACCCACACCATTGTGGAGCCACCACCAGCTTGCACAGTGCCTTGTTGACAACTTGGGTCCATGGCTTGAACCGTACCATCAGCTCTTACCAACTGAAATCGGGACTCATCCTACCAGGCCATGGTTTTCCGGGGTCTAGGGTCCAAACGATATGGTCACGAGCCCAGGAGAGGTGCTTCTGGCAACGTCGTGGTGTTGGCAATGACACTCGCGTCGGTCGTCTGCTGCCATAGCCCATTAACGCCAAGTGTCACCGCACTGTCCTAAAGGATACGTTCGTCGTACATCCCACATTGATTTCTGTGATTATTTAAAGCAGTGTTGCTTAGTTCTTAGCACTGACCACTCTGCACAAACGCCGTTGCTCTCGGTCGTTAAGTGAGGCCATCGGCCACTGCGTTCTCCATGGTGAGTGGTAATGCCTGAAATTTTATATTTCGGCACACTCGTGACACTGTAGATCACGGATATTGAATTTCCTAACGATTTACAAATGTAAGTCCCAATGTGTCTAGCTCCAACTGCCATTCCTCGTGCAGAGTCTGCTAACTCCCGTCGTGCGGCCATAATCTCATCGAAAACCTTTCCGCATAAATCAACTAAGTACAAATGACAGCTCGGCCATTACACTGCCCTTTTACGTTCTGTACGCGATATTACCGTTATCTGTATATGTGCATATCAGCATCTCACGACTTTTGTCATCGCAGTGTATGAGGTGCCGTCCGAAGTGCGGCTTGCCGAAGCAAGGTTGGCACTTCGCAACCAAACCGCAGAAGAACATAGACACTGAATGTCGCTCCGATGAATGAGCAAAGCAGGCATAACCTTCTAGTTTCCCTACGCCATCGCAGCGGCTTGTCTATTAATGGCTGAGGAGAGGAACGCTTGACCCACTTCGCAGTCAGTGAGTAAGACAGTAGCATCGTCTTAAATAGGCGCCAGTGTATTAAATGTTTTAGGTACAACATTAACGAGATCATTCTTCAAGTGAAGAGTCCTGTAAATTTGTCTGTAATAAGTGATACTTCATTATTCAGAGACAGTCATAAGTACTCAGAACATTCTGGTGGAAATAGACTGTACAAAGTTAAGTAAATCTTCACAACTACACTGTCCAGTGACATTAATGTGACAACCTGTTAAAAGCCTAAATAAGCACTTTTCGTAACGCTGACCGCTGCAAGACGAGCAGGAAGAGAGTCATTAAGGTTGTGGAAGGTACCGACAGAGATGTGGTGCCATGTCGATTCCAGGGCTGTGTGCAGCTGCGCTAGGTTTCTCAGCTGAGGATGCATGGCACAAAGAGCCCGGTCGAGGAAGCCCCACAGATTCTCAATCGGGTTTTAATGTGGGGAGCTTGGTGGCTAGGGACGTGTGATAAACTCATACTGGCGCTCCTCGAATCAGGAACGTGCACTGTCAGCTGTGTGACAAGGTGCGCAGTCCTGCTGGTAGATGTCGTCTTGCCGAGGAAAAACAAACTGTATGTAGGGATGGATATGGTCCCACAAGGATAGCTGCACACTTGCGCTGATCCATTTTGACAACCACAGTGACTAGATAAAGCAGGAAATGCTCTATGGTCTGGGCTCACCAGACGATTTTTGCAGGACGTTTTCTTACAGACGTTTCACGCCGTACACGCCAACGACCATATAGGCAATGGAACACAAAACGTGATTCATCTGAGGCCACCTTTCGCCACTCAGTGGACGTCCATTTGCGTTATAGACGCCGATGAACAGCAGTCTGCAAAAGTGTACGAACCAGGTACCTGCCACAGAGACCCATACGGAGCAATGTTCACAGAAGAGTTGTTGAGGAGGCAGTGTTGGTAGCCCCTTGGTTCATCTGGGCAGTCTGGGCAGTCAGCTTTTCAACAGTTGCACGTCTATTCGCCCTTACACATCTCCGCAGCCGTTGTTCATCCCAGGCATCTATCGCCCGCGGTGCGCCACAGTTGCCTCGGTACCGGTTTTGGATAGTGCCATTTTGTCTTGCACTGTATACCTTAACCATGGCGGTATACGAACAATTAACAAAATTAGCCCTTTCAGAAATGCTTCCACTCTTGGTCCGGAAGCCAATAGTCATACTCTTTTGGACGTCAGATAAATCAGTTCTTTTCCTCATTACGACCACGACTGCACTGTCTTCCCCGTCCCCGCGATACGCTTTATACACCCTCCACTGCTAGTGCTACCACTTGCCGTTGTGAGTGGTTATTGTACTCTGACGTCAAACATAGGCGGTGATCACATTAATGTGACTGAAGTGTGTATATTGTAATAAAGTGAACTAATATTTTACATGTTATAGTTCCGTTCAATTTCCTTCTGGAGCAAACCAAAGAATCCTTCGTTGTGCAAGTAAGTGAATTTTCGTGTGAAACAATACTACATATGAGTGAAACAATACTATATATATTTTTATCCTTTGAGTGTGCCTTTAAATACATTTCCAAATATTCTCATTTTCTTTTTACCTTTTCAACACTACTCCCTCCTCTAGTAAAATTGTGCTTCACATTCGTTCAGTGGAGAGAGAGATTCAGGTGCCATTAATTACGCCCTTAGCAAACCCATACGATTTCATTTATGTCAAGTCTTATTCTAAGCTTTCTCATAGTCGAGAAAGGCTAGAACCTGGGATGTCGGAACATGAACACTGAGATATACAAAGCCTCGACAGTAAGCCATTGTATCTGTCATCCTCCGACCTCGGAGTGCCGATTTTTTGTAAGGAACAAGTATATGTTGTAAATTTTTTTTGACATTTGCGTTGTTAGAGCGAGTGGAAATCTTGAACTCTGCGTTGAGTCGTTTTTGTGGTCTTAGATTTGAGACTGACGTGGGCCTGGTCTTCTTTTGAACTAAGACTTCTATCGCCTGTTTGAATAACGTTGGCATTTTACCGCCTTGTAACAGGTCATTGTAGATCGTCTATTGCACACCTACAGAGCAGTAAGTTACGTATTTATCTCTTTCTGAGTTTTTTAGTGATATATTTATTAAATTCTGAACATTTTTCCTATGTAAGAAGTGTAATCTCGTTACTTTGTAACTATAAAGCGTAGATGGGTGCAGTGAATAGCACAGCTGTCACTTCTTGTGAACGGCCAGCCTGACAGTTCACTAGCAGTCAACCTCCACTGGCAATATGTCGGGAGGGTATCATGCTTTGTTAGTTTATTTTACCAGTTAGTTGTGCTAGGATCGGAAGGATGTGCGCATGCTCTCTTCGCTATGGTCAGTCATCTTGAGGCTGCTGACTCGGGGTATAGCAGTGGCGGAGAATGCGGCGCGTCACGTGGGACACCTTAGGATTCATTTGTTACGTCCACGGGCTCTGCTGCCGAGGAAGCTCCCATGGGCTCTTGGCGAGTGGTTATCCATTCGTGTCACTCGAGGCGACGGGTCAGTGTGGAGACTGGTCACCGTCTGGCGTCGCCTATTCACCCTGTGAGTGGGCAAGTGGCCGTTCATTCGGCAGGGTCCGAGCAGGCACGTGTGGGTAGGGACTTGCTACTTAATCAGCAGCTCCAAAATTAGGCGTATTACGTATTCCCTTAGGAAAAAAGCGTTCAGTTCCGGAAAGAAAGCCACAATGCACTCGGTATGTCTGTTGTGGAGAATCATCCGAGATGTGGAAGAGGCCTTCCCGGAGGCTATCGAGCATGCAGTGTGCAGTAGTCTGCAAGCTGTGGCTCATGTCGGCACGATTGATGCCTGTCGTTTAGATTCTGAGGCCATCCTCAGTTCATGCGAGCGCCTGGAGGATGTAATGAAGGCTGCTGGCCTCGTGTGCGGCGCACAAACAGATCTTGTAGTTTGCAGCATTGTTCTCAGAGTTGATCGGAGTTCTTCGATATGGAGCCGAGTGGAGGGTGTCAACCAAAGGTTTCGTCGACTCTGTGACAGTCTTCGGTGCAGATTTCTGAAGCTGAGTTATAGCATGGAGAATTCTAGGAATCCCGTTGATAGGTCAGAGGTGCACTACTGAAAGGAAGAAGGACCTCGGCTAGCAGAGTGCTTGCAGAGTGCACATGAGGGTTTTTCACGCTACGAGGTAGTTTGAGGTGCTGTGACGAACTCTCGCTAGTCGACACGCATATGGCGGAATCAGACTGCGTTCAGAGTAATGATAAGTTGACTGTCAAAATTTTATCAGTAAATTGTCCAAGTATTCGTAACAAAGTTCCCGAATTTACTGTCCTCCAAAAAATTCTCGCTCTCAAATTATTCTCAGGACCGAGAACTAACTGAAATCCAAATCAAACAGCTCTGAAATATTTAGTGAGTCATAGAACGTACATCGGAGAGACAAATTAGACGCCATAGGTGGTGGAGTGTTCATTTTAGTTGACAAAAATACTCTCTCCACTGAGGTCGAATTTGAGTGTGACGATGAAGTTATATGGATGCGTATAACTGGTCTAGGTGAAATCAAGTTAATTCAAAATGTTCAAATGTGTGTGTATTCCTTAGGCACCAAAATGCTGAGGTCATCGGTCTATAGACGTATATACTACTTAAACTAACTTATGCTAAGGACAACACACACACACCCATGCCCGAGGGAGGACTCGAACCTCCAGTGGGAGGGGCCACGCACTCCTTGACATGGCGCCTCAAACCGCGCGGCCACTCCGCTTGGCTCAGGTTATTTGTTGGATGCTTTAACCGGCCAACCGATTCTGCTATAAAAGCTTTAGAGAGGTTCAAAGGAAGTCTACAGTCAGTAGCGCGGAAATACCGAGATCATGCAACTTTGCATGCGGTGACTTTAACTTACCGAGTAATAGACTGGGACGTCTAAGGCCTCATTGCAGGGGCTACAGACCGGCAGTTTTGCGATGTACTTTTGAACACATTTTCCAACAATTGTCTTGAGCAGGTAGTTCGGCAGCCCACACGCAATGGATAAATTTTAGACCTTTGAGCCACAAACAGACTTGACCTACGATGTCAGTATAGAGACAGAGGTTAGTGACAATGATGTCATCATATAGATGTATTCCTGACATTAACAAATCAATCGATAAGTCTAGGAGAGTATTTTTGGTGGAAAGAGCAGGTAATCATCTTCATCTACATCCATACTCCGCAAGCCACCTGATGGTGTGTGGCAGAGGGTACCTTGAGTAACTCTATCGGTTCTCCCTTCTATTCCAGTCTCGTATTGTTCGTGGAAAGAAGGATTGACGGCCGGGGTGGCCGAGCGGTTCTAGGCACTACAGTCAGGAACCGCGCGACAGCTATGGTCGCAGGTTCGAATCCTGCCTCGGGCATGGATGTGTTTGATGTCCTTAGTTTAGTTAGGTTTAAGTAGTTCTAACTTCTAGGGGACTGATGACCTTAGACGTTAAGTCCCTAGTGCTCAGAGACATTTGAACCATTTTTGAAAGAAGGATTGTCGGTATGCCTCTGTGTGGGCTTTAATCTCTCTGAATTTATCCTCATGGTCTCTTTGGGAGATATAAGTAGGAGGGAGCAATATACCGCTTGACTCCTCGGTGAAGGTATGTTCCCGAAACTTCAACAAAAGCCCGTACCGAGCTACTGAGCGTCTCTCCGGCAGAGTCTTACACTAGAGTTTAGCTATCATCTCCGTAACGCTTTCGCGATTACTAAATGATCCTGTAACGAAGCGCGCTGCTCTCCATTGGATCTTCTCTATCTCTTCTATCAACTTTATCTGGTCCGGATCCCACACTGGTGAGCAGTATTCAAGCAGTGGGCGAACAAGTGTACCGTAACATATTTCCTTTGTTTTCGGATTGCATTTCCTTGGGATTCTGGCAGCTGCTTTACCGACGATCAACCTTATATGATCATTCCATTTTAAATCACTCCTAATGCCTACTTCCATATAATTTATGGAATTAACTGCTTCCAGTTGCTGACCTGCTGTATTGTAGCTAAATGATAAGGGATCTTTCTTCCTATGTATTCGCAGCACATTACACTTGTCTACATTGAGATTCAATTGCTATTCCCTGCACCATGCGTCAATTCGCTGCAGATCCTCCTGCATTTCAGTACAATTTTCCGTTGTTACAACCTCTCGATATACCACAGTATCATCCGCAAAAAGCCTCAGTGAACTTCCGATGTTATCCACAAGGTCATTTATGTATATTGTGAATAGCAACGGTCCTACGACACTCCCCTGCGGCACACCTGAAATCACTCTTACTTCGGAAGACTTCTCTCCATTGTGAATGGCGTGCTGTGTTCTGTTATCGAGGAACTCTTCAATCCAATCACACAAATGGTCTGATAGTCCATATGCTCTTACTTTGTTCATTAAACGACTGTGGGGAACTGTATCAAACTCCTTGCGGAAGTCAAGAAACACAGCATCTACCTGGGAACCCGTGTCTATGGCCCTCTGAGTCTCGTGGACGAATAGCGCGAGCTGGGTTTCACACTATCGTCTTTTTCGGAACCCATGCTGATTCCTACAGGGTAGATTTCTAGTCTCCAGAAAAGTCATTATAGTCGAACAGAATACGTGCTCCAAAACTCTACAACCGATCGACGTTAGAGATTTAGGTCTATAGTTCTGCACATCTGTTCGACGTCCCTTCTTGAAAACGGGGATGACCTGTGCCCTTTTCCAATCCTTTGGAACGCTACGCTCTTCTAGAGACCTACGGTACACCGCTGCAAGAATGGGGCAAGTGCCTTCGCGTACTCTGTGTAAAATTGAACTGGTATCCCATCAGGTCCAGCGGCCTTTCCTCTTATGAGCGATTTTAATTGTTTCTCTATCCCTCTGTCGTCTATTTCGATATCTACCAGTTGTTAGCATCCCACTTAGAAAATGAACGGACGTCATCTAAGTCCAGTACGATGGACGTAGAGGAGTTATGTCCAAAGCTTAAACGGATTGTGAATTGTGCTCAGCAGAAGTATGTGCCGAGTAAGTGGATTAAAGGCGGAAAAGACTCAGATTCCCCTTTTCACACATGTTATTCTGCGAACTATGGATGAAGGGCAACAGGCAGATTCCATATTCCTGATTTCTCGAAAAACGATTGACATTGTGCCCCACTACACACTGTTAACGAAGGAATACGTTTCCAGATACGTGAGTGGCTCAAATGGTTCCAATGGCTCTGAGCACTATGGGACTTAACATCTATGGTCATCAGTCCCCTAGAACTTAGAACTACTTAAACCTAACTAACCTAAGGACATCACAAACACCCAGTCATCACGAGGCAGAGAAAATCCCCGACCCCGCCGGGAATCGAACCCGGGAACCCGGGCGTGGGAAGCGAGAACGCTACCGCACGACCACGAGCTGCGGACCGTGTGTGGCTCCCAGACTTCTTAAGTAATAGACACAGTACGTTGACCTCGTCGGCGAGTGTTCATCAGAGACGAGAGTATCGTGAGGAATACCTCGGGGAATTGTGACAAGACCGTTGTTATTCTCTATATACATAAACGTTCTGACGGAAAGTGTGAGCAACAAGCTGCGGCTGTTTGCTGATGATGCTGTGGCGTACAACAAGGTGTCTTCGCTGAATGATTGTAGGAGAATACAAGATGACGTAGACAAAATTTCTAGTTGCTGTGATGCATGGCAGCTAGCTCTAAACGTAGAAAAATGTAAATTAATGCAGATGAGTAGGAAAAACAATCCCACAATCTTCGAATACATCATTAGCAGTGTGCTGCTTGACACAGTCACGTCGATTAAATATCTTGGCATAACGTTACAAAGCGATAGGAAATGGGTCTGGCACGTAAGGATTGTGGTTGGGAAAGCGAATGGTCGAATTTGGTTTATTGGGAGACTTTTAGAAAAATGTGGTTCATTTGTAAAGGAGACCGCCTGTAGGACAGTAGTGCGACCGATTCTTGGGTACTGGTTGGATTTTTTGCATCCCTAAGACGTCGGATTAAAGGAAGATGTCGAAGGAGGGCTGCTAGATTTGTTACCGGTACGTTCCAACAACACGCAAGTACACTCTAAGATAGAAAACAAGCACGGACAGCGAAGGAATTTACCCGAATGGGACGCTCCAAACGTACATGGTAACGACCACCTGTGCGATGGAGTATAAAGCGTGATACATCTGAAAACGCGACCTGTCGCCTCTCAGTGGACATCCAGTTGGGGTACTGACGCGCAATTTCTCGTCTTCGTCGCCGACAGACAGCAGTCAGCATTGGTGCATGAACCAGGCACCTGCTGCGGAGACCAGTGCACAGGAACGTTTGCTGAACGAACGTTGAGGAGACTCCGTTGGTAGCCCCTTGGTCCGTCTTGGCGGTCAGCTGCTCAGCAATGCACTTCTATTCTCCCGTGTACATCTCCGCAGCCATCGTTTACATCTATCATCTATGGCCCGCAGTGCATCACAGTTGACTCGGCGCCAGATTCGGGTAGTGCCATTTTGCTATGCACGGAATATTTTAACCAAGGTGGCACGTGAACAGTTTACAAACATAGCTGATTCGGAAATGTTTCCGCTGTTGGCCGGAAATTTAATGATCATGCCCTTTTGGACGTCAGATAAACCACTCCGTTCCCGCATTACGACGACTGCACTGTTTGCACCTTCCCTGCGACACACTTTATATACTGTAGGCGTCCCGGTGCTCCCGGTCGCCTACGGTGGACTGGATGGCCGAGCGGTGGCCTCTCCGGTTGTCAGGATGCTAGGAAATGACTGTGGGCGCGTCAGAGACGCCAAAGAAACATTATTAATTGATAACATCTTTATTCCTGCCGAGTACAATGTGGCTTGGTGATATCAACGACCTTCCCCGAGTCCTCGCTGACTCGTAGCGATGACACCAGATCCGGGCCGCACAGTGTTGCTAGCGCAGCGCCGCGTGCTGTGACGCAGCGGAGAAATGCCCTTACTTCGGCCGCGTGTGGCTGGCGGCGCCGGCTGGCCGGCCGACTCGGCGACGGACAGCAATAGGCTCCGGGTTGGAGTCACGGCGCTGTCGGCACGAGAGGCGTTCTCGTAGTGCGGAGTGTACTCTATCCCATCCCGTCTTCTTTCCTGCTCCTCCTGGTGGCTCGTCCGCGGTGGACGGGCGGAACGGGCTGCAGTCCCCCAGCGTCGTTGGCTCATCCGGTTGCGACGGCGGATGCAAAGGGCCTAGGCCCCGCACGATCTCGACGACAGCTCTCTGATGTGGTCAGCATTGGCAGCGAGCGAGTCTACCGCGATGTCTGCTAATCCTTGGTTGATGATTGACAGCGGCAGCAGAGAGGACCAGAGCTGGTACTGTCCCCTCACGTCTGCTGCTGGATGGGCCGCCCTTACTGCAACATCTCCTAAATAAAGATTACATGTCGATCACCGAGCTGAGCGCTACGCAGTGACCCAGTACACATCTAACTGCAAGTCTAACTGCGAGTGCCTTGTTGCTATCAAAGCTGGCACAAAGCACGAGCGACGTCCTGACATCACGCTCGTTTGTAATGACCGCATTCGTTCCACTTATACTGCTGACTTTTCTGTCGTACTCGCCCCTTAGGTGTTCTTGTGACAGAGTTACGTGTTGTTACGGCGAAGTTGTGAAATGCAGTACAGCTGACGCTATACCTCCGTCTTGCACTCTACGAAAGTCTCCGTCTAACACAAACCCGCGTGCTAAGCAATTCTCTCTCGCCTGTTGTGTGTAACCAGGCCATTGCGCATGCATGACGACACATTCCGACACATGTGCAATCCTCTTACTTCTTGGCCAACCTACTGCCTCTGACTCTCAGCATAGGCAACGAAACTCTGACAATATTCCACGTTTCCAACTCTTTGCTATTCCGCGACACTACAATACTCTCTAGTGCTAGTGGTGCCACCTGCCGTCTGTGAGTGGTTATTGCACGCTGACGCCGGACGTAGGCGGTGCTCACTTGTGAGTGGACCGTGTATTTAAGTTCAGTGCTGTTTAGAGACTAATTACTGTCACTATACGAGTCGTCCTCGGCACAATTCCGTAAGGTCGTTTCACACTGGCGTAGCGTATCTCGAGCTACGCCTTCGGAAGACGTCGCCGTGCGTAGCACGTATGCCGATTCGAGATACGTACCCTTATAACCGAAAGCCACGTAATATATTCCGTCTTCGTATTTGCTCATTTGTTAAGACGACGTGCTAACTTGAATGCTGTTTACGGATGGTACTAGAAATGGCGTTCAGTGTGCCGCGTTGTGAGCCAGACTCCAACTCTAGTGTGTCATGGATGCACTGTCGTTCAGGCAACGATAGCGATGATGAAATGCTGTTGTTATTTTCAATATCAAATAAGTCGAATTGGGTTCATCCGATAAATGTTAGAACAGTGTATGGCGAATACAACTACCTAATGCAAGATTTACAGCTTGACAATGAAAAGTTTAAAATTTAGTTTAGGCTTCATGAAGAGCAGTTCAATGAAGTTTTATCACTCATCGGCAGTGACATTAAAAAAAAAACAGGACACAAATTACAGAAAGCACTGCCTGCTGAAGAACTTTTGGTGACACACAGACCCGCAACATTTGAAACAGTTAACGCAGAACAAGGAATCAGCGATCATAAAGCGGTTACTGCATCGATGATTTCATCGGTAAATAGAAGCATTAAAAAAGGTAGCAAGATTTTTCTGTTTAGCAAAAGTGACAAAAAGCAGATTTCGGAGTACTTGACGGCTCAACACAAAAGTTTTGTCTCAAGTACAGATAGTGTTGAGGATCAGTGGACAAAGTTCAAAACCATCGTACAATATGCATCAGATGAGTATGTGCCAAGCAAGATCGTAAGAGATGGAAAAGAGCCACCATGGTACAATAAGCGAGTTAGAAAACTGCTGAAGAAGCAAAGGGACCTTAACAGCAAACATAAACATAGCCAAAGCCTTGCAGGCTAACAAAAATTACGCGAAGCGAAATGTAGCGTGAGGAGGGCTATGCGAGAGGCGTTCAAAGAATTCGAAAGTAAATTTCTATGTACTGACTTGGCAGAAAATCCTAAGAAAATTTGGTCTTATGTCAAAGCGGTAGGTGGATCAAAACAAAATGTCCAGACACTCTGTGACCAAAATGGTACTGAAACAGAGGATGACAGACTAAAGGCCGAAATACTAAATGTCTTTTTCCAAAGCTGTTTCACAGAGGAAGACTGCACTGTAGTTCCTTCTCTAGATTGTCGCACGGATGACAAAATGGTAGATATCGAATAGATGACAGAGGGATAGAAAAACAATTAAAATCGCTCAAAAGAGGAAAGGCCGCTGGACCTGATGGGATACCAGTTCGATTTTACACAGAGTACGCGAAGGAACTCGCCCCCTTCTTGCAGCGGTGTACCGTAGGTCTCTAGAAGGATTGGAAAAGGGCGCAGGTCATCCCCGTTTTCAAGAAGGGACGTCGAACAGATGTGCAGAACTATAGACCTAAATCTCTAACGTCGATCGGTTGTAGAGTTTTGGAGCACGTATTCTGTTCGACTATAATGACTTTTCTGGAGACTAGAAATCTACCCTGTAGGAATCAGCATGGGTTCCGAAAAAGACGGTCGTGTGAAACCCAGCTCGCGCTATTCGTCCACGAGACTCAGAGGGCCATAGACACGGGTTCCCAGGTAGATGCTGTGTTTCTTGACTTCCGCAAGGAGTTTGATACAGTTCCCCACAGTCGTTTAATGAACAAAGTAAGAGCATATGGACTATCAGACCATTTGTGTGATTGGATTGAAGAGTTCCTCGATAACAGAACACAGCACGTCATTCTCAATGGAGAGAAGTCTTCCGAAGTAAGAGTGATTTCAGGTGTGCCGCAGGGGAGTGTCGTAGGACCGTTGCTATTCACAATATACATAAATGACCTTGTGGATAACATCGGAAGTTCACTGAGGCTTTTTTCGGATGATGCTGTGGTATATCGAGAGGTTGTAACAATGGAAAATTGTACTGAAATGCAGTAGGATCTGCAACGAATTGACGCATGGTGCAGGGAATAGCAATTGAATCTCAATGTAGACAAGTGTAATGTGCTGCGAATACATAGAAAGAAAGATTCCTTATCATTTAGCTACAATACAGCAGGTCAGCAACTGGAAGCAGTTAATTCCATAAATTATATGGAAGTAGGCATTAGGAGTGATTTAAAATGGAATGATCATATAAAGTTGATCGTCGGTAAAGCAGATGCCAGACTGAGATTCATTGGAAGAATCCTATGTAAATGCAGTCCGAAAACAAAGGAAGTAGGTTACAGTGCACTTGTTGGCCCACTGCTTGAATACTGCTCACCGGTGTGGGATCCGTACCAGATAGGGTTGATAGAAGAGATAGAGAAGATCCAACGGAGAGCAGCGCGCTTCGTTACAGGATCATTTAGTAATCGCGAAAGCGTTACGGAGATGAGGGATAAACTTCAATGGAAGACTCTGCAGGAGAGACGCTCAGTAGCTCGGTACGGGCTTTTGTTGAAGTCTCGGGAACGTACCTTCACCGAGGAGTCAAGCAGTATATTGCTCTCACCTACGTATATCTCGCGAAGAGACCATGAGGATAAAATCAGAGAGATTAGAACCCACACAGAGGCATACCGACAATCTTTCTTTCCACGGACAATACGAGACTGGAATAGAAGGGAGAACCGATAGAGACACTCAAGGTACCTTCCGTCACTCACCGGCAGGTTGTCCCTAATGTTAAAATTGAAATGTAGTCTATTCGTGTAGGCGGTTGTAGAAAATGGAGTAAAAATGTATGTTGGTTACAATTATATCACACTAGCATATGTGTCTACAGCCGTGACAAGACAACATAAAATAATGATATAATACGTTAACAAGCCACAACCATAATAAGATATCTGTTTAAGGAATGTTTTCAGTTTGAGTTTAAAGTTCATGAGGTTTGTGCTTAGAGTATTTAAAGTTTCATTTTAGTTGCTCTGAATAGTTTTCCACTAACAAATCAACACCTCTGTCTTCTTGCAAGATCGGAGCAACATGTCGGTTTCTGTGAGTGATCCCTCATTCTTACAGCGAAGGGTCGTTGGATCGTTGGAATAGTTACTAGCTGAACATGTTGAGCTGCCAGAGGAGATACTTGGAGACACGAACGGAGAGCGAGTTTGACGTACTACCGACATTATTTAAGTCATGAAAGAATCGTTTTCATCTTCAGCTCGGTTTACTGCCTCTCTCTCTTTAACTCTGTTTTGTAACCTTCCAGGTAATTTTTTGTACCCGAAATTGATATACTGCCGAAAAACGGATCTGTTTCGCCAGGGACAGAACGAACAGGTTTGTTTTTATGTTTTTTTTCGGAAAATTCTGAACTTTGTCGACTCCTTTGGGTTTGTTCCGGACTATGTTGATATCGTTGTCAGAGTTGATAAGTGCATCGTCTTCAGGAACAGTGGAAGCTTAACCATTAACAGTGTCGCTATCGTTAGTTTGATTTTCAGTAAACTGCGAGTCATCCATGACATCAGGAATATTACTGTCATGCCTAGAAGAAATTAATTTTAACAAACAAATAAAAAATTACTTTCACCAGAGGATATGCCTTTTGTTTATTTATTTATAAAGGTTCCACCAAAGCAATAATTGTACTGCAATGTATTTTAATGCAAGACCACCATACTCTGGCGGGATGTTCTGTTTAAAAATATCAGTTCAAGAATAATTTTAATACTCACTGGTTACTAACTGGCAATGCGGACCGTAAAAACTCCATTTATTTCTCGCACTTCCAGGTTTTCGAGTTTGTTACAGCTTGACCACTTTTTGTCTCTCTCCTTCAGAGGACATTCCAATGGGCATCTCGCAGTTTCTTCCTACCTGTTTTTATAACAGCCTCTATAGCAACAACTCTTTTTTTTTAGGTATCTCGCTACTGGAAACTCATACAATACTATATGCTTCATCTGCAGAGCCGGAATTAGCACTGTATCGCTGATTATAAACCAAGCGCGTGACGCTCTGTGGCGTACAATGCAACTTTTGTACCGGGTGATCAAAAAGTCAGTATAAATTTGAAAACTGAATAAATCACTGAATAATGTAGATATAGAGGTAAAAATTGACGCACATGCTTGGAATGACATGGGGTTTTATTAGAACCAAAAAAATAGAAAAGTTCAAAAAATGTCCGAAAGATGGCGCTTCATCGGACCAGAATAGCAATAATTAGCATAACAAAGTAAGACAAAGCAAAGATGAAGTTCTTCACAGGAAATGCTGAATATGTCCACCATCATGCCTAAACAATAGCTGTAGCCGAGGAATAATGTTGTGAACAGCACTGTAAAGCATGTCCGGAGTTATGGTGAGGCGTTGGCGTCGGATGTTGTCTTTCAGCATCCCTAGAGATGTCGGTCGATCACGATACACTTACGACTTCAGGTAACCCCAAAGCCAATAATCGCGCGAACTGAGGTCTGGTGACCTGGGAGGCCAAGCATGACGAAAGTGGCGGCTGAACACACGATCATCACCAAACGACGCGCGCAGGAGATCTTTGACTCGTCTAGCAATATGGAGTGGAGCGCAATCCTGCATAAACATCGTACGTTCCAGCAGGTATTTATCAGCCATGCTGGGGATGATGCGATTCTGTAAGATATCAAATGGTTCAAATGGCTCTGAGCACTGTGGGACTCAACTTCTAAGGTCATAAGTCCCCTAGAACTTAGAACTACTTAAACCTAACTAAACTAAGAACATCACACACATCTATGCCCGAGGCAGGATTCGAACCTACGACCGTAGCGGTCGCGCGGTTCCAGACTGTAGCGCCTAGAACCGCTCGGCCGCCCCGGCCGGCTGTAACATATCGGCGTACCTCTCACCAGTCACGGTAGCAGTTACAAAACCCGAATCACACATTATGTCGAAGGAAAAATGCCCGATAACGGTAGATGTGGTAAATCCAACCCATACCGTGACTTTCACGTCATGCAATGCAGTTTCCACGACAGTTCTAGGATTTTCGGCAGCCCGAATTCTGCCGTTGTGGGCGTTGACAGACCCTCGGAGCGTGAAATGAGCTTGGTCGGTCCACAACACGTTACTCAGCCAATCGTCAATCTTTTGAAACGCCCACACCGCACTCTCATTACAGCTGCTTTATATACGATTGTCATGCGCAGTCATTGACGTTTTGCTGTCCAGCGCCATCTGTCGGACATTTTGTGAACTTTTTTTTTGTTCTAATAAAACCTCATGTCATTCCAAGCATGTGTGTCAATTTCTACCTCTCTATCTACATTATTCCGTGGTTTATTAAGTTTTCAAATTTGTACTGACTTTTTGATCACCCGGTACATGCCAACAACCTCTGAAAATTCCTGTACGACCGTTGCTGCAGAATTTCACCATAGGTGGAATTTTCCTCACTGCATCGGTGCAATAGATGGAAAAAACATCGGAATTCAGGCACTACGTTCATATGAATCGTCTTATTACTGCAATTACAAAATATGTATATTGCTCTACACTGTTGCTGCGTTTGATAGATGTTGATAAGTTTATAGCCGTAGACGTGGTGATCATACGGAAAGGAAAGCGATTCCTTCATATTTGCAAACAGTACACCTGGGAAAAGAATGCCTGCCTACAGCATTTCAGTACCAAAAGACAAGCCGCTAGTACCAGGACGAGCCTCTGTTCCATATGTTATCGTGGGAAATGAAGGTCTCCTCCTGCAGATGTACCCTGATTCGTCCCTATCCACGCAGAAATCTTCACGATGAGAAGAGAGTTTACAACTGCAGAGTGAGACGGTGCACACGTATTGAAATCTCTTTCGGTATACTTGCCCAACGGTGGAGATTGTACTTTCGGTCGTTGCAGTGCAAACTTGACGCTGTATGTAAATTAATAAAAGCCACAGTAATGCTACACAGCTACCTGTGCGGTAAAGGTGACGTTACAACAGTTGGGTCACCAGAAGAAATTCTGGATGCCTACACAACATGCTGGAATCCTCTTGAGAAAACTGCTGCTGCGGCTACAAAGGAGAACGCAGCAATAAGGAACCACTTTGTCGATTTCTTTAACTCTCCTGAAGAAAGCGCGCCTTGGCAGTGGCGGCACTTTGCTAACCAGTAATTACAACAGACATATAAGAAATAAGTATTATTTTAATACTGCATCTAGTTTCAAGAAGAGTACTGTAACAGTTTTTCCAATATGCCATTGTAACTGATTTCTGCAAATAAATTGTAATTAATACGAAATTATAATGTATGATGATTAGTTTATTTTTATTTGAAAGATAAAACCTATTTACAAGAAGTATACACATCAAGCTGAGGGTGCAAACCCTCGAAACGCGTGGGGGGAGAAAATAAAATGTTACTGACACAGAAAAATTTCAGTTTGTTCTTTGTCATTAAAAACGGTTACAGATTCCTGATGAAGTCCATCGTGGTCTAAATAGGATTATTTTTATTTCACTGTCAATTAGCATCTAACAAAGGAAATCAGCAACAAATACTTGTCACCTTCTAATTTCAAAGCCAACTTTCATACACCCATTAATTTACCAAAAAAAGTGTTTGCACGTGTTCTAGTGGAAAAAAAGAACATGATATTAACTTAATTGAATTCGACGTTTTACTTTCAGTCATTTAGCCAGGAGAACGACGTAGCGTTTATTATAACAATTCCTTACAATTTTTGAATTAGAGATTGATATACAATTTTAGTTAATTATTCAGTTTCTAATTGAGTAATAGTAATATTCTTTTTTAAAAAAATTAAATGGATGTAGCGTAAGAAGTATATTGATATCTAGAGATTTATTATTTATTTTCGTAGCGAAGAACAAGTAGCGATCACATTATCCAGGTCTATCTGGTTATACGGAGAATGGCCATTTTAGTCACTAAAATACAGGAGAATACGAAAACATGGAAAAATCGTCCATAACAAGGAAAAAGTTGCACTGTCGTAATACGGACTCAGTACTGCAGTCTTAACTCCACCGTAAAATACAGCACGAAAAGGACTTCTCGTACTTACTTGGCTTCCCTAAGGCTTGTGAAACTTCTTCCCAAGCTACAGGTAAGTAACGTAAGTTAACATATCTGTATTCCAACTTTGAGAAGTCCCAGAGCACCGGATACTCTCTTTCTTGATCAGTTAATGCAGACATATTGCACAATAAATACACAAACAGTCAGTAACAGAGCTGTTCAACAGAGAGCACGTGGTTTTTGATGCAGTATAGTGCGCATGTGCGAGCCGAGATAGCGACGCTGCGTGTGCAGGCGTTGCTCGAGATACGCGTATTATGCATCACGGCTGGACGCGACGCCATATCTTCAGTGACTCTGTAACCACCTCCTCATGTGCATATTGTCAGAGCATGGTCCCACGCTCGACTGCCTCCTCATGGAGGGAACCCTCATCTGCAACTGCCATCATAAAGTTGAATCCTCCAAATTCCCCCCCTCCCCCTCACCCCTATCCTACATATGCCAAAAATTCCTTCTCTATATTGACCACCTTACTCCAGATTGTAAGAGTCCTCCCACTTTCCCCCAGTCCTACTTCCTTAAGCAATGTCCTAAACTTGGTTCCCCGCCCATCCGCAACTCATGTAATGATGCACACCCTACATAGTCTGCAAAGTGCAAGGCGAAACCCCCACCCATCAAACATGAATTAACTGTGCCTGTCCATCCTATTGACCATCCCATCCATCCTAACAACTCCCTCCACCTGCCACCCACTGCTCAGGACATCATCCCTTCCAACACTCACACACCCTTCAGCAAATCGCCCTTGCCACCTGCTCAGTATGCCACCTCAAAACCCAAACCATATACTCCCAAAATCAAGTCCAATTCCTACTCCATTGTCCCAACATTATCACATAAATCTCTCCATCCCTAACCCAGGCTATCAGCTTCCTAGCCTCTCATCATCGCGTGATAGCACTACAGGATCCTATGCAGCATCATTCGCTTCCTCCCCACTGACAAGCGTCAACATCTTCATCCTCAATGAAATGTTCCTCCAACAACACCACATCGTCCAATGTCTCCCTATCTCATCCACTGCACTGATAACCCCCTCCCCCTAGTCCAGGGTGGAGTAGCAGTTGCCCATCACAGGAACATCCCCACTCAGCTACAACCTTTACTCAAAAATCCCCCTGGACATATGATCCTCAGCCTCTTTTTCAAAACCCTAACCATTTCCTGTACTAACATCTACGTCTGACCTAATAACTCCATCACCTATTATTTCGTCACCCAAATTGACTATATCTTTCCCACACACATTATTGCCACCAACCCCATCATCCATAGTTGATCCCCCATAGAACTCCAGGGGTGACATCAGTTTACAGACTCCCTCCAAGGTAATGTTGTGCCCACTCCAGAGCACATTCGTCCTGAAAGCAACACCACCCCAGATGTTGGCCTCATTGCGTCCTTTCTCTCCACTCACGTGTCCTTTGTCATAGTGAGCAACACTCTTTCCTGTACCTTCTACCACAGTGCAGGCATGACCCAATGTTCTGTTCTCTCCGACCTCCTTTACTTCTGACACAGCTGACATTCCCAAACCACCTGTTCCCATCCACCTCTTTCAGTATGCTGATGGCACCACTTTCCTAGCCCTCTATCCTACACTCTAGAAATCCCGAAGATCCCTCCAACTCCACCTCAATCAGTTTACCTCCTGGTGTAAAGAATTGCTCCTCAAGATTAACAACTCCAAAACCCAGGCAATAGTTGTAAGACGCACCACCTGCACCTTCTGTCTCCATTCCTCATCATTTACATCTGTCGTATCCGTCTCACTAACATACTAAAATACCTTGGAATAACCTGCAACTGACAACTGACTTAGAAACTGCACTTACTAACCACCCAAGAGAAAGCCCACAATAGGCTAAAACTAGCAAATGGTTCAAATTGGCTCTGAGCACTATAGGACTTAACATCTGAGGTCATCAGTCGCCTAGAACTTAGAAATACTTAAACCTAACTAACCTAAGGACATCACACACATCCATGCCTGAGGCAGGATTCGAACCTGTGACTGTAGCAGTCGTGTGCGGTTCCGGACTGAAGCCCCTAGAACTGCTCGCTCACAGCAGCCGGCTAAAACTACTAAAACTACTAACTGGCTGAACATGGGGATTACACCACTCCACTATCCTATACACATACAAATCCCTGATATACCCAATCTTTTGGTATGCCTGTGTAGCATGGATATCTGCAGCATCAAGTTGTATAAAAGCCTCCAGATCCCTGAACATCATGCTTTTAGCCTTGCTTTCTGCATCTGCTTACCTTCCCCCACACGGATCCTTTACCAACTCATCAAATTTCCGTCTCTCCTCATGCACATAGAACGCCTCCCGGTAAACTAAACCATCTGCAAATTAGACTCTGACAATCCTGCTGTGCGTCGTCTCAGATCCTAGGGTGCTGCTACGCATCTCACCCATGCTCCAGATGCACACCCTCCACATCCTCTCCCTAGGAAATTTCAACCACCTCCCTTTCCTAGATTATAAACTCTATCATGAAATGTACCCCTATTACCAACTCTAAATCCACCCCACCCTCTCCTCCCCCTACAGGACCTCCCTCCTCTCCCCCTTTCTACACCTCCTCCTCCTTTTCCCCTTCCCAGTCTCTCCTCACTCCCTTTTCCCTGTCAAATTCACAGATTCCCCTGCCAGCTACCTCTCTTCCCCTGTTCCCTAACAGCCATCCCTATTGCCATTTCTTACTAGCCCTCATTTCCCAACCCCATCCCTCTCCTCTGTCCACCTGTGTCTACTTTTCCTTTCGTCTACCATCCCAGGGTAGGCCCTTTCATATTTAGTGCAAGTGTGCAGTGCTTCGTTTTTAATGGTCAATGTCTCTTCTGTGTTGTTTTGTGTTTTTCCAGGGTTTTTCGAGTGTATTTAGGATTCTTCATGTGTTTTTTTAAACATTGCTGTCCGAACATATTTTTATCACCATTTTTAAACTATTCGTTCAGTCAGCCTTATTACATTCGTCTTTCATAACCCTCACATTTCACCACTATTTTAAAATCATTGTCATTGTATCTTCATGTTTATATGGCTGAAGAGCAGTTCCACTGCTGTACCGCTACCTGCTACTAGCCATCCCCCCCCCCCCCCCCCTCTCGGTCCACATAGGGCGAGGGGGGATGAAATCACAATGAAGAAAGAAAAGACGGTTCTTTGAAAGGGACAAAACCAATTTACTTCCCCGTCCTTTCCTAATCATGGCTCATACACTGTCTCTAATTACCTTGTCGTTGAAAGGACATTAAACCTCAATCTTCTATTCTTTTCTTGCTATTCTATATTTAAATTGTTGATGAATTATGTTCAACCAGTGTGCAATAAGAAAAAAATCCACACTTTTACGTTGTGCTCAACAAAACAGTTTGGCGCCGAAAATAAAGGTATCGGGTTGGGAACCACCTACCACAGGAAAGTAATTGCCCTATTGAAGATGGCGCGCTTGCACACTTGTAGCAAGACTCATGACCAGGCAATTAATACTAAAGCTGAATTAACTTGGGCAACACAGTATGAAACAAGAAACACCAGTACGTATGTATAAATACTCATGCATGTCTGATGAATGATGTGTGACACTGAAGTATAGTTTTTAGCACGGAGCATGCTGATTGTCTAATTTAACAGATTTTGAGTCATGGATTGCAGCTGGTTAACAGTCTGTTAGTTTCGGCTCTGTGAAAGTTAAACACCTTGATACTCGTTGTTTACTTTCCAGTGGTTACTTGATGATAGTTACAGCGCTGTGACTACAGCAAATGATCTGCAACTGTGACAGCACATTGCAGACTGTCTGGCTGGTGGCCGGCTATAGTTGTGTACTGTGTGTGATGATGGACTGAGCATCACTGCTGGTGGGAGGACAGGAGGGGTTGTTGAAGCTTACATCCTTACCTTCATGCTTCTGTGCATGATGATGTGAGCATGTTGTGGGTTTGGACATGTTACTCCCCCTGGCCTTCGCCTATAGCGTGGCAGAAAACCATACTCAAAAGCTCGGCGAGGGGGCAGTCGGGTAAGTTATTTGCCATGTCCATTTCCAGAGCCTCGTCTGTGAGGTCAAGCGTGTCGTACACCTCCTTCTGGGCATCGTTGGTCGGCTGCAGGTGGCCACTGCTGCCGGTGGCCATGTTGGGGACAGTTGGTGGCTGCAACCGCAGGTGCCCAAGACAGCTGGCGTTAATGAGCCAGTAGTAAAGATTTCCTTCGCCGCGCTGGATTAGCCGAGCTGTCTGAGGCGCTACAGTCATGGACTGTGCGGCTGGTCCCGGCGGAGGTTCGAGTCCTCCCTCGGGCATGGGTGTGTGTGTTTGTCCTTAGGATAATTTAGGTTACGTAGTGTGTAAGCTTAGGGACTGATGACCTTAGAAGTTAAGTCCCATAAGATTTCACACACATCTGAACATTTTTTTGAAAGATTTTCTTCCGCATTTATATATGGTAGTGATTATCTTATCACTGACTGTAAGAAGCTTTTGTCCGAACTGTTGTCATACTCAGGCTGTGGATGCACGAGTGGCTTCAAAACTGACGTTAAAATGCGGTGGGGTCCCCATGCAGTTTTTCTGCTGAGGATTTTGTATTATGTGTAGTAGCTCTGTAGTACGAAAGAAATATTAACAATTAATTATCCTTGTTGTACTGTGGAACGAGTCACGTGTGAGTTGGAGGTTCATACAAATATTTTAGTACGTTTGTTGACTTCATGCTGAAACGATTCGGCATTGAAATGTGTAATACTGTTCCTTTCACAAAAGGTATGAACTCCTGAGACGAAAACCGAGTGACTTTTCTCATTTTGCGAGAACTGAAGATCTATCTATTTAATTGTTAAAAACCATTCAACAGCCAAGACCGCACAAAATATTTTTTTGTTTAAGACAACCGGTTTCAACAGACAATGCTGTCATATTCAGGTCTGTAAGAAAGTGGATATACATGGAATATGTCTCATAAGTTAAGATGTAACATTTGATGTACAAGTTTTAGATTGGTATTATAAAAACCGGAAGTGGGCATGTACATTTGCATACCTCAAAATCTTTTGTTGTAAAACATGTTAATTTTGCGCTGAGCTCACGCACAAGATGTCAAGTGGATATATTTTTTTTCATTTAATGTATTTCAGTGCCCCATATGGGCTGGCTGGAGCAGCATAGGCGCCGCTCTTCAGCCGAGAGACAGACATTAAGTACAGAACATGGAGACCCTTAAAAAAAACAGAATGGAGGAAATACGGCGAAACAGACATATAGAAGGGGAAAAATAGTGGAAGACAGCGTAAAAAAGGGGTGATTATAAAATGATGATAAAAAGCTAAAAACTGTACACAAAAAACCACACACTGTGACAATTATAAGAAACTCAAGTGGATAAAAATTGCACTTTATAAAAGGTTTGTCATCCATAAAATATTTTAAAACATAAAACACCTTGTGCAACAGGCTATGCCCATATACGTATTGCTCACCGTTGCTTGTTGGGTCATTCAAACACAGTGCACAATAGCACAACTGTTTATATATGCTGGACGTATTCTAAACAGTGCAAAACCATTTTAAATGGCGTGTAAGGTGCAAGTAAAGACAACCATTGTATAGTGTGTTGCAGACACTAGATGGCTCTCACATCGGGACAATGTAACAAATCGTAACTAATTCTCCTTTCATATTTAAAATTAAGTACATTAGTGAGTGGCCTTTAAGAATAGTAAGGACTACAATACTTCAGACAAAACGTATGTAGATTTTGCCGCAGAGTCGTAATCTGCAACAAAAAAACGGGGATTCCCTTTGAAGATTTCAAAATTACCACCAACCACCCACACACGGGGTGGGTGAGGGGTAGACTGTGGTATCATTGGATGTCCTCCTCCGAGGGCTCGAACTCTTACGGGAATCCGCGAAATATCGCGAGTAATGAGGATAATGGACAAGGGCCGCTATATTAGCATTGTGTGGATAAGTTGATAATCTGTGTCTGACGGGAGGCGTGCTACGGTAGTCCATGCAGTTGCGATGATCACTGTGTCCGGATGGCTTAGTGATCAGAGCATCTGCCTAGTAAACAGGGGACCCGGGTTCGTATTACGGTCCGACCTAAATTTTCGACTTTCCCAAGGATTTAAATCAATGCCCACTCGCAGCCAATGTCTGTAATTCGTTTGTGTCACAATACATAGCAAAATCAACAGGTCTGTTAAAAACACTGCTTACGCAACGCTTTTCCTCCCTCTTCTGGGGTATTGCAGTGCTGTGTGGGATCCTCATCAGATAGTATTGAAGGAGGACATTGAAAAAATCAAAGAAGTGAAGCTCGTTTTGTATTATCGTAAAATACGGGAGAGAGTACCACGGATGTGGTATGCGAATTGGGGTGGTAATCATTAAAGCAAAGGCGATTTTCGTTGCGGCATGAAATTTCAATCACCAACTTTGTCTTCTGAGTGTGAAAATATTTTGTTCGCGCCAAACTGCATTAGAAGGAATGATGATCATAATGAAATAAGAGAAATCAGAGGTCGCACAGAAAGATTTAAGTGTTAGTTTTTCCCGCGTTCTAAATAGTTCAAATGGCTCTGAGCATTATGCGACTTAACTTCTGAGGTCATTAGTCGCCTAGAACTTAGAACTAATTAAACCTAAATAACCTAAGGACATCACGCACATCCATGCTCGAGGCAGGATTCGAACCTGCGGCCCTAGCGGTCGCCCGGGTCCAGACTGTAGCGCCTAGAACCGCCAGGCCACTCCGGCCGGCTCCCGCGTTCTGTTCGAGAGTGGAACGGTGGAGAAATGGGTTGAAGATGTTTCGATGAGCCCTCCATCAGGCACTTACTTGTGAATTCCAGAGCAAGTATGTACATGTAGATGATAGCTCGTTGATAGCTGCTGGCTGATAACAGCGGTAAATGATGATCGACGATTGCTGGAAACTGGATAAATGACCGAGTAAAGCTGCGCATCCGCATTCACGAACGATGGAAGGATGTCGACCTGCGAAATATTTGGGTGTCACTGTCCGTATGGCGGCATAGATAACTATTGGCAGATGGAGCCCACTATTCGTGAGTCGTATGACATAAGCATCAATGGGTTCCTGTTATGTGCGCCCTCGATGGGAACCACTCTGTGGACTGCCTGGGTGGTGACACCACCTGTGGTTATGGACACCATCTGTGATGGTGGACACAGCATGTTCCACATCCGAGTAGACGTAATTACTTTCTATGATGTTGCATGAACGAGAACAATAAGTGTTCGTACTTTCCAACTGCTGCCTTATAACTTGCTTCTGCAGTGTTCTTTACTTTTTCAACTTTGTTTCCTTTATGTTTCCCTGTGTCTTCTGTTGGTGGTACGGCATTTGGTTTTACTTTTTCTGCATGTTTCCATGCTGACTGATTTTTTTGTTGTTCCTTCTGTTCTTCGTTTCCCAGTTCTCTTTCTACTTTTCAATTTTTCTTTTTTTTTTACTGTTACAGGTCACACATAGAGAATTTCTGTTGCCATCTACATCTTTACAGCAGAAAATTAAAAGGGCACCTCCCTCTCCCCCACTCTATTCTTGTTCAGAGGCACTCGAGATGCTGATCGATACTGATATAATGCAGGAGACAAGACATGGGACTTGTTCTAGGAAGGACTTGGGTTCAGACTTCCGTACGGCTATCCTGATTTACATTGTCAACAGTTTCCCGAAACCACCACAGGCGAATGTTGAGAACGATTTCTTTGATCCTTAGATGAGGTCAGGGTTAATATTCTTGCTGTCCCGGCGGAGGTTCGAGTCCTCCGTCGGGCATGGGTGTGTGTGTTTGTCCTTAGGATAGTTTAGGTTAAGTAGGGTGTAAGCTTAGGGACTGATGACCTTAGCAGTTAAGTCCCATAAGGAAAAAAAATTCTTACTCGTGTTTGTCCAACCGAACTGGTACACCGACTGTAATGACCTCGTTGTAGACAGAACTTGAAACATTGACGTTTGTTTAACCTTTTCGAAACAATGTAACCGCAAGCCTCTCTCTTATCATTTAAATTCTAAAACCTACAAATACTAAAAATTTCTACTGTCACTTGATGTCGATATGGAGATGCCGAACACACTAATGGTAACAAAAGCGAGCAATACAAATTGATTAATGACATGTCTCCCAGAGGGACGTCTCCTTAAATTTGTAGTTACTACGTTAAGTAGCCTACGGATTGCACCCACGCAATCTAGCTTTTGATCGTAACACATAATATTTAGCTGGTACACCCAACACAATGAGTTTTGCCTACGAAGAACTGTCGTCACTACCAGCGTGTTAACAAAACAAAGTTTGCAGGATGGTGACACGATCTGAAGTTAATCTCACTGCGGAGAGGGTTTATAATTATTTTCAACGGTAGCCGGATTCATTGCAGCTGAAATTACCTGATGATAGTCAGGGAGGATATTAAGTAGGTGTACGCTAAGATACATGAAATAATTACCCAGTGATAACAGATAAATTAGTTTAGAAGCACTTTAAAACACTTTGTCAGAAAGTGAAACACAGTAGACACAAATAGTAAATCACTGAGCACTATTACAGGGCGCCAATTCATACAGTCCAGCTTAATCACATCGCTTCAAAAAAACTGCGAATGGAAGTAACGTATGAGCATACTCATACTGCGTTTAGACACATACGCATAAACTAGTCAGTCACAGTAATCACCGTATCAAATAGTCACAGCTCAGTCGCCGTGCAGGATTAGCCGAGCGATCTGAGGCGCTGCAGTCATGGACTGTGCGGCTGGTCCCGGCGGAGGTTCGAGTCCTCCCTCGGGCTTGGGTGTGTATGTTTGTCCTTAGGATAATTTAGGTTAAGTAGTGTGTAAGCTTAGGGACTGATGACCTTAGCAGTTAAGTCCCATAAGATTTCACACACATTTGAACATTTTTTGAACAGCTGAGTCCCTAGTGTGGCTATGGTAGTCAGTAGCATTACTCAAAATAATTTAAATAACCTGCTTAAACAAAATGATTTTTATACAAGAACAGTCCTGGTAAATATTTTCAAAGTTGCAAGTGTATCACCTTCGAGTTGGTAACTGCCATAATGGTTACTTAATAACTCAGCACAGAGTAACTAATTCAAATGAACAGGGGTGAAGTAACAAAATCGATCACACAGTTGCCAAACATAGTCTGTGTTGAAACTTCCTGACAAATTAAAATTGTGTGCTGAACCGAGACTCGAACTTAGAACCATTGCCTTTCACGGGCAAGTTCCCTGCCGACTGAACTACCCAAACACGACTCAGGACCGTACCTCTGCCGTTAATCTGCCCGGAAGTTTCATATCAGCATACACTCCGCTGCAGGGAAAAAATTTCACTCTGGAAACATCCGCGAGGCTGTGCCTAAGCAATATCTCCGCAGTATCCTTTCTTCCAGAGGTGCTTCTTTTGCATGTTTCACAGGTGAACTTCTGTGAAGTTTGGAAGATAGGAGATGAGGTACTGGAGGAAGTAAAGCTATGAGGAGAGGATCGTGTGTCATGCTTGGGTAGCTCAGTCGGTAGAACACTTGCACGCGAAAGGCAAAGGTCCAGAGTTTGAGACTTCGTCCGCCACACAGCTTTAATCTGCCAGGAGATTTCAGTGTCAACATCTGACCAGTGGTAAAGAGTTGCAGTCAGCAGCCGGAATGCCATGGGCTTATGAGACACAAATTGACCTTCGATCTTCGGGTTGCCTAGGTGCAGGGCTGCACTGAGGAGAGCTGTGGCAGGAAGCTTCGTGATTATTCACAGAACCCATACAGGTTTGTCAGCATTCACAGAATCTAGATAGCTTAGACCGCGCGCGCTCACCCCCCCCCCCCCCCCCCCCACACACACACACATTATGATCTCCCAGTCACATATTTTTCACTGGAAATACGAATTAAGAAACGCATATCCATATTATGAAAACGTTTGATGTTAAACCTAACATTGATGTTAAACCTAACATCAAACGTTTTCATGACAGGAATATGCATTAGACTTCAGTCAAGAGAAAACATAAAGTATGTATTAAGACAAATTAACCTGACGATGGACCCACAGGATCCAAACTGCATCGTGAATTTAATAAAACACGATAAGTGGTGAGTGAAGGCGTTTTTCAATTCATAGTTCCAGGGTACTGAATACTGTGACGTTTGAAGCTGCAAAATATAGAAAAATTAAAAAAAAAGACATTTTTCAGCTCCTTCCTAAGCCATGCCACTTTCTTGGAAATAGGGCAATCAGAGAACTTCTAAGGGAACATACACGTATCTTGCTCTCCCAATCACACCTCGGTATTTTACCTCCTTGAAAAGTGAAACAACCTATTAGTATCAGGAACACTTGACTCCAAAATCCGATTGTTTTTCGATCTTTGTAACGACTTGGTGCAATGCATAATGGACCCTCAAATTGATTGCCAGGATGTCACTCCCCCATCTAAATTGTTTGTATTATTTATCAAAATACGTAAAGATTTTCCCCATAAGAGTACAAAACACATGTGGATCGTTTTGTTGGCACTACTGGTGTAGCCTACAGCTTAAGCTACACTTGGTACCAAAACATGATTTTGCTCCGATCTTTGTACTCACTTAGTTCTGGAATTTTCTCTTTGTTCAGTGCAGCTAATGCCATCTCAATACACAGCTAATACCATCTCAATACATAGCTTCTGATGCAATAAGTTACATTAGTGCTTATGATCGTGTCGACAACGATGTCATGAGAGGAGGGGTATAAGCTTGAATAGGATAACAATGATGGGGAAAGATTATGGTCGTGACCGTTTCAAGAAAACAACCTGGCATTGCCCTTACCCGATTTCTGGAAACTACAAAAATCCTAACTATATATGGCTGGATTGGCTATGAACCCAGCTTCTCCTGGATTCGAGTCCATTTGCGTAACGAATGTAATGAGTAGCATCACAAACATGCAATGAAAAGACGATGTACTAAGGAATATGTTTCCATGACAGTCATTACAAACATTGAAAACATTTGTGTGCACTTGAGTTCTTGAGATTCTTGTAAATAAGTACACTGATTTTTGTAAAAAAGAGAAAGAATAATACAACGACATATTGCGTAAGTTATGTGCGGTATGTGCCGAAACTAAAGTCAAGAGTACAGCATATTACGCGACATAAATAAAACGGGAAGAAAAGTTTGTGGCAGAAGACTTGCATTCAAATTTACAGCCTCATCAATCCAAAGAAATCGTCGTTTAAGCGTGGATAGCACTTTCAACCTAATACGGAAATTAATTACCTAAAGGAACGACCCAGAACGTACAGTGATGTGTGATGGTATCGACGATGCTGTTAAAGAGTTAAATAGTAAGTTTTATTTGTTTAATTATTTATTTATGTCATGAAGCTAAATAACATATAGAGCTATCATAAATAGTGGTTACTTGTAGAGAAAGTTAAACTTTTTGCTTGTAAGATAACTAATTATCATGCAGCTTCCACAGCACCATCACTAGTTCCAAGTAAATCCTCCTCACTCCGCAGCAAGGGGCAAAATAGTCACCGACAAACGTTATGTGTCTGCTTCTTTTCAGTCATACCGCGATGAGTTTTTTGAGGATCTCTGTTTAATGAAATTGTCCTTAGTTCTGTGCATGCCTACTGTCAGTCTGTTAAATAACTCAATGACTGATCTTAGCTCTTAGAGTCAATCTCGTGAATGCTATGCCTAAAACACCTTAGATGTCGATATGACAATGTTTATCTTAAGTATAATTCCTGATGTGATACTGAATGACTTTTCACGAGTTTCACACAAGAATTTCTCTTGTGACTGCTGGTTCATGTTCAAATTTTATCTAGCCTTCATGGGGAGCGGTAAGTCCCCCACTTTCCGTACAGGAATCATGTTAGAGAGTTGTTACCCAAAGAGGCACACAAAAATTAGCTTAACGATGCATAGTCATAAATTAATATATTGAAGCGCCTTTAACCTCTAATGCAGCAGGAAACTAAGTCTCAGAAGCAAAACACATATATATATATATACCAGTTTCAAGGTGAGTTGCTGAATGTAGAGACAATATAAACACGACAATGAAAGAAACATTTTCATTAGACCTGTAATCAAACCAGTATCAGTTACGTTACACTTTCAAATTATAAACTGAAGACAATGGCTGATGTAATATTTGATGAAACTGAGAAACGAATATATCACGCTAAAGGAACAAGAGAATGACGTTCCATTTAAGGAGAGAGTGATTAACTTATTATAAAGTTTGGTTAATTTTGACATCAATCACTTTTATGACAATGAAAACCCGTTTCAGCCCACAATGGCGGTATTCAGATGCTACAATAGGAAAAGTAGAAAGCTTGCGTTAAGAATTTATTACCAGAATGAAATATTCACTTTACAGCAGAGTGTACGCTGTTTGAAACTTCCTGGCAGATCAAAACTGTTTCAAGAATTTATTAGTTCACAATTAGTCCAAGTGAAAATATTTTTAATTGTTGTAAGCTCTTTATTTTACCTACTGAAGCACTATCGGGCTAATAGTAGTCGTCACATGTCATCGGATCGTCATTGTTCCAATTTTTTATAACATGAAGGTTTATGGGGCAATTTGTTACGATTTTCCTGTAAGATGACGATGTACGGGGCGAAGTGCCATGTAGTCTCCACTGGGCGACAGCGGAAGATCACAAACTTTTTATAATTCAAGATAAAGTTGATACGCTAGCACGGGGTCACTAAAATGCTTGCGTGGCTTTGAAAAATAATCGGAAGGCATAGCAAACCTCGTTTCTTACCCATAGGAAAGTATATTACAACCGTTCGACGAAATGTCATGTAGTCGTGACTGTGTGACAGCATAAGTCTTAGCATTATCAGCAGAAGGTAACCTCAAGATAAAGTTAGTAACCTAGCATGGGAGTCACCGTCATGTTTGGCTGACATTGATATCGGTTGTAACTGAATTAAAAAGAGTTTTTGATCAATTTAGGTGTGGGAATAATATTGTTTACTTTGATACAATGATCGGATAATCTCAACGATAAATCCACTTTATGCTGTAAGTTATATCAATAGCAGTGCCCATGTGTGTTTTGTAATGTTATAAAACAAAATTATGTATTTTGGTTTCCTTAATGAGAGGTACAGTGATCGAATTTAGCTCGTCAACTGGCCTGTAAGTTAAATCAGCATGGCCAATAAGCAAGCCATATGTAATACAGACAATTTGTATGTGGAAGTATTTAATAAATTTCTTAAATAACGAAATATTTTATGCGATGTAGGCTGTTGAATGATTTTTAGAAAGTAAAATAAATCGCGTCTACAGTACTCTCAAAATGAGCAAGTTCAGTTTAATTTGAAGGTCCAGTCTTCCTTGAAAAGTATGGTACAGATATCTAACTTCAGTTGTGAAAAAGTGCTGCTTAACTTGTAAATTTTATCAGGAGTGCCGATATACAAGTCATGTGTACATTTTGTTCACATTACAGAACAATTAAGTTATGACAACATTGGAAATTGTGTTTTTTGCTCGATATCTTACATATTTTGGTGCAATTTTCGTTCACAATCAGCGATCAGTAATTGTAATTGCATATTATGATAAGCATAATAATAAGTATATTGTACTCGAAATAATCACGAATTTTGATAAATAAATTTATTTTGGTGTAAATTCATTTGTTTGAGATACTGAACTTTCCACTCTGTGTGTGGAACCTTGCTCACAATTGTATTTGGTCACGTTTACATCACATATTCAGAGCATAATAAAATCATGTTTTCATATTTCAAAAATATGTAGTTTAAGTGACGAAAAACAATGAAGACTTCGTCAAAATGCCTTCTTCCCCCCTGAAGTGGTGCTCTAACAGTTCTTCTGCCTTTGACTATTTTGTGTGTTTAGATCTCGTATTTTGGAGCTTTGTGATGACATTTTGATATTATTTGGAGAGCCTAAGCACCACAGTTCTGATGGTTAAATGTCACAGTCTTCCTCTAAAGTTTGTTTTTGAACATGGGCTTGAGTTAGGCCTAATTAGCGTGTTATGTTTTAGACAGATTTGTTTTGTGGGGTCATAGAACAATTCGGGTGTGGAATTAGCACTGTGGAACTTAATTTGAGAGTTCACAGCCATACTTTCGGTATCATGTGTAAGTTAGACATTTATTGCATTCTTCCAGTAGCTGAGAGTAATTCAGACTGCTTGTTTGTTTGTGTGGTTCTCTTCTTAGTATAGTATTTAAGACAACATGAGTTCTGTGCAGTTATCGTATTTGTCAGGTGTGTTTTCTATACTTAGCATCTTTTAGGTCTAAAAATGTAGTGTAAGCTACCTGATTAGAATGTTATTTTTTAGCCATATGTGGTTTGTGACAATTTAGACATGGAATAGCGTTGGGGCACTTAATTTGAGAGTCTACAGTTATTTCTGGGGATATTACAGCTGTGGAAATAGCTTTGACATAAATATTGTGCTGCTGATGACATTTAAGTATTTTTACTGACATTTCAGAAGTTAAATTAACAATATGATACTCGAAAATCATCATTTGTTTTAGAGAATAATTTAGATTTGAAATATTTAATTTGAGAGTCAATGTGCCATATACCAAATGTGGAATGTAAGTTCATGGCATAAACATTGTGTGTGTGTGCGCGCTTTGCTGACGACGAAGACTACGTATTTTAGATTTGGAGATACTGAAACTTACAACCATTACATTAGATTTTTTGATAAATACTTCTGAACATGGCGCAACAAAGTCAAATCCTTTGGATACTGTTGAATGTGGTCAATGCAGTGGTGCTGAAGCTACATTGTGATTGGCTTTTTCGTTGTAATGTCTTGTAAATTACTGGGACGTGGTTGGATGCCTCCTTTTAATAGCCATCATTCATTCTTGAGTAGTAGGCCAACAGCTGCGACCCAGGTATTAACTGCGACTAGCAGCAACGAGCGAGTCAATTGAGACAGTGAAATACTGAGACAATGTAACAGCGGCTGGTGGCGATGACAGTTTTGCTGACACGAGAGGGTGTCCGTTCTACATCACAGCCAGCTTAATGATGGACTGGCATAGCCGACCCCTGACCCAAGGTGGCTATCAATGGCCTGCAAAAGTCCTGAATCGACCCAAGACTTTCGAAGTCTGGTTGGAATGTCAGGCAATGCCACTAAGTGAGACGCCATGCCTCAGTAGTACCAGTTCCAAGCCTGGAACCAACAGGGCTAGCTGACGTCTCGTAGGCCAGAGGCTCCACCTACTTGATCTAGTTGATAATGCTGCTCGATGAGGTTGTAGCTGCTTGGCTCAAATCAGACTGACGACTAGCATGGCGACTACGCGAGACGAATGCAAGGCGTTAAAGGAATCAAGTTATCGGCTGAACTGGAGGCATATATACTTACTCTGGTCAGGTATACTGTGGCAGGAACTTGGTTGCCATCTCACAGCTGGTTGTAGAACATTGTGTTGTGCTACACCATGTAGCAACCCACCCCACTGCTATGGTAGACCACTGCATTGAAGAACACTATACCAGAGTTATTGCAGCTCTCGACTGTAGAATTACACATGCGGCTGTCCCACACACTACTTGGCTGGCTGCTGTGAGCCTCCTAAGGCTGATGCCACAACAGAAGTGAATGGCAAAATGGTTCCTTTGAGAAGGGAATGTCCGACACTTTTTATCAATTTTTGTCGTATCCGATTGTACCCGTTTTATAGAGACCTCGTCGTTCGTGGTACATTACTTGTGATTCTTCCTTTTCCATACAAGTAAATTATGTACGAATTTGACCGTTATTATAGTAACAGATCAACTCGTATGGTCCTATTAGTGTTGACCTTCTTCCATTCAAATATTTACATATAATGAGACGATAGTTTTTATTAAGTTTATCAAATGAGTGTTGCTGTTATTCATAGAAAGTTCAAGATTGTTATTTCCTGCTCTCTTGAGAAACCTATAGACCTAAAACTTTCAGATCATCTCTACTTTCTCCACAGACACTCCTTAATTAAATATTAAGCGTACGTGCTGTGCAAAACTGGTTAAATCACTACATTGTTATGAGTTTCTTCATATCTTTTTAGTTTCTCCTCTGTTCTGGAAATGAATGTAGCTGGCATATTCCATTCATTCTCTTGTTCTTTCGAAACTTCATTTGATGATGTAATTTTCTGAATGGATGAACTTTGTGAAGAATCTGAGTGACATGAATCGTCAGCACGGAATACCAAGCCAAGATTGCCACTTTGGGTTGCCATTTCGAAGCCCTCTAACCTGTTCGTTTCGCACCAGAGTGCCTCCTTTACGTGATTGTCTTTACCGCAGCTCAACGTTATGTAATAAAATTAGGCTGAAATATGAGTCGTCGGATTGTTGGGAAACACAGCCTTGGGTTTCTTACACTATCGACAGCACAGACTTGACTTGCCTGAAGCACACTAACCTATATGCCTGTAAGGCTTTGTTTAATGGAACGGTTCTCATACCCCATTATTAAATTTGTTTTTCTACTGTTGTTAAAAGTACACTTTTAGATTTGTCCTCTACGATCTTAGTATCTTAGCGCTTGTAAAATTTTGTTATGAAAAAACTGAGGTGCACACAATGTTAACTGATAGAACATACATTGCAAGAATTTATGTAGCATGAAAATTGGGAACGGAATTCACTTATATTACCCACAAACTGTAGTAAAAAAAGAAATAAGTGAGAAATTTGACTGATTTGTTGACACATGTTAATTTACAGTTTAAAACTGCAGACGTGACTTGCTCTCAATAAACAACTACAGCCGCTCCACTGATACGTATTTGAAGTTTTATCTGCCTCATTAGTGTATATCGATAGATACTCAATAATTTAGAAAACATTTTAGCGTAATGACATTTAACTTACACAGAAATGACGTCACATGATAATATAAGTTCGCCTTCCTTTCGTACTTGCGTACCATTGCAAAGCCTACCATCGACTTAACAGGTGACTTTTTAGTGACGATAATTATATTTCGGATCACACCCCACTCGTTTTTTGAGCGACTGTCTTGTATTGTTTGCCTAAATAATAATTTCGAATTGAGTTATAGGTTGTTAGGTAAGGTCATGGTAGGCTCTTACACTGACAGTTATTTAGTGACATGGTAAAGACCCTCGTCTTAAGCATGGTCTATGAATAAAAAAGGAAAAAAATAGAGGTTAGGACTTCTTCAATTCCTTTTTATCATCACGTGACAACATCACACATTAGGAAAGTATTATACAATTACTTGTGCGTAACGCAGTTTTTGTATTTAAATATTCTTCACTTTGCTGGTTCGGTGCAGAGAGCTAGTTTCTCAAATTTTCAATGGCGTATGTATTAAGAAAGTAGACAAAACTAAAGTAGTAGTTATTGCTCTTGAATAGGCGGCAAAGTGACATGTGAAGCCGAGAAACATTAAGGAACGTAACTCCAGTTGATAGACAGTGGAGTACGAAGAGTTCCTGGGCAGTAAGGCGGGTGAACGAATTGGATTGTTTGTCCCCATCGAGTTGTGAGCCACGCGACCATAGATGACTATGACAATGAAAGAAAGTACTCCAATCATTCACAATTTCACTGAAGGAACGATTTTTCTATATATAACTAAGAAGTCCAAATCTTGCGTAATTATACAAGGGCTGTCTGAATTTTTTATTCTCAATATCGGTTGAGCTATTACATGTCATGAAAATTAGTCCATCAACTTTCCCGCTTCTCTGACGCAAGTTGCAAACCTCTTCCGGTGGAGGATTCCGAATTGTTACGTGTGGGGCGAAACGTAGCTACGTTGGCACGTGAGAATGAGCGTGCTTTAATCCCTCATAAAATTGAAAGAACGAATTCGAAGAGCTGGTTCACACGTGGAGCACCCTCCCGTTCAGCATGACATTGCCACACCACACACGAGCGCTGCGACATCTGTAACAATTCGACGCCTTGGGTTCATGGTCATCGATCTTCCTCCGTCCATTCCTGATTTAGTCCTATCCAGCTTTCATCTTTTTCAAAAATTAAAGATAGTGATGAAGTGTAGCAAGCAGATTTGAGGGATGTAGCTACGTCACCGAAGTCAAACCTTCTACAGTGATACCATCGACAAAACCTGTATCTCGTTAGGAGAATTTTGTTCGACACCAGGGTGACTAAGCTCATACATAAATATGAAGAAATGAATAAATATGTAGAATGTTAATAACATTTGTTTAATTTAAAGTGCTTCAAGAGTTTTCACATATAAAATTCGGAGGCATTACTTTCCAGCACGCCCTCGTGTTTCTGTCTCATGCAGAGAGTGTCGTTTCTCCAACAAAACACAGAATACATATTCCTTTCAGAGCATTTATGTGTCAACATGGTGCGAAGTGGCAATATGTGCTATGCTCTATTTTAGATTACGAAGACTTTCCCTACACGAAAAACATGAAACATTGCTCAAGAACTGTATGTCATAGTCTGAATAAGAAATTAGTACTCACAAATGGCTGCGGATAACAGATCTTTAGTTACTTGAAAGTATTGATGATTTCGGAGTTTTTCTCGTTGCTGTATTTTGAAATACGGATTGTATAAAAAGCAAAAATGTATTGTACACACAAAAATAGTGACGTACTAGACGCTTACATACAAAAAGAAGTACTTCAGTCATGTAACATTACAATATTGTTCAAAGTGTATGTTGAGAGAGGCATCTTGGACTGTAAAGATGACATGAAGGGATTAAAACTAATGGAGTGGAAATTAAAATGATAAGATTTGCTGACGGCGTAGCTGTCACTAAGGAAAACTAACATAAACTACAAAAAAGTGGGGGAACGTCAACTATATTTTTAAACAGAAATATAACATCGCCAACATATCGCAGTAGGCATTGGGGCTGATGACTTAGGAAGTAAGATTAACTCATATGGCAAAAGTTCAGGCGACATAAAAAGCAGAATTTTAAGGCGAAGGCAGCGTATTGTAACAAAAAGGGGCTGCTTACAACAAGCAATTCCAGAGACCAAAATGAGGTTTATTAAGAGTTTTGTGTAGAACCTGAACTTGTACGGGCGGGAAACGTGGACTATTGGTGCTTTCGACAAGAGGCGTTTGGAGACGTTTGAGAGTTTGGGCTGGAGGAGGATGGAAATGATCTCGTGTACAACAAATCTCACTAATGAAGGAATTATTAAAAGAATAAGTGGAAAACTGATCTCTGCTACCAATGGTATGATAACGGAAATATCAATTAATTGGTCATCTTTACCGGCGTAGTAGTTTTCTGATTAATGTAATGGAAGGAATGATCCAAGACAAGAGAGGAAGAAGAAGACCTCCACTGCAATACTCCAGACTAGAGCTGTAAAACTACTGTAGGCTACCGCAGACTATTGTAAGTAAGCGTAGAGTACGGTAGTTTTAATAGTAGGTTTGGTAAGTTAAGATAGTAACCGCGTTATCTGTACGTTAGGTGTTTTGCGTACCTGTTGAATGTTATTTCGGTCGCTCTGTCTGTATATACGATCAATGTCGTACTAGGGTCCCCTAGAAGCCGCGAAGTGCTGAACCATCTGAAAATTCAGTGCTGATTCCTTAAGGGCCTCGTAACCTATATAACATTTTTGTTCTACATAGTTATCATGTTTGTTACTTAAAAATAAATAGTATTTACAGCAATTTTGAAATTTTCATTGTTTAATTCATATGTTATTCCTAAAGTGTTGATTTGTAACGTAAAACAGAGCGATGTTGTAGCAGAAATTGAAAAAAGTCAACACAAATTTATCATATAGCGCTAGAAAACGCAGTTGCCTCAAAATAGGTAAAATCAAAAACATGCAAAACAGAAACATAGCAAACGTCGTTTCATACTTCGTCCAGCTTATATAAAACATGTTTCTGTTATTACTAAACAACTTTCGCAGCACTTATCAATTATAAAAGGAAACACTTGCCTTTGATTATGATGAAGAACGTACTATTGAGTACAAAATAACAACAATAAACGTACAGATTTTTTATGTTTGTGCGTGTAAGCTGTACTTACATCAATAGTAATTGTTTTGGTTACATAAAAGGGAAGAATTTACACGAGCAGCTAACTTTTTTTACTTATAAAATGCAGTTTTTTTTGTAAGGATATAAAATACACAGTGGACTAACACTGAACTATGTGCAGTATTAATTATGCGCGTAACAAACAAACAAACAAACAGTTCAAATGGCTCTGAGCACTATGGGACTCAACTGCTGTGGTCATAAGTCCCCTAGAACTTATAACTACGTAAACCTAACTAACCTAAGGACATCACACACATCCATGCCCGAGGTAGGATTCGAACCTGCGACCGTAGCGGTCGTGCGGTTCCAGACTGTAGCGCCTTTAACCGTTCGGCCACTTCGGCCGGCTCAAACAAACAGTTCATCTCTCACATATTTATTTATGTTTCTTTCCCCACCAATGCTACTAATATTACCGGTAGTCCTACCTCTTACGACATCATTTATGTACTGTACCAAAACTACTGAACCGTAGTTTTAGCAGAGCACAACTCTACCCCAGACAAACCATAATTGTTGCAGGAACAGGCTCATATTAGAAAATGAACAGGGAGAAGTGGAAAAAAATTGCTGCTAGCTAGTATTCGGACTGGTCCGCCTCTGTAGATACGCGGTTAGCGCTATGGATTGCTAATCGAAGGGGCCCGCGTTTGATTTCCAGTTGGGTGGGAGATTTTCTCAGCTTGGGGATTGGGTGTTGTGTTGTCCTTACGTTTGTATCGTCGTAACTGATTTCCACTATTGAGATGGCTGTATTGGCACAGACCACAAGCCAAAAGATTGAAAAAAAAATATTGAAAGATTGAAAAAATTTGGGAAACATATTTTGATAATAATCAGATAAAAGTTGTAGCATTATTACCGTTCACAAATTAACACTGCAGATAGTACAGGGACGAAAACTTGGGGTTTCTTACTGCATAGTAACTGGAATAAAAGACTTAGGATTGTAAGAATTACTTTCTGTCACATTGTGTTTCTGACTAAGTGCACAATAAAATGTAAATTAAAAGGATGTAAGTGATGATGGAGAATAAATGTCACAACTATACGGCTATAGGCACAAACCTTTGAGCCGCGTGATTTAATGAAGATACGGTAGAGTAGGCCACCCTCTAAAGGAAAAGAAATGGCTGCGACAGTGACGAAATGGGGCATGGATAAGGCAGTGCAGGTATTCGGCCAGTATGGTAATTTAGAAGCACAGTGAAGCAGTTGCGAGACATTATGTCACAAGAATTTACGGACCACGAGACAAAGTAAACTGCCCTCAATTTCTAGTTAATTATGTGAAAGTTACATTTCTTGTGTTGGAAGCACGGCGTAAACAGCAAAAACGGGAGTATTCCAGCTCGATGCAAAAAGGCATAACCAAAAGCTCAACCACAACAAATATCCTGTTAAATGGTGATGATTACTTATTTACTGTGAATTGTCTCAGTAAGGAAATATGACAGCAACGAATTCGTTAATCGAGTAGAGCTTTATTGAATGAGCACGACACTTATGTGAAACGACAAAAATCTTCTGTTACGAGCTTAGCTGAAATACTATTGTGTAATGTTTGTTTGTATGCAGAAACAGGTCGACAGGATTAATAAAGAGCGATTAAATGAGTCTTTTATTCTGTGAACACAGGTCTATATAAGAAAGCTACTGCCTTCAGCCAGAATGAAAATCTCTCTGCGTGGTAGACGCTACGAGAAAGTTTTCTTTTTTATTGAAACGAGACCACACGTTGGTCAGTATTCCATTTTCAGAATTCTATGAGTACGTCTTCACTCCTGTACACGTCTAAATGAACTATCTATTTCTTGGCTTTACACAGTCTGAGACCTTTATGGACTATTTTCCCGGTTATGGGAATCACCTTCCTTGAAGCTTGGGAAACGTTTTTATTGCACTGGCTTTACGGCCCAGATATGTGTACCAAGAAGCTAAGGAATGGGAAGTAAACTAAGAGATCTCAGCGTTTCTGAGCAGCCCTACCATCACAAAAGAGGACGAAGTTCATATTACAGAATACGAATCTAGAATAACTGCCAACATGAGTAACTTATTCTCGGTGTAGCGAATGAGACTGTACACCAGTCAGGTTCCATTCAGAATATGCTGATAAAATAGCTCGTATTTATCAATCATATACGACCGCTCGCTCATAGAATGATCCGTACACGAAGACTGGAAAGGTGGACAAATCACATCAACACTCAAGAAAGGAAACAGAAGCAGCCCGCTGATTTACAGACCCATATTACTAAGTTAGATCTGCAGCAGAATTTTGGAACTTATACTGCTTTCGAACATTGTGAATAACCTGGAAGTAAACTATTTATTGACAAATAGCCAGCATGGATCCGGAAAGTATCGTTCTTGTGGAACACAACTTTTTCTTTATTCTCACAAAGTAATGAGTGATATCGATAGGGGAAGTCCAACTGATTCGAAATTTTAAGATTTCCAGAAAACTTTTGACACCCCTCCTGTCAAGCGACTTCTAGTCAAATTGCGTGGCTATGGACTATCGTCTCAGTTGTGCGGCTGGATTCGTGATCTCCTGTCAGAAAGGTGACAGATCATAATAACTGACAGAGAATCATCGTGTAAAACAAAGGTAATATCTGGCGTTCCCCAAGGAAGTGTCATAGGCTCTTTGCTTTTCTTGATCTACATAAACGATTTAGTAGACAATTTGAGCGGCCCTCTTAGATTCTTTGCAGATGATGCTGTCATTTATGGCCTTGTAAAGTCATTAGACGATGAAAAAGTTTCAGAGCGATTTAGACAACATAAATGTATGGTGTGAAAACCGGAAAATGACTCTAAATAATGAAAAGTGTGCAGTTGACCAAATGAGCACTAAAAGGAATCCACTAGATTTCGGTTACACAATAAATCACACATATCTATAGGCTGTAAATTCAACTAAATATTTAGGGATTACAATTACGAATAACTTAAACTGGAATGATCACATAGATAATGTTGTGGGTAGAGCAAACCAAAGACTGCGATTCATTTGCAGAACCCTTAGAAGGTGCAATAGGTCTACTAAAGAGACTGCTGACACTACGCTTGTCCGCACTCTTCTGGAGTGTTGCTGTGCGATATGGGATCCACAGCAGATAGCATTGACGAATGACGTCGATGAAGTTCAAAGAAGGACAGCTAGTTTCGTATTATCGTGAAATAGGGGAGAGTCACGGATACGATACGCGAGCTGGTGTGGCAATCACTAACACAAAGGCGTTTTTCGTTGCGGCAGAAATTTCTCACGAAATTTTAATCACCAACTTTCTCCTCAGACTGTGAAAATATTTTATTGGCACCCACCTACATAGGGAGGAATGCCCATCATAATAAAATGAGAAAAATGAGAGCTCACAGGAAATGATTTAAGTGTTCGTTTTTCCCACGCGAATTTCGATTGTGGAGGATAGAGATATAACTTGAAAGTGGTTCGATGAACCCTCTGCCAGGCACTTAACTGTTAATTGCAGAGGAATCATGTAGATGTAGAAGAAAATGTCTCGTAATTTGATGCAACAGGTGCTAGACAATTTGAATAGTAGCGAGTGTTTTGTCTTAACAGCCCTTCACCCCCTTAGTGCATTGTTCACATACACTAAGGTGACGAAAGTCATAGGACAGCGATGTGCACATATACAGTTGGCGATATATCTCGTGCATAAGGTCTGAAAGTGCAGTGCATTGGCGGAACTGTCATTTGTACTCAAGTCATTTATGTGGATAGGTTTCGGCGTCATTTCAGCCGCACGACTGGTATTAATAGACTTCGAACACGGAATGGTAGTTGGAGCAATAAACGCACGACACATTTCATTTTGGAAATCGTTAGGAAATCAATATTCCGAGAACCACAATGCCAAGAGTGTGCCGAGAATACGACCTTCATTTAACGCCCGAAAGCAGCGGCGTTTGTGTACAGCTGTCGGTTCTAACAAATACGCAACACTGCGTGAAATAACTGCAGAAATCACTGTCGGACGTGCGACGAAAGTATGCGTTAAGACAGCGGCGAAATTTGGAGTTAATGGGCTATGCCGGCAAACAATGGTCGCGACTGCCTTTGCTAGTAGGACGGCATCACCTCTCCTAGGTTCGTGACCATATCGGTTGGAACAATTTCTACTGGAAAACTGTGGCCTGGTCAGATGAGCCTCATTTCAGTTGGTAAGAGCTGATAGTAGGGTTAGAGTGTGATGCAGAACCCTCGAAGCCATGGACCCATGTTGTCAACAAGGCACTTTGCAAGTTGGTGATGGCTACATAATTATATGGGCTGTGTTTACATGGACTGGACTGGGTGCTCTGGTCCATCTGAACCGATCTGACTGGAAATGGAGCTGGCCGCGTTGGCCGAGCGGTTCTAGGCGCTTCAGTCCGGAACTGCGCGACTGCTACGATCGCAGGTTCGAATCCTGCCTCGGGCAGAGATGTGTGTGATGCCCTTAGGTTTAAGTAGTTCTAAGTCTGGGGGACTGATGACCGCAGATGTTAAGTCCCATAGTGCTCAGAGCCATTTGAACCATTTGAACTGGAAATGGTAATGTCCGGCTACTTGGAGACCATTTGGAGCCATTCATGAACTTCCTGTTTCCAAGCAACGATGGGATTTTTATGGATGACAATGCGCCACGTCACTGGGTCACAATTGTTTGGATTGGTTTGAAGAACATTTAGGACCATGCGAGTGAATGATTTGGCCACCCAGATCACCCTACATGAACGCCACCAAAAATTTATGGGCCATGATCGAGAGGTCAGTTCGTGCACCAAATGACTCACATTCGTAATTGTGGACGGCGAGGAGGCAGCATGGCTCAGTATTTCCGGAGGGTACTCCCAAGGACTTGTTGAACCCATGCCATGTCGAGTTGCTGCTCTATGCCGGAGAAAAGGAGGACCGACGCGCTATTAGGAGGTATCCCATCACTTTTGTCACCTCAGTGTATGTTTATGTCTAAGGCTGTATACGGCGTAGCTGAAACATGCACGGGGCTTGTGGTGATAGGAAACTGCGTTGTTATTGTTGTTGTTGTCTTCAGTCCTAAGAGTGGTTTGATGCAGCTCAGCTCTTCATGCTAATCTATCCTGTGCAAACCACTTAATCTCCGAATAACTACTGGAATCTACATCCTTCTGAATCTGTTTATTGTATTTACCTCTTTGTCTTCCTCTACTATTTTTACCCAACACATTTCCCTTAAATACTAAATTGTTGACCCCTTGATGTCTCGGAAGGTGTCCGATCAAACGATCCCTTCTTTTGGTCAAGTTGCACCACAAATTTCTTGTCTCCCCAGTTCTGTTCAGTACCTCTACACGAGTTACGTGATCTACATAGCTAATCGTCAAGGTTCTTCTGCAGCATCAGATTTCGAAAGCTTCTCTTCTTTTCTTGTCTAAACTGTTTATCCTCCATGTTTCACTTCCATACACAGCTACACTGCGGACAAATACCTTCTGAAAAGACTTCCTAACACTTAAATCTAAATTAGATGTTAATAAATTTTTCTTCTTTGGAAATGCTTTTCTTGCCATTGCCAGTCTACATTCTATATCCTCTCTACTCCGGCTATCATGAGTGATTGTGCTGTCCCAATATAAAAATTCATCTACTAGCTTAAGCGTCTCGTTTTCTAATCTATTTCCTTTGGCACCACCTGATTTACTTCTACCCCATTCCATTATCCCTGTTTTGCTTTTGTTGATATTCATCTTATATCCTACTTTGAAGATACTGTCTATTTCGTTCAACTGCTCTACCTAGTCCTTTGCTGTCTGACAGAATTACAGTATCATCGGCAAGCCTCAGAGCTTTTATTTCTTCTCCCATGACTTTAATTTGACTTTGGTTTTCTTTATTGCTTGTTCATTGTACAGACTGAATAACATCGGGCGTATTCTACAACCCTGTGTCACACCCTTCTCAACCAATGCTTCCCTTTCACACCCTACAACCCTTGTGACTGCCATTTGGTTTCCGTACAACTTGTAAATCGCATTTCGCTCCCTGTATTTTACCCCTGATACCTTCACAATTTCTAAGAGAGTATTCCAGGCAGCAGTGTCAAAAGCTTTCTTTTTTTTAGGTCTAAAAAATTTATAAAGGTAGGTTTGCCTTTCCTTAACCTGTCTTCTGAGATAAGTCGTAGGGTCAGTATTGCTTCGCGTGTTCCTAAATTTCTCCGGAAATCAATCTGATCTTCTCCGTGATCAGCTTCTACCAGTTTTTCTATTCTTCCGTAAAGAATTCGTGTTAGTTTTTTGCAACCATGACTTATTAAACTGAAGGTTCGATAATCTTCACACCTGTCAGCAACTGTACTTTTCTTTAACTGGAATTATTACATTCTTGTTGAAGTATGAGGGTACTTCACCTGTGTCACACACCGTGCACAGCAGAGGGAGGAGTTTTGTCATGGTTGGTTCTCCCAAGGCTACGAGTAGTTCTGATGGAATATCGTCTACTCCCGGAGCCTTGTTTCTACTTAGATCTATTAGAGCTCTGTCAGATTCTTGTTGCAGTATCGTATGTCCCATCTCATCTTCATATGTGTGCACTTCCGTTCTGTAATATCGCCTTCAAGTTCATCTCCCTTGTATTGTCCTGTATATATTCCTCCTTCCACCTTTCAGCTTTCCCTTCTTTGCTTAGTATTGGTTTCCCATCTGAGCACCTGATATCCATACAACAATTTGTCTTTTCCCCAAAGGCCTCTTTAAGTTCCCTGTAGGCGGTATCTATCTTTCCTCTAGTGAAGTATATTTCCCAATTATTACATTTGTCCTCTAGCCATTCCTGCTTAGGCATTTGCACTTCTTGTCAGGCTTATTTTTTAAAGGTTTGTATCCCCTTTCACAAAATTCATTTGCTACACTTTTATATCTTCTCATTTCATCAATTAAATTCAATATCTCTTGTGTTGTCCAAGGATTTCTACTAGGCTTTGTCTTTTTAACCTACTTGATCCTCTGCTGCCTTCACCATTTCATCTCTTAAAGCTGCCCTTTCGTCTTCTGTTGTATTCCTTTCCCCTGTTCTAGTCAACCGCTGCCTAATATTCCCTCCGAAATTCTCAAAAACCTCAGGGTCTTTCAACCTATCCATGTCTCATCTCCTTAATTTCTTACCAGTTCCAAATTTCTTAAGCTTCAATCTAGAGTTGACAACCAATAAATTGTGGTTCCATTCCACATCTACCCCTGGAAACGTCTTACAATAAACATCTGGTTTCTAAATCTCTGTCTAAACACTATACATACAATCTGAAACCTTCCCGTGTCTCCAGGTCTCTTCCAGGTATACAACTTCCTTATATGATTCTTAAACCAAGTATTAACGATAATTAAATTGTGCTCTGCGCAAAATTCTACCAGGCCACTTCCACTTTTATTCCTTTCCCCCAGTCCATATTCACCTATTTTTTTTTCCCTTCCCGTCCTTTTCCTACTATTGAGTTTCAGTCCCCCATCACAATTAAATTTTCGTCTCCTTCAACTATCTGAACAATATCTTTTATCTCATCATTCATTTCTTGAATCCCTTCGTCATCTGCGGAGATTGTTGACATATAAACCTGTATACGTGGGCTTCGTGTCTGGGCTACGATAATGCGCTCATTAAGCTGTTCATACTAATTTACCCGCATTTTTATTTTCATCTTCATTATTAAACCCATTCGTGCAGTACCCCTATTTGAGTTTGCATTTATAACCCTGCATTCACCAGGCCAGGAGTTGTGTTTCTCTTGCTACCGGGAGTCACTAATTCCAGCAGTATGCAACTTCAACCTTTCCATTTCCCTTCTTCAATTTTATAACCCGCCTGCCCGATTAAGGGATCTGACATTCCACGCTCCGATCCGTAGAACGCCACTTTTGTTTCTCCTGACGACGACATCCTCCTGAGTACACCCCGCCCGGAGGTACGAATGGGGGACTATTTCACCCAAGATGACATCATCATCACCATTTCACTATACAGTATAGCTGCATGCTCTCGTGGAAAAATTACGGTTGTAGTTTCCCCTTGCTTTCATCCGTTCTCAGTACCAACACAGCAAGACGGTTTCAGTTGATGTTACGAGGCCAGATCTGTCAATCAGCCAGAGTTTTGCCCCTGCAACTACTGAAATTTCCGCTGTCCCTCTTCGGGAACCACACGTGTGTCTGGTCTCTCAACAGATACCGCCTTGTTGTGGTTGCACCTACGGTACGGGTATCTGTAGCTGAGGCACACAAGCCACCCAGCCACCACACCGACGGCAAGGTCCAGTTCATGGGAGAGGGGGGGGGGAGACGTCATTGATTCGTCATTTTTAAACGATTGTGTGATTGTGTAAGTAAGGAACAAAGGAATGAAGGAAGAAAGAGTTAAAAGACATTGTTGGTTGCGAGATCCTGAGAGTAGGTTCAGCCGCCTAATCGGAAAGGGTTTTCTTCCTTCATTGAGAATGGTAGCTCTCCTTGAGTGTGTCTATGTTGAGTGCGACTGTAATGTATGTGTGAATAGCACAGAGCTGTGATTGTGCTTTATGATGATGAGAGAAAGGGAAGGGTAAAATCCAATATTGGCATATAGCCTTTCCCTTTTGCCAAGCACCAAAGGCGCCGCCGAGCTTAACGGTCCTGCTTGACGGATGGATCCCCATCGATCGTGTCACATGCCCTAATTCCATAAATCGCAGTAAAACAGTCTGGTGAACAGAACTTTGCGCCACCACGCCTCCTCCCTTTTTCGTCAAAATACAGGCATTGAGTGAATAATAACAAATGACTAAGGCTGTTACCTATCGACGAATTACATAAAATAACGTTCAGATAAACGATTTTTCTTCAGGTGTCAATAAAAGAAACTAAATAAATAACAAAATTTCGCAGCATCTCTATAAATTTCTGCAGTCTTATAAGAGGTGATCAAAAAGTTTCCGTTTGAGGGCATTGCTGCAGCGTGTACGCAACGTAGCGCGACTCCAGTGCGGGTATAAAATCACCGACATGTATGCAAGGGATTAGTGTGGCATTCCTGTCTTACCGTTGTGCGTGCGGTAAATACAGTAACGTGAACTATGTCGGAATTATTACCAAATGCATCCAAACAGGACCAACGAGCTGTTATTCGTTTCTTGGCAGCCGAAGGTCAAACACCGGTAGGCATCCATCGGATAATAAACGCTGTCTATGGGGCAGCATGTCTGTCGAAAATCAGCGCTGTGAAATGCTGCTGCTACATGATAACGTACGTCTCCATATTGCAAGTGTCATAACCCATAAGTTATATCAATTCAAGTGGGCAACACTCGAGCACCCACCCTATAGTCTTGATCTCTCCCCTATCGATTATCACGACTTTCGCCCCTTAAAAAAGGTCTTGCGTGGTAGATGATTCCTGTCGGGCCAGATGTGCAGCAACCACTTCTTCATGCAACAGAACGCTGTGTTTTACCAAACGGGTATCTTCAACCCGGCGCGTCGGTGGGATAATTGCTTCGGTGCTCACGACGGTTCAGCCTGATCGGCATACCGATTCTGGACTGTACGGCCCTCGAACGGAAACTTTTTGATTGCATTTTCTCTGTCTATATCCGGATCCCGCTGCAGAGGGTCTCAGGGAACCACAGAAGGGGCGTCCTTCTAAAAGTGGTCACGTAAAACACAATATGGTAGTTGTAGAAACGATTGTTATTGTACTTGTAAATTGTCGTAGCTGTGTTGAGAAAGAACCAGAGATCAAAGCCCTAATAGAAAGCACTGAAGCTGAAATAGTTGTAGGTACAGCTCTCCTTGAGTGTGTGTGTTGAGTGCGACTGTATGGCTAAAGCCACAAATAAGTTCAGCCGAAATTTTTTCAAACGATCTAACAGTGTTCAGAAAGGATAGATTAAATACAGTCGATGGTGGAGTATTTATTGCTGTCAGAGGTAGTTTGCCTAGTAGCGAAATTGAAGTAGATAGTTTGTGTGAAGTAGTATGGGTCGAGGTTATACCTGACAATCGAACTAAACTATTAACTGGATCGTTTTACCGACCCCCCGACTCAGAAGACATAGTTGCTGAACAGTTCATTGAAATCTTGAGTCTCATTTCAAACAGGTACCCCAGTCATACAATTATAGTCGGTGGTGACTCCAAATTATCCTCGATATGCTGGAAAAATTATACGTTTAAATCCGGCGGCAGGCATAAAACGTCATCCGAAATTGTACTCAATGCTTTCTCAGAAAATTGTTTTTAACAATTATTTCATGATCCCACTAAAAGCGTAAACGGTTGCGAAAGCATACTTGACCTTTTAGCAACACATAATCTTGGACAAATAGTGAGTACTTAGACGAATACAGGTATTAGCGATCACAGCGCAGTTGCTGCTAGGCAGAATACCGTCACACCTACAATCATCGAAAAGAAACGTGAAGCATATTTATTTTAAAAAAGCAGATAAAAATGCTCTTAACGCCTTTTTAAGAGACAGTATTCACTCTTTCCGATAGGATCATGTAAGTGTAGAAAAGTTGTGGAATGTTTTCAATCCTGCCTCGGGCATGGATGTGTGTGACGTCCTTAGGTTAGTTAGGTTTAAGTAGTTCTAAGTTCTAGGGGACTGATGACTTTAGAAGTTAAGTCCCATAGTGCTCAGAGCCAATGTTTTCAAAGAGATAGTATCGACAGCAATTGACATTAATATATCACATAAATTAATAAGGGATGGTACTGATCCCCCATGGTACACAAAACGAGTCAGATCGTTGTTGCAGAAGAAACGAGAAAAGCATACCAAATTTAGAAGAACGCAAAATCCCCAAGACTGGCAAAGTTTTACAGAAGTTCAAAATATAGCGCGTACTTCAATGCGAGATGCTTTTAATAATTTCCACAACAAAATTCTGTCTCTAAATCTGGCAGAAAACCCAAAGAGATTCTGGTCATACATAAAGCACACCAGTGGCAAGACGCAATCAATACCTTCACTGCGCAATAACAACGGTGAAGTCACTGTTGACAGTGCCACTAAAGCAGAGTTATTAAACACGGTTTTCCGAAACTCCTTCACCAAATAAGACGAAGTAAGTATTCCTGAATTCCAATCAAGAACTGCCAACATGAGAAACACAGAAGTAGATATCCTCGGTGTAACAAAGCAGCTTAAATCACTTAATAAAGGCAAGGCCTCCGGTCCAGATTGTATACCAGTCAGGTTCCTCTCAGAGTATGCTGATAAAATAGCTCCATGTTTAGCAATTATATACAACCACTCGCTCACAGAAAGATCCGTACCTAAAGACTTGAAAATTGCTCAAGTCAAACCAATACCCAAAAGGGAAGTAAGGAGTAATCCGCTGAATTAAAGGCCTATATCACTAACGTCGATCTGCAGTAGGGTTTTGGAACATATACTGTATTCGAACATTATGAAGTACCTCGAAGAAAACGATTTGTTAACACATTGTCAGCACGGATTCAGAAAATATCGTTCTTGTGAAACACAACTAGCTCTTTATACTCATGAAGTAATAAGTGCTATCGACAGAGGATGCTAAATTGATTCTATATTTTTAGATTTCCAGAAGGCTTTCGACACCGTTCCTCACAAGCGTCTTTTAACCAAACTGCGTGCCTACGGAGTATCGCCTCAGTTGTGCGACAGGATTCGTGATTTCCTGTCACAAAGGGCACAGTTCGTAGTAACCGACGGAAGGTCATCGAGTAAAACAGAATTAATATCCGACGTTCCCCAAGGAAGTGTTATAGGCCCTCTATTGTTCCTGATCTATATTAACAACATAGGAGACAATCTGAGTAGCCGTCTTAGATTGTTTGCAGATGCTGTCATTTACCGTCTTGTAAAGTCATCAGATGATCAAAACGACTTGCACAATGATTTCGATAAGATATCTGTATGATGCCAAAAGTGGCAATTGACCCTGAATAAAGAAAAGTGTGAAGTTATTCACATGAGTACTAAAAGAAATCAGCTAAATTTCGATTACGCGGTAAGACACAAATCTGAAGGCTGTAAATTCAGCTAAATACTAACGGATTACAATTAAAAATAACCTAAATTGGAACGATCACATAGATAATTTTGTGCGTAGAGCAAACCAAAGACTGCGATTCATTGGCAGAACACTTAGAAGGTGCAACAGGTCTACTAAACAAACTGCTTACACCACGCTTGTGCGCCATATTCTGGAGTATTGCTGTGCGGTGTGGTATCCGCATCAGGTGGGACTGACGGATGACATCGAGAAAGTACAAAGAAGGGTAGTTCGTTTTGTATTATCATGAAATAGGGGAGATAGTGTCACAGACATGATACGTGAATTGGAGTGGCAATCATTAAAACAAAGGCGTTTTTCGTTGCGACGGGATCTTCTCATGAAATTTCAATCACCAGTTTTCTCCTCCAATCGCGAAAACGTTCTGTTGCCAGCCACCTACATAGGGAGAAATGATAATCACGATAAAATAAGAGAAATCAGGGCTCGCAAAGAAAGATTTAAGAGCTCGTTTTTCAAACGTGCCTTTCGAGAGTGGAACGGTAGAGAGGCTGCTTGAAGTTGGTTCATTGAACCCTCTGCCAGGCACTTTATTGTGAATAGCAGGGTAATCACGTAGATGTAGATGTTGTGGACTGACAAGACAGCCAGTCCACAGTGACGGGTAACCGAAAGGCACGCACTTAAACTCACGTAGGATGGCGTGAGGTCTGAAACAGGATACGTAATGAATGTTATAAAGAAAAGTACGTAGCTGCTGGAATACTTAACTTTAATCCATCATTTGTATACATCGTTCTTGATGAGACATGCTTCATACGATAACTATCAATTGCTATGGCGCCTTGCTAGGTCGTAGTCATTGACTTAGCTGAAGGCTATTCTAACTATCTTCTCTGCAAATAAACGAGGCTTCGTCAGTGTTGCATCGCTAGCTAAGTCGTCCGTACAGCTGGGGCGAGTGCTAGTAAGTCTCTCGAGACCTGCCGTGTGGTGGCGCTCGGTCTGCGATCACTGACAGTGGCGACACGCGGGTCCGACATGTACTAATGGACCGCGGCCGATTTAAAGCTACCACCTAGCAAGTGAGGTGTCTGGCGGTGACACCACATTCCTCCCCCGCAAATCGGCGAACGGTCTTGTTATAAGGCTTCCGCCCGCCGTGGGGAGGACGCCATGTTGGCGTATGCGATGAGGTGGGGAGCCTAACAGGCGAGGCTGCGCCACCCGCACCCGGCCATTCGGTCCGAGGGGAGCTAGGAAACGCCTGAAAACCTAGACCCAGGGTGCACGCCAACATGCGGTTTATGCGCCCGTAGAGAGACAGGAGGGGCCGAAGTGTCAACCTCCATCGCGTCGGGGTACCCGACGCGCGAAGACGCCATGTGGTCTGGAACGGGCAAGAGTTCCATGGCGGAGGACCGCTGGTCACGGGAAGCGATCGGCGGCGCGTGACCCAGGGAGGCGCTTGGCGGCTGCAGCGACGCGTCCACTGCGGGCGGCGTCGGCGGGAGAACAGGCGGCGGCGGCGGCGGCGCGTCGCCATGAGGCAAAATGGAAGGCAGCGTCGGTAACACCTGGGAATGAGGCGAGCCAGTAGATGGGTCCCCAGGGCGCTGACCGGACGGCACCGTCGCTGAAAGCAGACGGGGAGCGGCAGAACCCCTGCAACGACAGAGGCGCAGCTGATTGAGATGCCGACGCACCTCACCAGAGGCCCCCAAAACCAGATACATAGCGCGGCCGAGGCAGCGAAGAATGCGCCCTGCGAGCCAACGCTGTGAACCGCGATAGTTGCGATAGTATACAACGTCGCCTGGAGCAAAAGCTGCCGCTGCACAGGAACCTGATGCGGCGGATGCAGCAAAGACATCAAGGTTCGATAAGGACGACCGTGGAGCAACTCAGCCGGCGAGCGACCATCTCGGGGCTGAGAGCGATACGATGACAAAAAGAGCAACAACGCGTCCTCCCGAGAATGCGACTCTTTCAACTTCAACATCTGTGACTGGAAAGTCCGGACCAATCGTTCAGCGGCACCGTTTGACTGAGGCGAAAACGGCGCGGATGTCAGATGTTGAATACCATTAGCCTTGCAGAATGACTGAAATTCTGCGGACTTAAATTGTGGGCCATTGTCGGAAACAATAGTCTGTGGAAGACCTTCAATGCAAAAGATAGCAGATAACGCTTGGATGGTGGCATATGACGTCGTGGAAGACATTCGGAACAACAAAAGGGAAATTACTGAAAGAATCGACCACAACCAACCATCGAGCATTCCAGAATGGACCAGCAAAATCTATGTGCAAGCGTTGCCAAGGGGAAGTGGCTTTTGGCCATGCAAAGAAGTCCCGCGGCGGTGCGGATTGTTGTTCTGCACACGCCATGCAAGAAGAGCACATATTCGTAATTGCAGCATCGATTCCGAACCAAGTACAGTGCTGACGAGCAAGTTGTTTCGTTCGCACGATACCCCAATGTCCTTGGTGAAGAAGCCGTAAGACAGAGGACTGTAACGAACGTGGGACCACGACTCTGGACTGATCATTATCAGAACGCAACAACAAAACACCACGTCGTACAAAAAGTCTCTCCTGGTGAGCAAAAAATCTGCGAACCAACGGATCCTCTATCCGTGACTTTGACAAGGGCCATTGCGTAGCAACAAAGCGCAAAACGGTAGCAAGGACAGGGTCAGCAGCTGTGGCTGTAGCTACATGACGAAAATCAATCGGAAACGATTCGACCACGTCATCGATTTCCGCATCAATGAACATGCAAGCAAGTTCGGAGGAATCGAATGCTCTGTCCTCAGCAATAGGCAAACGGCACAACGCATCGGCGTTTCCGTGCTTAGCAGTGGACCGATACAAGATATCGTAGCGGTACTGCGAGAGGAAAAGAGACCAGCGAATGAATTTCTGCGCTGTACGTGGAGGTACAGGCTTGTTCGGATGAAAAAGCGACGTCAAAGGTTTGTGGTCTGTGATGATAAAGTGACGACCATACAAGAAATCATGAAACTTTGTAACACCAAACACGAGAGCCAAAGCTTCTTTCTCTATCTGTGAATAATTTCTTTGCGCAGACGAGAGCAATTTGGACGCAAAGGCAATAGGGTGTTCATGCGAGCCATCTTTGTGCGCAAGCACAGCACCGATCCCGAAATCCGATGCATCTACCATCAACAAAAGTGGTTTCTGGGGATCGAATGGCGTAAGGCAAGTATTAGAAAGCAACGCCGATTTCAACTGGCGAAAGGCGCGTTCGCATTCCGTCGTCCAGACGAACGGAACACCTTTACGGCGTAAGCGATGAAGCGGAGCTGAAATGGAAGAGGCATTGCGCAGAAAGCGATGATAGTAATTTATTTTACCCAGCACACTCTGCAGCTGCTGCAAATTCTGCGGCGAAGGCAAGTCTTGTATGGCACGGAGGTGCTCTGGACTCGGATGTATGCCTTGGGCATTGATGACATGTCCCAAATATGGTAAGTCACAAGCAAAAAACACACATTTGTCCTTCCGCAAGCGAAGACCATTTTGTCGCAAGACCTGAAATAATGTGCGGAGGTTGGCTAAATGTTCGTCTTCTGTCTTTCCGGAGATCACAATATCGTCCAGATAGTTTGCTGCAGTAGGGACCGACGGACAAACTGTTTGTCGATACTGCTGAAACAATGCAGGGGCGGATGCACACCCGAATGGCAGTCTTTTGAACCGATACAACCCAAGATGCGTGTTAACCACCAAAACGCGCTGGGTTTCTTCGTCCACCGGTATTTGCAAGTACGCATCGGCTAGGTCCAACTTAGAAAAATATGTACCCGGCCACAGTTTGTCAAAAAGATCTTCCGGGCGGGGTGAAGGAAAAGTGGCAATCACTAGTTGTGGATTCACTGTGGCCTTGAAGTCCACACAAAGTCGCTGTTTTCCGGAAGGTTTTGGCAAAATCACTAAGGGTGATGCCCAGAGAGAAGCTTGCACACGTTCAATCACACCTTGTGATTCTAAATCGTGTAATGTTCTTGCGACCTCATCACGAAATGCGTGGGGAACATTGCGCGCCCTGAAATATTTCGGTTGCGCGTTTACTTTCAGATCCAAATGTGCTTCATAGTTCTTATCACAACCAAGGCCCGGTGCAAAAATGTCTGCAAATTCTGCACATAGACGAGAAACACTGGCTGAAAGCACAGTCTGGTTCACTGATAGGACCTGATTGCCTATAGACAAGTTAAACAACTGAAATAAATCTAAACCAAACCAGTTCACTGCAGAAGAAGACGAAGAACGTAAAATGACACAAGTTTTGTTAGTCCCTTGTATGTTGCAAGAAGGCTGCACTGTCCTAAAACAGGGATCGTGTGACCTTAGTTAGCTTAACATTTGCGGCACGCAACGGAGGAGTGCCCAGCTGTTTGTACGTGACTTTATTGATCAATGAAACTGCAGCTCCGGTATCGAGCTGGAATGGGATCACGTCACCATTACTGTCCAAGTCTACAAAAAGTTTATTGTCCTGCTGACGACAAGAGCGACTGTCTCGTGCAACGTGAACGGATACTGGTACAGACGCACTCGCGACTTGACGTGATTTCTGTCGAGGTCAACGCACACTTTTTGTGGGACGAACACAGTCACTGTTAGAGAGAGTGGCACTGGGCAGAGTGGAATTAACTACATGAATTTCCACGGGCGAATTTTCACGAGCCTGAGTATTCTTGGTGCGATTCCGGCGCGAAGCAAAGGGCCTGGAATGGTTGTGACTGTCCGATCTGAGTTTTTTCTGGCAAACACTTTGAACATGTCCTTTTTTATTACAGAAAAAGCAAATAGCTTGGCGTGACGGGCAATTCTCACGCGAATGTCTAGTAGCACACCGCGGGCATGATTTCACTGCATTTGCATGCTGGCGAGGGACACGTGGCTGCGCGGACATGCGCGAGGGCAGTTTACTGTTCCGTGCAGTTCGCCCGGCGGGCCGGTTAACGTGACACACAGCTGGCGAAGTTTCAAATGATTCCTGAGCAAAGTCAAGTGTGTCATGCCTATCCAATATGTCTATCACTTGTTGAAGGGAGGGATTGACTAGTTTCAAAATTTGCTCCCATATATGAACATCAGAAACGTTCTGTGCAATTGCATCACGCACCATAGTATCTGAATAAGGGAGTCCACATTCACACTCAAAAGCACAATCCCTGGTAAGGCCTTGCAAAGTTGCAACCCACTCCCGATTAGTTTGACCGGCCGCACGTTTTGTACGAAAGAAAGTATACCTTTTTACAACTACATTAACTGATTCCTTGAAATAGGCGTCTAAAGCAGACAAAATTTCTTCGTAGGACAGAGGTGCTACGTCGCGTCGGGGAAATAATTTCACTATCACACTGTACGTTTGCACCCTACACACGCCAATAAATCAGGCTGCCGCTCGTTACCTTGAATTCTGTAGGCGGCGAGATGAAATCCAAACTGGCGTGACCACTCCGTCCAGGTTTCCATTGCTGGGTCAAATGGCCGGAACGGGGGTGCAACAGCATGTTGTGGCTGCAGTAGCGGTGAAGCGGCGGCTGCCTCATCGGTTTTCATTGCACGTTGACCCTGGACGAGCTGTCCAAGGGCATCCAATAACGCTGATTCTGCAAGCGATAAAATTCGGACAGTACATCTGGAGATTGTGGCGAAGCCGTGACAAATAAATTAGAGCAATACGAACGCGAAATCCTGTTTTAAGCCTCGTCGCCAAAAATGTTGTGGACTGACTAGACAGCCAGTCCACAGTGACAGGTAACCGAAAGGCACGCACTTAAACTCACGCAGGATGGCGTGAGGTCTGAAACAGGATACGTAATGAATGCTATAAAGAAAAGTACGTAGCTGCTGGAATACTTAACTTTAATCCATCATTTGTATACATCGTTCTTGATGAGACATGCTTCATACGATAACTATCACTTGCTATGGCGCCTTGCTAGGTCGTAGCCATTGACTTAGCTGAAGGCTATTCTAACTATCTTCTCTGCAAATAAACGAGGCTTCGTCAGTGTTGCATCGCTAGCTAAGTCGTCCGTACAACTGGGGCGAGTGCTAGTAAGTCTCTCGAGACCTGCCGTGTGGTGGCGCTCGGTCTGCGATCACTGACAGTGGCGACACGCGGGTCCGACATGTACTAATTGACCGCGGCCGATTTAAAGCTACCACCTAGCAAGTGTGGTGTCTGGCGGTGACACCACAGTAGATGTAGATGTACTAGGCCCCGTTCAGTGAGAAACATTCAGAGTTCTTTTGTGTGCCGATATTTTGCTCGTCAGCATAACCTCTCCGTCCTGCATCGCGTGATATTATTGCAAAATGACTCTGGACATTCTTGTGTGCTTATTCCTAAAGTGATGCAAAAATATTTATCGGGACTGCTCCACCAACGATATTTGGGAACTATACTCTCAAAACAGCAGTAATCACGTAGATGTATATGTAGCTACTGTCGGGTCTGGGTGCCGATGAGTCCTCTCCATTTGGCTCGCTCCTCCCGCCACTTTTCTTCCTTCACTTGCTGCCAGGTTACACCTCTCCTTTCCAAAGATATTCTCACTCCCGTTTTCCACCGTGTTCTTGGGCGCCCTCTATCTTTTTCCATCTATCTTTAGTTCTTCCATAATTTTGGGGAGACTCTGCCCATGCATCCTCTTAACATGCCCGTACCATCTTAATCTTTTTTTTCAATTTCTTCTCTCATACTTTCTTGATTAGGGTCCTTTCTAATATCTACATTCCTTACTCTATCCATTCTTGTTTTTCCCTTAACTGCTCTGAGAAATTTCATTTACCCTGCTTGCCGTCTGATCCAGTCCCTTTCTGTCATTGTCCAAGTTTCTCCTCCATAGGTGACAATGTGGGGCGTAATAACTCTTATACATAAGGAGTTTTGTTTTTTCTGAAACTTCCTTATTCCAAATCAGGTGCTTTTGGTAGAAATTGCCTCCTTTCTGTAGCCTCCTATTAATTTCGTTGGTTATTCTTCCATCACTAGATATTTCTCTCCCTAAATAAGTAAAACTGTTTACCACTTTGAGGGGTTCTCCATTCAAAGTAATATTTCCGTTGATCCCTCTGTCTCTTCCAAATACCATTACTTCACTCTTATTTTCATTTATTTTTAATTCCTAGCTTTTCATTATTTCCTTACACGCACCAAGCTGTAACTGTACATCTACCTCTTTATCGACCCATATTACCATATCATCTAAAAAAATCATCTTTTTGTCTTTTTCTTTTATTATATCTTTAACTGCCCTATTCATTCCCTCCATCACAACATTAAAAAGTGCAGGAGATAGAATACTTCCTTGTTTAAGTCCTTGTCTTATTTCGAAGTATTCAGAGTTCCCCAATGGTGTTCTAATTCTACAATTGTGTTCTCTGTACCTTGTCTTTATTACATTAATGTATTCATCTTCTATATCTATCTCCTTCATTTCTTCCTAGAATTTCTCCCTCTTAACTGATACCTTTTCTAGGTCTGTAAAAACCATGATCTCCCTTTTGTTATACTCCCAACTTTTTCCATCAGTTGACAGATAGAAAATATCAGGTCTATCGTGCTTCTGCCTTTCCTAAACCCATGCTGTTCTTCACTCAGCTCCTTATTTTACAAATAAAAATGTGTTACTTTTGCTGTTCTTGTTACAACTACCGTTTGGGTATAGAACGGATTTATATTAAATTAACTTTGTATCGATATAGTCTCATTGTTACGTGTTTCATCTGTTTTAATACCATGTCCATCTTCGCTCTGGACCTCATTGGAGTATCGACTCTGCCCTCCCGAGATCGTCTTATTCGTCTGTCGTCATCTGTGTCAGCTTTCATCACCTGTACCGTCGCCTATCTTCTTCAACTCAGTCGTTCACGCCATAGAGACTTCATTAACAATGTTTATCCCTATTTCACGTTACTGTGCTCTAATGAGTATAATATGCTCTTTCGGCACTCACTTTTTCCCTATTTCCAATATACGTTGCCTTCCCCATATCCCACGAAGTTTAAAAATATGTCTGAGAATATGGAGTAGATGAATATCACTCTCAATAGATCTCAAAATCACTCTAACAACGCACTTTTTCCTTTTCTGGAACCCGCCTGATACAGAATTGCTTACCTCTAATTCCCACTCCCTTTAAGTGAAAAGTATGCATCTCAAATGATCCCCAGTTCATCCCTACAGAAGATTCACTGGTGTAAAACCTACAAACACATATTTTCATACACATCTCTTCCATAATATTTTATATTATATTATAATATTATAATTATTATTATAATATTATATTATAATATATTTAGTACTCACTCAAATTAAAACCTCGTTTAACGTTTAGTCTGAATAGTCTATACTTCGACAACGCTCTTTGTAGTAATTCCTGATATCGTCATGATATGTGTTGAGCTGGAACTCATTTCCCATCCTCATGTCCATATCCACAAAGCCTTCTATAAGTATAATGCCCCAATCCCTACCTGTCTGACATCCACGAGAAATCATTTCACCAACAACGGAATTTTGATTTATCTACATCTATATTTACGCCCGTGCTCTGAAAACCACGGTGAAGTGAACGGCAGAGGGTACTTCCTATTGTACCAGTTATTAAGACATCTTCCCGTCCCATTCACGTATAGAACACGGGAAAAACGAATGTTTGAATCCAACTGTGCGCACTGTAATTAACCTAATCTTACCCTCACGATTCCTACGGGCGACATAGTAGGCAGCTAGGGAGCTGTAGTATGTTAGTAGAGTCATCATTTAAAGTTGGTTGTTGAAATTTCATACGTAGGGTTCTTCGGGACAATTTGCGCCTATCTTCAAGTGTCTACCAGTTCAAGTCTCTTCAGCATCTCTGTGGTACTCTCCAATGACTCAGCCAAACCTGTGACCAATCGTGCTGCCCTTCTATGTATTACGTTCAAATTCCCTATTAGTCCTACTTAGTATGGGTCCCACACACTTGAGAAATATTCTAGGATGTATGGGACGAGTGATTTGTAAGCAGAATCTTTTGTAAACTGCTTGTTTTTCCATATTATTCAACCAATGAATGGAAGTCTGCTACTATCTTTACCTACGACTGACCCTATATGATGATTCCATTTCATATCCGCACAAATTTTACATCCTGATACTCATATGAGTTGATCGACTCAAATTGTGACTGCTCAATACAATTGTCATAGCATACTATTTTTTCGTACTGTGAGGTGCACAATTTTACACGTCTGACCATTTAAACCAAGTTGCCAATCTGTGTACCACTTCGAAATCTTATGAAGATCAGACTGAATATTTGTGCAGTTTTTGTCAGACAGTACCTCATTACAGACAACTGCATCATCTTCGAACAGTCTGAGGTCCATCACACCACTTATCTGGAGCACACCTCAACCTACTTCTACATTTGTCGACTACGTTCCAGCCAAGATAACAGGCTCAGTCCTCCCTACTAAGAAATTCTCAGTCCAGTCATAAATTTCTATTAATACCCCACGCAGTCGTAGTTTTGGTTATAAGCGTAGGTGTGATACGTCAGATGCATTTTGGAAATAGAGAAATACTGCATCCACCTGATTGCCTTGATCCATGGCCTTCAGGACCTCGTGTGAGAAAAGTTCGAGTTGGGTTTCGCGTGATCGATGTTTTTGGAATCCTTGCTCGTTGGTATTGAGGAGGACATTCTGTTTTAGCCTCCACATTACGTTCGAACTCTAAATATTCTCCAAGATTATGGAACAAATGGATGGTAAGGATATTAGACAGTAGTTAGTCGGTCATTTCTGCTACCATTCTTGTAGATCGGTGTGACCTATGCTGTCTTCCAACAGCTAGGCACGATTTTTTGTCTGAGGGACCTACAGTAGAATACGATCAAAAAAGGAGATAACTCAGCCACAAATTCGGTATAGAATCTGATAGAGATTCCATTGGATCCTGGAGATTTCTTCAGTTTTAGCGATTTCAGCTGTTTCTTAATACCACTGACACTAATATCTACACCGCTGACTTTTGCAGTGGTGCAAGAATTAAATTGGGGCAATACCCCTCGATTTTTATTTGCAAAGGAATATTTGAAAACAGAGGTTAGCGATTCTACTTTTGCTTTGCTACCTTCAGTTTCAGTACCTGTCTCGTCCTTGAGTGTCTTGACACTGACTTTGGTGCCACTAACAGCTTTTGCATGTGACCGTGATTTCTTCAGGATTTTTCAGACTTTTTGGACAACATTCTGCTAAGATAATCGCTGAAGGCTTCGCGTTTTGCCTTTTTGACAGCCTGACGCGCTTCATTCAACATCTCCCTATCTACAGCCCTTTGCTTTACACCAATTATGCAATAGTCTCTGTTACTTTGGAAGTTTTTTTTGCGGTGACTGTATACCGTGAAGGGTGCCTTCCATCATGACCTGTTCTATTAGACACACATCTATCAAGTGCATCATCAATTACTCTTCTTAATTTAAGCTTACAGTTGTTCTACATGCTCCTCTCCAGAGCTATACACTGATCAGACAGAACATTATGACCTCCGACCAACTGTAGATATAAACACGTCCAGGAGATAGCAGCATCACCTGGCGAGGAGTTTGCTAGTCAGACACACGCATGGCGCATGTGTGTCAGTGAGCGTGCTGTCGACGTGTAGAATAGGGAAGGCGCACGAGCTATCTGAATTTCACCGTGGGCAGATTGTGATGGTCTGGAGCCCGGGCACGAGCATTTCGGATAAATGCGCGACTTGTTGGGTGTTCGAGGAGAGCTGTGGTGAGTGTCTTCAACATTTGACGCAACCAAGGTGAAACCACGTCCAGACGTTGTGGGGTTGGGCGGCCACGCCTCATTACTGGTGTCAGACTTCGTAAGCTGGGCATATTTGTAAAAGAGGACAGGCGGCGAGCTGCGGCGGAACTATTTTCCGACTTTAATGCTGGGCAGAGCACAAGTGTGTTGTGGGGCGGCGGGTGGAATAATAGAATAAATGTTTTGTATTTATGCTGTTTGCCATTCTCAACACTGGCTCTCTAACTACAATATTGGCAACCAGAAACTGATTAGCAAAACGTGAAGCCTGTAATTAGAATTCCTAGTGCCCACTTCATCTGAGAAATACATTTATAGCTACAGCTTATAGCTCTGAGGAATTAGGAGATTGTCTGGGATTCATAATCAAAAACCATTCTCTCTAAAATGTTCACTATATTCTGAAAGTCACAGACCAAAAAGAATCCACACAATCCAACTACCAGAGCAGTTCAGAGTCTATTGCGCTGATGCAACTATAACTGTTCAAATTAAATGTTTAAGTGAATGCTCGCCATAATTTGATGATAAGGTTCATCAAACGCCACGCTAAATAATGGTAGAATGTCTGTCCCGCGGCAGCACGTGAAAATACGACATACGCAAACTGATGATAGATCATTAAAGTCATCCCAAAATTAACACTTCACTCGAAAACGATTTCATGGTCACACATATCCCGAGTAACTTATTACGGCATCCGAGGCTGTTTATAGCAATGATACCGATGCCACGCGACGCGACTCCCGGCACAGGTGGTGCGCTAATCAGCGTCTGGAGAGAACTGGGGCCTTTTTATCTCACGCAGCGTTCTTACATATAAAGCCGCGGTGCGGACGGCTAAGGGAATGCCTGATCAAATCTGCTCTCCCGACTAGCCGCTGGGCTAGTAATGCACCACTTTAAGTTACCGAATAAATCATTGCTTCCTTTGCTGATGGGCAATGAAGCTTTCAATTTAATTGTGCGATCAGCACACAAGTAAGTAATCATAATAAAAGTTTGACGTGGCTAAGTCAAATATATTGGGCGAGATAATTAATTTAATTACACTACACACAGTAGACGAGCTCTGAACTTGCTCATTGGAGATACGCTATAGCTATAGTTTTATAGTTATTCTGTTGAAACTTCTCACATTTTTATGATTATAGCGGATCTCCCTTCTACTTAAATTTGAACATCCTAGCTTTATTTATTCGCCTACTTAATCTATCTTGCTCCTTAATTTCTAAGACAAAAACCAGAAAATCATGAATGTCAACTAAAATTTTGATTTGTGAGATCCAGAACACTGTTTCTACTAAATTATTATGCAAAAGGAATCTAAATATAAATTTTTAAGTTTGTAGCTCTTTTGTGTTGCGCCAATGATTTTTACAGAAAAACATCCAAATTTCGAAAATGGTTAAAGTTATTGAACTGGTATCCAACACATATTGATTCTGTATTACTCCTGACATGCTAGAAACGTTTGAGGTTATTTACTTCATTTTAAAGTATTGCACAATATTTATGACGTCAGAGCTAGTTACAGCGGACTAGGCTGGCACACAATGGAAAGACTGATGTGAATTTTATAAGGCGTGAGTATACTGCTTCCCTACATCACCCTCTACTTAATTTTTTTTGAATGTAAATGAAAAAAAATTAATTACAAAAAGGGAAGCAAGAGCACAGCTCAACTCCCTATGAAAATTAAACTCGAAATGTAAACATATAGAAATATTAAAAGAAAACTTATTACCTACTTCAATTATTGCCTCTTCAGCAACATTATCACTCAAAATTTAAGCAAAATCAATGAAACACTTTGGCATACATATTGCCTTAGACAGACAAACACATAAAAATATGTAAAATTATGAAAATCTTAAATCCATTAAATTGTCTGTAAATATTTTTACATACTCAAATTCAAAGAAAATAACACATTTATTCATGTTACATAAATAGATAATTATATCTTAGCAGTCTTTTCTAAACCTGAAAGAAAATTTCACAAATCATGACAATTTCATTTTTACACACGTAGTTGTAGCCGCTTTGGCTGGCGTTCTACACTTCCATTCACAAGGGTAGAGGAGGGGAAGTTGCTATGGTGTGCGTCCTTCACGTTCACTCTAAATTACATGGGGAAAGGGGAGGGGTCACTGTGAGTTGTGTCCAAGTCACTCCACGCTTTCACGCAGCTAACAGGCTGCCATTATTTGATTTGTCCTGTAGAACAAACAAAAAGAGTGCCTCAGACTCTGTTCACCTAATATATAAGGGTGGGTCACAATGAAATGGGGATATATACATTTTATCTTTCAAAATGTTACTGGAACAAAGTTAACAGAACTTTTTCAATTTTACTCTCGCGGTTACTTAACTGTCATAAAATCGGTAAACAAATGGCTTAAAACGCCGGTAGTCACGTACTAGAGAATATTTATGTTCAAGGCATACAATCATGAATCCTATTTAATCTCAATTTATTATTTCTGGGCCAGAACACTGAACCAATGCTCGGTACATTCTTGATACATTTGTGTTTTATTTACTTAGCTGACTCATCTTCGATTACCTTATTCTTAGAGATAGTATGAGTATATTTGATTAGTAATTGTCTTCTCAGCTTCTTTATACATGTCAGTAACTTGTGGTAATAGTAGAGTTCTGAGTGTTCAAAACACACTACGTTTAGTTGACTACTAAATCCACTTATTGGTCTTCTGATGCTGTGTCAGTTCCACATCTGCAATTATGTACTTACTTACTTTGCTAGTGTATGAACTTAAGTAATACTCACTCCATTAAAATTTAAAGCATAGGATAGCACATTTATTTCATATCTATAGTGTACTGCAGCTGATCAGTTTGCTCACGTGGCAGTCCATTTCCACTCGATCGGACGCTGAAACCACAGGTAGTCTCTCTCGACCTACCACTAAACTGCATTACGTAATTATGGCCGAGCGTAATGCTAAATTCCTTAAACCTATAGGACACCATGAGCTGCACTGTCTCATCTAACATAAGGGTACCTATGGTCGCATTCACGCCTCCAACTCATAACCTCAATACGTGTAGGTGTGTCTTGTCACACACTACACCAAATAACGGCCAGCTCCAACCCCATAAATATTTCAAGGACGTGTCCTTCACGTCTCAACCACATACACTGTTCAATTCTATAACACTGCCATTCCTTGCTACACAAGGTGAGTTCATTCTTACAACGTATCTGCATATTTTTCATAACACTAAGCAATCTCTTTTACTATTAATTAGTTAGCTCTACAGTATACAGTAGGTTCCACTGCCACTTCAGACCCTGCTTGTACACGAATTTGTATATCTTTTAAATTACTGTTGGTGGACCACTTCCAATAAAACAACAACTTTGTACTTATAATATTACCAGGGTTCTATAAATACTTGTTACTCAAATACCTTTGTATCTTAATTTCATCATAATTCTCTGTTGTTTATGTCACTGTTAGGTTTGTCACATTAGGTATTTTCTTCACTAATCGGTGGATAGAATGGTTACAGAACTCATGGCTTGATAGCCATGACGGAAAAATTTTGTATTGCAAAGAAGGAGTCGAAACTTTGGTATATAGGAAAGATGAAGAATGAGTGAGACCTGAAAAGGAAAGAAGATCTCACACAGCTGGGACTGCACAGCTGCCACACTGTGTAGAGGTTACAGAACAATCTCCTCCCTACAGAATTCATTAGCTTAATGCTGGCTTGATAGTCATACCGGAAGATTTAATGTGTTGGAAAGAAGAGGTCGAAATTTTAGGTGGATAGAAAAGATGAAGAGAGAGTGAAATGTGAAATGGAAAAGAAGATCTCACACAGCTGGGACTGCACAGCTGCCACATTGTGTAGAGGTTACAGAACAACCTCCTCCCTACAGAATTCATTCACTACCTATGAACTTCTTTAGGTCGATCACGTTCCTCAGACCGAATAGCTTTTTACTCTTAGGGTAATCTAGCCTATATGCATTGGCATGTGGTTTTCCTATGATCCTGAAAGGTCCTTGGTATACGAACATGAATTTCTTTGTTTCTGCATTTATTTTCTTTGATTTTTCCTTGGTTTTGACAAGGACTAACTGACCTATTTCAAAAATGGTGGGTATAGCTTTTGCGTCATGACGCTTCTTTCTTTCTAATGTTCTTTTCCTTATATTTTCCCTAGCCCTTAACTTCTTTTCGTCTGTGGATATTTGCGTTAGAATAGGGAATTCTACCATACCTGCAATCACATTGTGTGGTTCTTGGCCAAACATCAATTCGCAAGGCGCAAAACCAGTTGCATCATGCCTTAAGTTGTTAATTACATTCTCAAAATACTTCATGTGCTCTGCCCAACTTGAGTGTTTCCGAGCACAATAAGTCCTGCAAAGCCTATTCAATTCTCTCATAATACGTTCACTCATATTTCCTTGGGGGAAATACGCAGATATTTTCAAATGTTTCACTCCGGCCTTATCCAGACAGTATTTAAATCTATCAGAAGTAAATTGAGGCCCATTGTCTGACAGCAAATTCTTCGGAACGCCAACGTTCACGAAGAAATCTTTTTCCAACTTCTCTACCAAGGTTTTTGTATTTGATCTTTTAATTGGGTATAGCTTAACATACTTACTAAATCCATCCACAACAACAAAAACATGGGTGCACCCACCTCTCGAAGCAGGAAGAGGGCCAAACAAATCACAAGCCAGTAATTCTAGGGTTTCAGTTGGCTCTACTGAATGCATATCCCCTTGTATTCTGGTGTTAGCAGCACGGACTTTCTGGCACACTACACAAGATGCTAGGCGCTTGGCAACACGGTGGTACATGTTGTCAAACACAACCTTCTCTTTTAATTTGGCAATGCACTTCTTTGGACTGTAGTGCCCATACCTCAGGTGTACATAGTCGATTAGTAAGTCCACATGTTGTGAGGGAAAGCACAGCTTCCACTCTGAAACTCTTACATTTTTCTTCTAAACAGAATACCTTTATGCAGACAATAGTATTGCGAAACCTTATGATAGTTCGCATCTCCCAAATAGCTCTTTACTACACTCCTGAAAATGGAAAAAAGAACACATTGACACCGGTGTGTCAGACCCACCATACTTGCTCCGGACACTGCGAGAGGGCTGTACAAGCAATGATCACACGCACGGCACAGCAGACACACCAGGAACCGCGGTGTTGGCCGTCGAATGGCGCTAGCTGCGCAGCATTTGTGCACCGCCGCCGTCAGTGTCAGCCAGTTTGCCGTGGCATACGGAGCTCCATCGCAGTCTTTAACACTGGTAGCATGCCGCGACAGCGTGGACGTGAACCGTATGTGCAGTTGACGGACTTTGAGCAAGGGTGTATAGTGGGCATGCGGGAGGCCGGGTGGACGTACCGCCGAATTGCTCAACACGTGGGGCGTGAGGTCTCCACAGTACATCGATGTTGTCGCCAGTGGTCGGCGGAAGGTGCACGTGCCCGTCGACCTGGGACCGGACCGCAGCGACGCACGGATGCACGCCAAGACCGTAGGATCCTACGCAGTGCCGTAGGGGACCGCACCGCCACTTCCCAGCAAATTAGGGACACTGTTGCTCCTGGGGTATCGGCGAGGACCATTCGCAACCGTCTCCATGAAGCTGGGCTACGGTCCCGCACACCGTTAGGCCGTCTTCCGCTCACGCCCCAACATCGTGCAGCCCACCTCCAGTGGTGTCGCGACAGGCGTGAATGGAGGGACGAATGGAGACGTGTCGTCTTCAGCGATGAGAGTCGCTTCTGCCTTGGTGCCGATGATGGTCGTATGCGTGTTTGGCGCCGTGCAGGTGAGCGCCACAATCAGGACTGCATACGACCGAGGCACACAGGGCCAACACCCGGCATCATGGTGTGGGGAGCGATCTCCTACACTGGCCGTACACCACTGGTGATCGTCGAGGGGACACTGAATAGTGCACGGTACATCCAAACCGTCATCGAACCCATCGTTCTACCATTCCTAGACCGGCAAGGGAACTTGCTGTTCCAACAGGACAATGCACGTCCGCATGTATCCCGTGCCAGCCAACGTGCTCTAGAAGGTGTAAGTCAACTACCCTGGCCAGCAAGATCTCCGGATCTGTCCCCCATTGAGCATGTTTGGGACTGGATGAAGCGTCGTCTCACGCGGTCTGCACGTCCAGCACGAACGCTGGTCCAACTGAGGCGCCAGGTGGAAATGGCATGGCAAGCCGTTCCACAGGACTACATCCAGCATCTCTACGATCGTCTCCATGGGAGAATAGCAGCCTGCATTGCTGCGAAAGGTGGATATACACTGTACTAGTGCCGACATTGTGCATGCTCTGTTGCCTGTGTCTATGTGCCTGTGGTTCTGTCAGTGTGATCATGTGATGTATCTGACCCCAGGAATGTGTCAATAAAGTTTCCCCTTCCTGGGACAATGAATTCACGGTGTTCTTATTTCAATTTCCAGGAGTGTAATTTCAGCTGGTCATCTGCATTCTGCTCACGTCTCAAGTTCTTAATCACCCTCTTTAATGCACTTTCTTCCTTTACTTCATGCAACGCAGACACTCGTACTTCACTTAGGTCAGTTGCTATAATTCCCGCGTCGTCACATAGCTCCGCACTTCGAGATAACCTATCAGCTACCAGATTGTCTTTCCCTTGAATATATCTAACCTCAAGGTCAAACTGCTGGAGATACGATGACCATCTTACCAAACGAGCATTCCTCAACTTACAGGTCTTTAAAAAGGTCAACGCTTATGGTCACTGTAAACAATTATCTTGTGACCTAATAGATACTGCTCAAATTTCTGTACCCCAAATACAATTGCGAATGCTTCCAGTTCTGAGATGCCATAATTTCTCTCTGCTGCCTGTAAAGATCGACTTGCGAAAGCTGTGGTCTTGTGCACTTCTTGTTCGTTCTCTATTTCTACTTGGAATATCTCCACAGCTATACCATAGCCACTAGCATCAACAGACATACAGAATGGTTTTTCAAAATCAGGATGATGTAAAATAGGACTATTAATTAAAGATTGTTTAAGCACCTCGAACGCCTGTTGGCATTCTGCTGTCTAAACCCAAGGGGTATTCTTTTTCAGCAGGAGGTGAAGACAGGGTTCACTAAAAGCCTGATCACTAACAAAACGCCTATAGAAGCCGAAAAGACCGAACATCGATCTCAACTGCTTCTTGTTTCTGGGAGCCTCAAATTTTTCAATGACTGCTAGCTTGCCTGGGTCAGGCAGAATACCTTTTCCACTTATCATATATCCCAAGAAACCTATTTCCTCTTTAACGCACTCTGTCTTTTCAATCTTTAGTTTCGTGCCACGTCTCTCAATAGCCTCTAACACTTCCTCTAATAAAACTGTTCTTCCAAGGTAGGAGTTGCTATCAACAGATCATCTACGTAGACTGTTATTTTATTACTTAAGGCTGGTCCTAAAACATGGCACATCACACGTACGAAGGCACAAACAGAGATATTAAGTCAGAAAGGTACCACACGGTATTGGTAACAAACTCCTTCGTACGAGAAAGCTGTGTACTACCTTGAACTTTCCGCCAGTGGCAAATTCCAATATCTGCACGTGATGTCCATAGAGGTTAAGAATTTTACTCCCCGGAATTACCAAGCGAGGTGGCGCAGTGGCTAGCACACTGGACTCGCAATTGGGATGACGACGGTTCAATACCGCGTCCGACCATCCTAATTTAGGTTTTCCGTGATTTCCCTAAATCGCTCCAGGCAAATGCCGGGATGGTTCCTTTGAAAGGGCACGGCCGACTTCCTTCCCCGTCCTTCCCTAATCCGATGAGACCGATGACCTTGCTGTCTGGTCTCCTCCCTCAAACAACCTCAACCCTCCCCGGAATTTTTGCAATAACTCGTCCATGTTCTGCGGTCTATCACTTTCGCTAACCACGATTTCATTCAACCAACGAGCGTCCAAGACCAATCTGACACTCCCGTCTCTTTTTGGTACAACAAAAAGAGGATTATTGTACTCACTGACCGCTTTTTCAATCACACCCCACTCTAGCATTCTCTGTATCTCCTTTCGAACCGCCTCCTTCCTAGCTACATGTATTTGGTATGGCTTCCTGAAAAACACTTGGCCAGGTTTCACCTTTAATTGACATTCATAACCTTTGACCACGCCAGGTCGATTTGAAAATACCTTATTATGCCTTTTTAGAACCTGTCTCAATTCTTCCTTCTGATTAGCTGAAATTTTATCGATTTCCTGCAATTTAGCTTCTATTTTGTCCAAAATAATTGCTTCTTCTTCTTCTGTGTTTAGCTTACTTTTACTACGATTAACACCTTCGTCCCAATATCTCCTATTTTTCAGAACTCGTATAGGCAGCTCCCAAGTTTCATCATTAGTTACTACATGTTTATCAATAAAAGGTACCGTAATTACTCCGGTTATCGGCAAGACCAATTTTAACTGCCTTCTTTCAAAGTCAACAACACTCTGATATTTCGACAAGAAATCTATGCCAATTAAAACCTCAATACTGAGATGGTTTACAATTAAGCATGGATGATCAATTAAATTACCATTAATATCAAAGAGCAGTTAAGCTTCTTGCTTTACCGTTTTTGACACCTTGCCAGTAGCACCAATTATTCTTAGTCCTGATATCCTCATTACTGTAAGCTTGTCTTTACCAGGTAATGCATCAAAGAAGGACTGAGATATCGCACTCACCTCACTTCCACTGTGTAAGAGACAACGTACATTGATACCCAACATATTCACTATTATTATAGGGTGGCTTATTCTAGGTTGTACAGGTGGTTCCTCAAACTCATCCAATAGTTCCTTTTGGATTTGTCTCCAACTAAAGTGATCGACATCTGTCTTCATTACATTTAGGTCAAAGTGTGTAGGGGTTTCCTGAATTACATTTTCAGCTGCCTTTTCCAGTCGGTCTATTAAATTCAAATCGAAACACCGCACGACTTCATTACATTTAGTTTGCTGAAAATGACCCAAATTACTGTAGTCTGAGCGATTCTTCGCCTCCAGACCGGGCATAACACTAGTTACAACTAAACCACTTTCACTATTATCGTCAGGTTCCTTCTCCAGTGACAACTGGTCACAGCTACTGGGTTCATCGACCCCCAACAGGCTATCCTCTACATTCTCACTTACCTCCTGTCCTAAATCTATTAGTACAGTATCAACATCCTGCACAGGCACTTTAGATAAGAGCACATCATCCTCATCGTAAATATAAGCATGAATTTCTTCTGCTTCTTCACCTGACACTTCAGTGTTTTGTAGCTCTTCCCTACCGTTACACTGCTGCGCCTTCTCTTTCTCTTCCCACTTAGAAAGCGTCTCTAACACGGTATCTATCAAATACTGTGAGTGGTTTAATATTTCTGCAGTATCATTGGATGCTACCGACCCGTCATCCGAATCCTCAGTTTGAGTATTCTGATCTGTCATACTAATTACTGTAATTACTAGCTTAGGAAAAGCAACCGCCTAGTGAGCGCCAGTATCCTCATAGACGGGAACTAGTCTTCCAGCCTCTGCCTACTACTGTTACCTTTATTTGCTTTATAGTTAACTGGCACAGCATTGTTTTCAACACTGTTGTTTACTTGCACATTTTTGTTAGGAACAAAATTACTATCATTTGGATGCCATTGTTGGTTCTGGTAATTATTTCTCCAATTCCTACCTTTCTTAGGATGGCGAACACCTACTGTTCTGATGTTTACATTGCCATTCTGCTCGTTCTTAAACTTACTACTAGTGTTATTAGCATTTCTGTTATTACGTGCTTGCTCCTCATTGGCAGCCACACGCTCTACACGTTCCAAATATTCAATGAAACGATCCAGATTGTCTCTAGGGGCAGATATAATTCTAGTTTGCCAATACCATGGCAGTTTGGTTTCATGACCTAGTATTATCATTTCAGGTTTTAGCTTTTCGGCCAAATGTGACAAACGTGAGATCCATGACCTGGCAAACTCTTTAATAGATTCCTTGCCTGCATTGAAGCGTTTTACACTCCAAAATTCTCTCAACACTTCATTTTGCTTATTGCTAGACCAATACCCATTAACGAAAGCTGTTTTAAATTCCGCTAATGTTTTACACTTCACCATAACATCAGCTGACCAACGCATGGCGTCACCCGCTAAATGGCTTCTAATAAATGAGATTTTCTCTCGTTCAGACCAAGTTGGTGAAATCACATCTTCAAAATCGTTCCAGAAATCTAGCGGGTGGATATTTTTATCTGGATCGAACCGCAAGAACTGCCGACACCCGATAAAATCGGCGTTTGCAGCTATAACTTGTTGCATACTACCATTACCAGAAGTTACTGAAGCTACTTTACTCTCAATGTTAGCAATGTTAGTACTAATATTTTCTACTCTCATTTCAACATTATCTACTCTTTGCACAATATGAGTAGCATCAGTTTTGATTGCGTCTACTTCTGCTTGACATATGTTTACTTTTATATTAACATCTTTAAACCTATCTGAGCACAGTTCAGATTCCGCCTCGATCTTTCCTGTTAACTTGTGCTCCAGCTTCGCATCTTCCATTTGGAAGTCTTTGCGAACCTCAGCAACTTCGGATTTTACTGTTTTATACATCTCAGATAACTGTTGAGCAACCTTTTTCTTAAAATCCTCATGGTTGTAATCAATTTTATAATTTAAACTGTCCAGATCCTCTTTCAACTTATTGCAACCAGTCTTGAAGGAAGTTTCTAATTCAGCTTTATTGGATTCTAATTTATTGTCCATTGCCTCAAACCGTTTATTAAAATTGGTTTGGCTGGTCACAATCCTGTAATTTTCCTCAATTATATCAGATTTTAACTCAGCTGTCATTCTAGCATTACTGGCTGACATTTTTGCATTACTGGCAGCTATTGCTTGTAATATTACATTTAAATCAATAGCCCCAGTATCTTTGGGTTGCTCACTAGCTGGCTTTTTATCACACTCAGGTGACGAAAAACTAGCTCCAACACCAGAATCATCAAAACTAAATGAAACTTCTGATTGATCAGTCATATCTAACTTCTCCTTTTTAAACTCTACCATCTCTGATGACTGTTTCATTTTTAATTCATCAGAGAAACTATCCTCCAATAACTTAACACTTTCTGATTTCTGCTTTACTACAGGGGTCTCTACTATTGAATCGTTGCCCTTTTTCACACTACTGTCAGGAGAAACTAGTTCGGATTTCACTTTAACATTACTATTTTCATGCATATTTGCACTTGAACCGTTGTCTGGATTTACAGTTCCTTCAACAGACACAGGTCCTGATTTAGGTTTAACTTCTGTTTCTTTTTTCGGTTCCATCGCCGACAGTCTTTTAGTGCAGGTTAGTAAAAGTTTTAACGGCTTTTCACTTAACTTAGTTCCTTCTGCACGACGTATGGCGTTGCCAACGCGGCGTACCAGGAATACTGATGTGACGCGGCGCGTTGAACTGCAGACGGCACCTCGACAACTGCTGTGTTGTGGGCGTAGCCCGCAACAGCAGACGCGGCTCCGGTCGCTCCGACGGATGACTGCGGTGCGGCGAGACTGACTTCTCGCGATGCCAGCAATGGAGTTACACTCAGCGCCAGCTCTGTCAATCCAGGTGCGTTGTTAATCCAATTGCGTCGTCCACATCCACACGTAACACTATCACTCTTCCATTGCTCAGTTGCGTGTCGCATTTCACTTCCGAATCCGAATTATTTAAAAATCACTTTCACTTTTACTCAGTTTGTTTCCCAGCCGATTAGCAACATATGTGGGGCGGCAGGTGGAATTATAGAATAAATGATTTGTATTTATGCTATTTGCCATTCTCAACACTGGCTCTCTAACTACAATATTGGCAACCAGAAAGTGATTAGCAAAATGTGAATCCTGTAATTAGAATTCCTAGTGCCCACTTCATCTGAGAAATACATTTATAGCTACAGCTTATAGCTCTGAGAAATTAGGAGATTGTCTGGGATTCATAATCAAAAACCATTCTCTCTAAAATGTTCACTATATTCTGAAAGTCACAGACCAAAAAGAATCCACACAATCCAACTACCAGAGCAGTTCAGAGTCTATTGCGCTGATGCAACTATAACTGTTCAAATTAAATGTTTAAGTGAATGCTCGCCATAATTTGATGATAAGGTTCATCAAACGCCACGCTAAATAATGGTAGAATGTCTGTCCTGCGGCGGCACGTGAAAATACGACATACGCAAACTAAAGATAGATCATTAAAGTCATCCCAAAATTAACACTTCACTCGAAAACGATTTCATGGTTACACGTATCCCGAGTAACTTATTACTGCATCCGAGGCTGTTTATATCAAAGATACCGACGCGACGCGACTCCCGGCACAGGTGGTGCGCTAATCAGCGTCTGGAGAGAACTGGGGCCTTTTTTCCTCACGCAGCTTTCTTACATATAAAGCCGCGGTGCTGACGGCTAAGGGAACGCCTGATCAAATCTGCTCTCCCGACTAGCCGCTGGGCTAGTAATGCACCACTTTAAGTTATCGAATAAATCATTGCTTCCTTTGCTGATAGCCGATGAAGCTCTCAATTTAAATGTGCGATCAACACACAGGTAAGTAATCATAATAAAAGTCTGAGGTGGCTAAGTCAAACATTTTGGGCGAGATAATTAATATAATTACACTACACGCAGTAGACGAGCTCTGAACTTGCCCTTTGGAGATACGCTATAGCTATAGTTTTGTAGTTATTCAGTTGAAACTTCTCACATCTTTATGACTATAGCGGATCTCCCTTCCACTTAAATTTAAACATCCTAGCTTTATTTATTCGCCCACTTAATCTATCTTGCTTCCTTAATTTCTGAGACAAAAACCAGAACTTAGAACTACTTAAACCTAACTAACCTAAGGATATCACACACATCCATGTCCGAGGCAGGATTCGAACCTGCGACCGTAGCAGTCGCGCGGCTCCGGACTGAGCGCCTATAACCGCTAGACCACCGCGGCCGGCTGATTTTTAAAATATTGCGCAATATTTATGACGTCAGAGCTAGTTACAGCGGACTAGGCTGGCACACAATGGAAAGACTGATCTGAATTTTATAAGGCGTGAGTAGGCTGCTTCCCTACAGTGTCTCAACACACAGTGCACCAAACATTTCTAACGATGGGCCTCCGCAGCTGACGACCCATGCGGTCACCAGTGTTAACACCACGACATAGGCAACCATGACTGATATGGGCACATTACCTTCAACACTGGACGTTGGCGCAGTGGCAGAACGCTGCATGGTCTGATGAATCCCAGTATCTTCTTCATCATGCGGATGGGAAGGCTTAAATCCGTCGTCTTCCAGGGGAACAGCTCCTTGACACCTATACTGTGGAGCGAAGACAATCTGTGGGGGCTCCATTATGCTCTGGGGAACATTCACGTGGTCATCCATGGGTCCAGCGGAGCTCGTGTAAGGCACCATGATGGCCGAGGAGTATCGAACGTTAGTTGCAGATCACGTACACTCCTTTATGGTGACCATGTTACCCAGTGGTTATGGCATTTTTCAGCAAGATAATGCGCCATGTCACAAGGCCAGGAGTGTGACTGAGTGGTTCGAGGAACACAAAAAAATGGTTCAAATGGCTCTGAGCACTATGGGACGTAACATCTTAGGTCATCAGTCCCCTAGAACTTAGAACTAATTAAACCTAACTAACCTAAGGACATCACACACATCCATGTCGACCCCCTCCTCGGAATTTGCGGCAATTACGTGACCTGTGTGTGTATACGTGATGCCAACTCCCTCCAGCAATCTATCAAGGTCTCATTGCTTCTATGTCATGACGCACCGCCGCTGTTATCCATTCCAAAGTTGGAAATACCGACTGTTAGGCAAGTGGTCATAATGTTGTGGCTGATCAGTGTATGTTTCGAGGTCCTTACCGAGATGTGACAGTACCATCACTTTATCTGATTTCATGACAATATAAATCCTTCTACTTGTTTTAGTTGCCTTTTGACAAGAGGGCCTTCTACAAGACTGTAATTTTCCCAACTGATTGTCGATGATTCAAGTTTCCTTCAACGATGACAGTATGATTGGGGAACTTACTCGCTAGTGAACTTACGCTTTCTCTTAAATTTTGGGTTACATATGGAGGTGGCTCTGGTGGTCTATGGAAGGATACTATTACAACGCTATGCCCACACTCGTTAGTGAGTATTGTCCAGACAGTTTAGCAGGCAGTTGCAATTTCTATGATGGTGGATTTGAATGTCTTATTTACTGTGACAAATATACCACCTCCATTTCCTACTTGCCTACCCTTTCAATAAACACTTAATGTTTGCCAAAATATCGCTGCTACCAATTCTGGGTTTTAACCAACTTTTTGTACCTAGTGTTATGTGAGCTCCACTGATGTTTAGGAGTGTTTCAAATTATGGGACTTTGTTTGGATTGCTTTGGGAGTTCATCAATAGTAAATCAAACTATTTCCACAAGAGGCATTTCTTCGGATCTTACACAGATCTTGGATCTTATACTGATACTTTTAGTCCCCTACAGCTACGTTAACCGGACTGGATGGAGAGTCAAATAATCTACAAAAAAATACCTTGTGTGTGTACTCCACACACAGTTAGATACCTGGATAGCAGTCTCTGGTGTGTAGTGCACACTTGACCCATTTATGGGGACCCTACAATCTGTGGCGCAAGTTCAGGAAGTCGCAGCATAGGTTATCACAGAACCTTCCAAGTCACTGGTTCTCTCTTTCCACTCGACTCACAAACAGTATGCCACGATGTGTTCAGGGGACAATGCTGCACATTGTGAACTTCGGTGAAACATCATAAGCAATGATTTGTCTTCTCATTCTTCTCTGCCAGGCACTCAGAGCCCAGACGACAGGCATAATTTGTCCGAATGTACGCCACAATCTGCAGTTCGTAGCACCCTGTTCCCTCAATGTTTGCCGGAATAGCTTCTTCAACATGTTGACTGAGGCCCCCGGGCATACACACCGAGCTCATCTTATGTCACTTCTCATCTCTTACTGACATTTCGCTAATGGATGTCATTATTCGCCATTTGGTTGAGCTGCCAACGATTAATAGACCCCTAGTCTTTGCGTTTGCCTCCTCTTGACGCAGGATGTAGAAGATTGCCCAACATGTGAAGTGAGTCTCACTGACTCAGTTTCTGCTTCAGTGGACGTCAGCTTCTCGAACTTGTTGCTTTACACGACAGTAAATAAAAAACTTTGAAATAACCTGGTTGATTTTTTTTTTAATATCTGGATCTACTGAGCTAAATGTATTACTTATTATCTTTGAGAACTGAAGTAATTAGAGCGCATAACGACATTTCTGTGAATGCAAAAGAAAAACCTGGAATGAAAATTATTAATTTCCTGAAACTTTTTTGAGCTTATAGGTGCCAACAAAATAGAAAATATTGTTAATTTACGATAAAAGTAGTACACATTCCTTTTGAAGGAAAATTAAATTTAATGTGATATGTTACTTTTAATATTTGCTATAGTAACTAAATCGCAAACTTAAAATTACTGTTTAATATGTCATGTACAATACTAGTCACTTCGGAAAGTTCTTTAAAAAGTATATTTGTTCACGATGATATAGGTCGTACTGGAATTCGAGCTGAACGATTCTTTGAGCGAGAACACTACAACTAAAACTGTATAACCCACAAATGTTGATTACAACTGACTCAGTATCACAAAATACGTTCCTCATAATACACAATGTACAAAAAGACACATCTTGACACACACAAAATTTTGATAAAATCAACATCTTAATTCCACTTAAGTTTTACGTCAGGCTTTTGGACCTATGTTTTCGATGTTCAAATGTGTGTGAAATCTTATGGGACTTAACTGGTAAGCTCATCGGTCCCTAAGCTTACACAGTACTAAATTATCCTGAGGACAAACACACACACCCATGCCAGAGGGAGGACTCGAACCTCCGCCAGGACCAGCCGCACAGCCCATGACTGCAGCGCCTAGGACCGCTCGGCTAATCCCGCGTGGCTGCATTCGATGCCGATCGTCTAACATACGTGATTTTATTCGACGCAATGGAGGTACTGTAAGTCGACTTGTACACTATTGACCATTAAAATTGCTACACCAGGAACAAATGCAGATGATAAACGGGTATTCATTGGACAAATATATTATACTAGAACTGACATGTGATTACATTTTCACGCAGTTTGGGTGCATAGATCCTGAGAAATCAGTATCCAGAACAACCACCTCTGGCCGTAATAACGGCCTTGATACGCCTGGGCATTGAGTCAAACAGAGCTTGGATGACGTGTACAGGTACAGCTGCCCATGCAGCTTCAACGCGATACCACAGTTCATCAAGAGTAGTGACTGGCATATTGCGACAAGCCAGTTGCTCGGTCATCATTGACCAGATGTTTTCAGTTGGAGAGAGATCTGGAGAATGTGCTGGCCAGGGCAGCAGACGAACATTTTCTGTATCCAGAAAGGCCTGCACAGGACCTGCAACACGCGGTCGTGCATTATCCTGCTGAAATGCAGGGTTTCGCAAGGATCGAATGAAGGGAGGAGCTACGGGGCCTAACACATCTGAAATGTAACGTCCACTGTTCAAAGTGCCGCCACTGCGAACAAGAGGTGACCGAGACGTGAAACCAATGGCACCCCATACCATCACGCCGGGTTATAAGCCAGTATGGAGCTGACGAATACACGCTTCCAATGTGCATTCACCGCGATGTCGCCAAACACGAATCCGACCATCATGATGCTGTAAACAGAACCTGCTTTTATCCGAAAAAATGATGTTTTGCCATTCGTGCACCCAGGTTCGTCGTTGAGTAAAATGGCTCTGAGCACTATGGGACTTAACTTCTAAGGTCATCAGTCCCCTAGAACTTAGAACTACTTAAACCTAACTAACCTATGGACATCACACACATCCATGCCCGAGGCAGGATTCAAACCTGCGACCGTAGCGGTCGCGCCGTTCCAGACTGTAGCGCCTTTAACCGTGTGGCCACACCGGCCGGTTCGTCGTTGAGTACACCATCGCAGGCGCTCCTGTCTGTGATGCAGCGTCAAGGGTAACCGCAGCTATGGTCTCCGAGCTGATAGTTCGTGCTACTGCAAACGTCGTCGAACTGTTTGTGAAGATGGTTGTTGTCTTGCTAACGTCCCCATCTGTTGACTCAGGGATCGAGACGTGGCTGCACGATCCGTTACAGCCATGCGGATAAGATGCCTGTCATCTCGAATGCTAGTGATACAAGGCCGTTGGGACCCAGCACGGCGTTCCGTATTACCCTCCTGAACCCACCGATTCCATATTCTGCTAACAGTCATTGGATCCCGACCAACGCGAGCAACAATGTCGCGATACCATAAACCGCAATCGCGATAGGCTACAATCCGACCTTTATCAAAGTCGGAAGCGTTATGGTACGCATTTCTCCTCCTTACACGAGGCATCACAACAACGTTTCACCAGGCAACGCCGGTCAACTGCTGTTTGTGTATGAGAAATCGGTTGGAAACTTCCCTCGTGTCAGCACGTTGTAGGTGTCACCACCGGCGCCAGCCTTGTGTGAATGCTGTGAGAAGCTAATCATTTGCATATTACAGCATCTTCTTCCTGTCGGTTAAATTTCGCGTCTGTAGCACGTCATCTGATGTGTTGGCAAATGTGCCAACACCTTGTAGATAGAGGCGGCCTAAATGCACGCTATCTAACGCAGACGGGCGTGAATTCTGGAACAGGATAAGTAGTGAATTCTCATAAGAAAAGTATGCAGCTCCTCGAATACTTAACTTCTATTTATCCTTGTTGTGAATACATCGTTCTGATGAGACATTTCATACGATAACTTTCAAACTATGTAAGGCTAATGGCGCCTTGCTAGGTCGTAGCCATGGACTTAGCTGAAGGCTATTCTAACTGTCTCTCGGCAAATGAGAGAAGGCTTCGTCAGTGTAGTCGCTAGCAATGTCGTCGTACAACTGGGGTCGAGTGCTACATCGTATCTCGAGACCTGCCTTGTGGTGGCGCTCGGTCTGCGATCACACAGTGGCGACACGCGGGTCCGACATGTACTAAATGGACCGCGGCCGATTTAAGCTACCACCTAGCAAGTGTGGTGTCTGGCGGTGACACCACATCATCTTCGTGGTGTAGCAATGTTAATGGCCGGTAGCGTATATGTAAATACAGGGTGGAGAAAAACTGTGTCACGAAATTTTAACCCTGGATAGCTGATGCCAGTGGGTGGGGCAACGCACCATTTGTAAACTATGGAAACTTGGCGCCATGCTCTCCGATTGGCCGTAGGATTGCCCTGTTGCCGGATGCCCCGGATAACGCATGACTGCGAATGCTTTGCCTGCCGGAGATCACGATGTGTCCAAGGTGGACCGCACGCTCGGTGGTAGCGTGCTAGCCTTCCATTCTGGGGGCCTGGGGTCGAATCCGCCGGGATCCCGACACATCTATTGTAATTTCATGATATGACGTCGTGTTCGAGGTCTTCCAGCATCACCGTGATATCCCGCTAACGAGCCTGTTTCGCCATGTCGCTGGTGAATTGCTGTATACGTTTGCGGGTGTGGGTGGCGTCTTCGGCTAGTCCATAAACAAAAACCACATCTCGTTGTTCTTCAGTCGAATACTGTGCCACCATGCTTACTGTATGAATAAATCGCAGGTGGCGTGTGTGTGCTCCGAAGCGAAGCTTACATGTGAATGCAAGACCTATTCGACACCTGTGCGTATTATGCTTGGGCAGTGACGGGGCGAGTGCCGTTTGTGTGTGTGAACCGACAACCACAGCGCAGCCCGTCAGCCGACGAACGGCAACAGGGCAGTCCCTCGCCCAATCGGAGCACGTGGTGCCAAGTTTTTGTAGTTCAAAAATAGTACGTTATCGACCTACCCAACATTAGTAATTTTGGTTCCTACTGGCATCAGCTATCCAGGGTTAAAATTTCGTGGCACAATTTTTCTCCACCCTGTATGAGTGAATCAATGTGCCAATCGCACAGATTCCCCACCTTGCTTGTTTCCGCCGCCTTTCATAGTAGTATGCGAAACATGGACACTACAGCGTCAATAAATCTCACAAAAACGACGTAAAATGCTGAGCACAACTACACACATCACACATCTCCTTTTCTGCTTTGGGTGGGTAACAGTGCAGCATACTATCAGGTGGTGGTGGTGGTTGTTGGGATGTTTAAGGGGGACTAAACAGCTAAGGTCATAAGTCCCCCATACTATCAGGAGATGACATGATATAGAAGTATCAAATTTCAACTATGGGCTTCCTTGAGGCATCATATACATCAAATACTATTATTGTTGTCTCCTCCAGAATTGCAGAAACACAGCATGTCGCCATCATAGCGCGAACAAATTTCAGAAACAATACCTCCTATTTACAGTCACCACACATGAAAATTATTCCCACTGCCTTACATAGCCAAAAATACTTAGCAGTGGCACTATCCTCTTAACATAAACTGATCGTCCTTATACATCCCATCGACACATATCCTACCACCAGCAACTCACTGCATCTTCACCTCACCGCCGAAAACATCACCGTCTTTTATTACAGTTGTTCTCCGAATACCTATCCATTCGAACGCTCACATATTCTTAATCAGTATATCTGAGCAGTACAGACCGCATTATATCTCAAAATTATGGTTACCTATTTCCAAACCAACTCCACTTCCTTCTCAACCGTCTAAAATATCAGGTTGAGCCCTCTACCGTAACCTTGATCAGCAATACACGCACAATTATGAAACAGCAATAAAACACCTGTAAGGTGGCGCTTAATTTTTACTATCTTCCATGGGCAAGAGATAAGATGACAGTCCATTTTACTACAATCCGTGGATATCTCCTCGACAAGAGGATTCGAATGACATGTCACACACCATACTTTGGAGACTTAATTTGAATATTAAATGATAATGAAAGTGCACTTGGCTGACCAGAATATGATATTAAGTAATCCCTTTTCAAACCTGCATATACATACATTTGCTAGCAACTCAGACCTGGAACGGAGAGGAGGCGACAAAACACAACGATTTCTTTACAGAGGTGGAACTAGTGGATATGACGACTGTAGTAATGTTTTGATAGTGGGAGAAATAATTCCTGTATGCAGTAGTTTGGTTGGCTGACTGCAATTCTGGAGGGAGTCAATGTCATTCACAGAGCGGGGAGAGGTACATTGATGTATGCCATCTGTAGACAATAAAGAGCTCTCTCTCTGCAACATTGTGTTGATACATTGAGTGTTTAACGCTCTACGGGGAATGGAGAGAAATTTATTCTGTGGTCACTTTGATCACAATGGACTCTAAATAGATCAGTATTACATAAGCTGAGAGTCTCATATATCCTCCAGGTGAAGAGATCTAAAAGAGTTGTGTTAGTTAATTCATTCTTGCGAGAACTGTGAGGGCATCATCCCACTAATCAGGCTAGTGTACACAGCTATTATAGACAGACTAGGGACAAACCGTCTTCTGCTTCACAGAAGAACTCGGTAAGAGTATATGACTGACACTTCAGTCAAGAATAAGCAGTTTTGTAGGTTCACTGGCAGCACAGAGGATATGTAGTCGTCTGGCGTCCTACACATTCAAGGACACACCGTGCTGCTAAGGTAAATGATGCATTGCAATCGTGCAGGGAGTACATTACATATGATGTCGCAAGGGTGCCTCTTCATTCAATTCCGTGTTTACTTTGGAGTAGTATAGTAAACCATCCTTTGAGTTGAGGTCAGACAAGCAAGATTAAAATGTTGAACGTCAGTTGGGACAGTTATCCAACTACATTAATTGACATTATTTAAGTGTAGTATATTGCAGACTCCATTTCTGTGGAGTTTACTTCTGTTCTTACTTGTTTGTTTTAACTTATCAGGTAGCAAAGAATTGCCATCTATAACTGATACTTGTGTCAAGATCCTTGTGTCCTTTTTTAAATGTAGTTATAAGTAAACCATTTCTACCCTGAATCATTTTGTAAGGAACATGATAATAGAAACAATATAATACTGCAAGGGACAGGTTGTTTGTCCTAAAAGTAGGCAACCTACTTAACTACCACCCATAACGGTTCTAAAAAACCATCGTCCACCAGAGAAAATAAGAGAAATAATTAAATTCCTGGCAAGCCTGAGACAACAACACAGACAAGTCGCACAAGCTACATATAATATTCTCTGTGCGGGCATTATCCACAGAGATAGAACAGACAGAACTGCAAGAAGGTGACCATTACAAAAACAGGCTATCTGTAGTATTTTGAAACAGTGATGAAAGAATAATCTGGAAAAGAGGGAGGCAGACAATCTTAACAACATAATTAAATAAAGTAACTTAGAACATACATACACTCCTGGAAATGGAAAAAAGAACACATTGACACCGGTGTGTCAGACCCACCATACTTGCTCCGGACACTGCGAGAGGGCTGTACAAGCAATGATCACACGCACGGCACAGCGGACACACCAGGAACCGCGGTGTTGGCCGTCGAATGGCGCTAGCTGCGCAGCATTTGTGCACCGCCGCCGTCAGTGTCAGCCAGTTTGCCGTGGCATACGGAGCTCCATCGCAGTCTTTAACACTGGTAGCATGCCGCGACAGCGTGGACGTGAACCGTATGTGCAGTTGACGGACTTTGAGCGAGGGTGTATAGTGGGCACGCGGGAGGCTGGGTGGACGTACCACCGAATTGCTCAACACGTGGGGCGTGAGGTCTCCACAGTACATCGATGTTGTCGCCAGTGGTCGGCGGAAGGTGCACGTGCCCGTCGACCTGGGACCGGACCGCAGCGACGCACGGATGCACGCCAAGACCGTAGGATCCTACGCAGTGCCGTAGGGGACCGCACCGCCACTTCCCAGCAAATTAGGGACACTGTTGCTCCTGGGGTATCGGCGAGGACCATTCGCAACCGTCTCCATGAAGCTGGGCTACGGTCCCGCACACCGTTAGGCCGTCTTCCGCTCACGCCCCAACATCGTGCAGCCCGCCTCCAGTGGTGTCGCGACAGGCGTGAATGGAGGGACGAATGGAGACGTGTCGTCTTCAGCGATGAGAGTCGCTTCTGCCTTGGTGCCAATGATGGTCGTATACGTGTTTGGCGCCGTGCAGGTGAGCGCCACAATCAGGACTGCATACGACCGAGGCACACAGGGCCAACACCCGGCATCATGGTGTGGGGAGCGATCTCCTACACTGGCCGTACACCACTGGTGATCGTCGAGGGGACACTGAATAGTGCACGGTACATCCAAACCATCATCGAACCCATCGTTCTACCATTCCTAGACCGGCAAGGGAACTTGCTGTTCCAACAGGACAATGCACGTCCGCATGTATCCCGTGCCAGCCAACGTGCTCTAGAAGGTGTAAGTCAACTACCCTGGCCAGCAAGATCTCCGGATCTGTCCCCCATTGAGCATGTTTGGGACTGGATGAAGCGTCGTCTCACGCGGTCTGCACGTCCAGCACGAACGCTGGTCCAACTGAGGCGCCAGGTGGAAATGGCATGGCAAGCCGTTCCACAGGACTACATCCAGCATCTCTACGATCGTCTCCATGGGAGAATAGCAGCCTGCATTGCTGCGAAAGGTGGATATACACTGTACTAGTGCCGACATTGTGCATGCTCTGTTGCCTGTGTCTATGTGCCTGTGGTTCTGTCAGTGTGATCATGTGATGTATCTGACCCCAGGAATGTGTCAATAAAGTTTCCCCTTCCTGGGACAATGAATTCACGGTGTTCTTATTTCAATTTCCAGGAGTGTAGAATGGAAAAATTATGTGAATAAGAACGACCTGTCGGACATTAAGATCATTGTCAGTGGTCTAATGGATATGTAACTAAACGAAGCTTAAGATACCCAAGTCAAGAGCTCGCTGAATTAAAAGGCAGGAAGTGTTATTATAATAATATAAAAGAAGGTTGGTGAACCCAAGGGCCACAAGTATCAATAGGTAGAATATATTTTGTACACAGGCAGTGAAAGATGGTGTAAAAGATTATGGGCTCATAGCGAAGGATATGATATCCCTGTACTTATGAGGACTCTTCAGAACCTTAATTATTATTAATATGTTGAGTGGGATGGACTCCAAATAAAACTTTGTGCTTAGGGGAAAATAATGTAGGGTTAACACAGCTGCAAAGTTATCTTACATGATTGGAGATGGAGGCTGAGGAGGATTAGGTCAGGAACAACATTTGAGAAAGGAAACCAGAGACAATATATGATGACACAAGTGCATCTGTAAATGAATACAAAAGATGAATGCTAATCTAATTGATTTCTGTTTTGTAGGTAGACATGAGTCAAGTAGAACATGAAAAAAACAGAGGAAGTGTACATCAATATGAGAAGAAGGTAACTAAATAATAGATAAAACCAATGCAGTAAGTAAAAATATGGATATGTGAATCAATTGGATGATTTGACCTAAGGGAGGGAAAACGACCAACTCTACTAATATACCAGTAAGAGGCAATGGCAAACACTACATTTCAGATAAAAAACATACAGGTGGAGAGCTGATGGACGATCATCATTATGGATGGAGAGGAAACATGATCAAAGAATAGCTAAGAATTTATAGAGCATGCACAGCTAATAATTAAACGCAAGTAGGAGACGAGTACTAAAGGCATACAAATTATAACCCTAAATCCATGGATCATGAACACTTTTCAATCAAAAATTAGATTATCGCACAGATTAACTGTAAACTTTGTATACAACATTGTAAACACGAGATGCGGACACAAGTAAGAGAACAACACTGTTGAAACATCGAGCCACCGGCGCAGTGGTCGTGGGACAACATAAAAGAACATCAAGGAGACAGCGCAGGTAAAAGGTGGAGACATCAACGACTTATGACAGGTAGCAAAAGACAGGATAATTTACGAGGAATAAAATACAAGCAATGGATCAAAACGGGACAGTATGAACACGAATGACGTCAAGAACGAGTGATGTGGAACCTTACTTCAAATAGGAATCACATCGGAGGGCAAAAACCTTCGGCAATCAATAAAAAACGAGCCACCCATGTACGAGTATTCCATATGTAGATATAGAGAGACAAATATCTTAATGCACAAGTAATTTGAACAGTTGAGATAAAATAATAGGATAGATGAGACAAAGATTTCCCCAACTTCAACCATACACATAATCATTACTGATAAGTGGAATAAATGTGGGCTTTCCTTTTCACAAATTTGAAGTATTATTAGACTAGTTAAAGGATGAATAAGATACTGAGTCAAGTGTGAAAGAGACATTCTAGTTAATTACATGTAAAGAGACACCGAAAAGCTAAGCAATAATTGTGGACACTTAGTCCATGAAAAAATAATATCTCAGTATACTAACGTTAAGATATAATAAAGAATTTTGCCAATCACTTTTTTAAAAATTTTATATATAAAGATAAATTACTATTATAAGATGACCCACCTTAACATAAGACGAGGAAGATGGATGAAGCGGAAGTCAGCTCAATAACCAAATTGAGACACTTACCTAATTTGGCGCTGCTTTAGTCCACGCTACAACCTTTGACTAAACCCACCATCAAATTAACTAGGAAGGGGGAAGTTATTTATAGGGGCAGTCCATTTTTCACCACCTGCCATGGGTATATCCTCGAGGAAACGATTCGAATAATATGCCTCATGCCATACTTTTAGTGTAACATACTTAATTTGCATATCAAATTATAATGAAAGTGAATGAAAGTGTGCTTGGCAGATCGGAATACAATACCAAGTAATCTATTTTCTCATTTGCATGTACATACATTTGGTAGCAACGCAGACCTGGAATGGAGAGGAGGCGATGAGCCATGACACAACATTTTTCTTTAAAAGTCACTTAACAGACCTGTATCGAAGGATAGGGATGAGTCATAAATATCACTGCCACAAGGGATGCTGCACAGGTCTCGACACAATCACATAGTTTGTTTCTCAACAGGGGGCCAAAGGTGTGCTTACTGCTTCAGGTGCCCCAAGGAAGGGGCGACTGCGCGGTTGACACTAATTTGATGGGTTACATTTTTGGAGGCAAGGATATACATAGTAAAAGTAGCATGTGGCACTCTTGTGAGAGTTCTATGAAGTCTACGTATATGTATGAATGCTAGTACGGCCTGCCCCTCTCGTAGAGCGCCATCTCTTTGGCGGAACAATCTGAAAATGTCGAGGGAAGGGAGGCTGCACTGTTTATGTCATTTCTTTGTGGAGCTGGAGTTAGTGCATAGCACGACTGAAAGTAATACTTTGAGAGTGGATGAAATAATTCCTGTATGCAGTAATTTGGTCGGCTGACTTCAATTTTGGAGGAAGGCAATGTTATTCACAGAGGGGGAAGAGGTACATCGATATATGTCATTTGCAGGCAAGAAAGGGCGCTTTCTCTCCGAAACGTTGTGTTGATACATTTAGGTGTTTAACGCTCTATGAGGAATGGAGAGAGATTTATTCTGTGGTCACTTTGATCACAATGGACTCTAAATAGATCAACGTTACAAAAGCTTAGGGTCTCGTATATTCTCCAAGTGAAGAGATTTAGAAGAGTTGTGTTAGTTAATTTATTCTTGCGAGAACTGTGAGGGCATCATCCCACCAATCAGGCTAGTGTACACAGCTATTATAGACAGACTAGGGACAAACCGTCTTCTGCTTCACAGAAGAACTCGGTAAGAGTATATGACTGACACTTCAGTCAAGAATAAGCAGTTTTGTAGGTTCACAGGCAGCACAGAGGAGATGTAGTCGTCTGGCGTCCTACACATTCAAGGACACACCGTGCTGCTAAGGTAAATGATGCATTGCAATCGTGCAGGGAGTACATTACATATGATGTCGCAAGGGTGCCTCTTCATTCAGTTCAGTGTTTACTTTGGAGTAGTATACTAAACCATCATTTGAGTTGAGGTCAGCCAAGCAAGATAAAAATGTTGAACGTCAGTTGGGACAGTTATCCAACTACATTAATTGACATTGTTTAAGTGTAGTATATTGCAGACTCCATTTCTGTGGAGTTGACTTCTGTTCTTACTTGTTTGCTTTAACTTATCAGGTAGCAAAGCATTGTCATCTATAACCGGTACTTGAATCAAGATCCATGGTCCTTTTTTAAATTTAATTATCAGTAAACAATATATACACTGAATCATTTTGTAAACAACGTGATAAAAAACGATGTAAGTTTACAAGCAACGGATTGTTTGTCCTAAAAGCAGGCAACCTACACTCATTAAATTAAATTACTTGGTCGAGAAACTCTTTCAGGAGTTCACAAATAACCGTTCTTCTAATGTCTAACCAGTTCTGTGACTAATTCAGCCTACCTGGCAGGGCTGGAACACAAACACTTCTACACACACTCAGAGCGATCCTTGAGTGCCAAGTGGTGGGGAGCAGACTGTTAGAATCACCGGTAACTTAGACTTCTTATTCTTTATCACCATTTCCTGAGTTCTAACAAAGCTCTTTTTATCCACTCCTTGTTCCAACACGAGTTCGATGACAGTATCCTCAACCATACATTTATACAACTTTATCATACAAGCTGCCTGTCGTTCTGCATCTTTCACTAGCCGATAGTACTTCCCGTATGAAATGAAATGTACTTGCTTTGGCTGCCTGAAGGATGTCCACACTCCACTTCATCCCTTAAAACCAATCTACCTAGCACCTACCCCTTACTGTTCACGTACCAGTGCGAGCTAGATCTAGTTCCCTTACGCTGTTGGTGCAGGCATGAATCTTCATCAGCACTTGCATGACGAATAAGAGCTCTTACATAGGTTAAGAACACTTTGAAAGGCAGCGAAATATCCCTGCTTCATCATACCTGTCCTGAAAGCAACTACAGATTTAAATGAAACATTTGTACTAGTAGTAGTAGAAGAAATAGTAGCAATTTTATTCCTTTGCGGATGACTTTTACAGGGTTGTTCCAACGTTGTGATATTACACTTTAAGTGAAAGACACTGTTTTGTTTATACAATCTTGAAAATAAGTTATTTCATTATGTAAGTACAATGTGATGCACTTTTCATTCATTTCTGAGCTACAATTGTTCAGATTGGTATGAAAAACACTCTGGAGGATTCGAGTGAATGTCTTGGACACCCGGATTTCCCGACACGAATCCCATATTACATTTATGGGACTAATCGTGAAGACACTTCGTGCACTAAATCCTTCACCGGCAATGCTTCCACAGTCATTGATGGCTTTACAGGCGACATTGCTCAATATTTCTGCCGGGCACTTCCAACGGCCTGTTGAGTCTATGCCACGCCGAGTTGCTGCACTGTGTCAGGCAAAAGGACGTCCACACGATATCAGGAAGTACTCCACATTTTTCACCTCAGTATATATCACTTTGCACTGTCACGTTTCAGATTTGGGGGGGGGGGGGGGGCGGTGAGAGCTCCATTGCGATGTTGGACATACCAATCTCGAGGAAACACAGGACGCAAAACCTTCTGTAATAATAGTGATCTTCACAACGCACAATAAAATATTATAATTACTAACACCACACTTTTCAACCAACCAAATCCACTGCCCCCTCGCGACCAAATTCGTAAAGGACTATGCTCTCAACAAACTAATAAGATGCTGAGTGGGACTCCACCGAGCAAGGTAGTACATGATTAAGGCCCTAGACACCCATATTTTAGTGTGCCCTAATTTCTCTACATCGATTAAGACGAATGCTGGGTTGGTGCTTTTGAAAAGGCCATAGACGATTTTCTTCCAATCCCTGTTCTATCTGAAATTATGCTTCATATACTTTACAATGAATTAATCATGAACAGGACATTAAACCTAAAAAAAATATAAGTATCGGTATTTATTCACACCCAAACTAGGAGATACGTGATGACGTTGTCTTCATTTAGTATGCAATTTACTAGATACGTATGGTAGACAAAATTGTGACACTAACATAGAATATGGTAATTATTGATATCTTAGTATTTTCCATGCAACCGTTTCATCAAAGTATACAATGAAGAAATATATTTATAAAATAATTAGATTCATCAATACAAAAGTGCTTACATGATAATTAAGGAGGAATTTATTTAATATTTACGAAAATAACACTTTAAAATGATTAATTTCCAAGAATTTCTTGCTTGAATAGCATTTGTTGCATTTCAACCAGGCTTATAATTCTCTGTTATATTTATTTAATGTCGCTAAATGAGCTGAGTCTGAGGATTTGTTGAAGACATTTATGCTTAGACAGTTGTTGCTGAGAATCTTGAAGAAGGCGCATCCCAACAGCAACTTTTTTTTGATACTGAATACATGCACATCTCAATTTTTGTTAAAGTATTCCCTAGTTTCTCTATAAAATGGCACGATGGAGAGACAAATTAAATATTTCCACATCTAAGTTGTTTGTATTATTGTCCTATAAAACACACGTTAGCTAAAATAATGTGTTAGCTACTAGAACAGCGTAATTATTGTGTGCCTTACGGGTTAAGATACACTTGACGCCTAAAATATGACTGTGCGCTCACATGTTAAGTGTCCCAATGCTATTTCCAAGACTAAATTGTCTTTATTGTTTTTCTATAACAGAACAAAACACAGGTGACTAAAATAACATGCTAAGCAGGAAATGCAGTAATATGTGACAGTTCCTCCTAAGCGTAAATAAGACTGTGCAGTCACTGAATACAGTAGCGGACCTAGCACAATTACAGAATGTCCATTGAGTTAAGTGGGCTTTATTTTCGTTTTCATTATACTGTTATTGGTAGTAAAAAACAAACATGACCAAGTACACTTATCCTGCTCAGCTTGCGGCCCACGTTTGTTTTGACAAAACTAAAAATGTCTGCAGAAAGACCTTGGCCAAAAATCCAGAAACAGGAAGATATTACGCACTGTTAACCTCAAAAGGACTGTATCTGTGATCGGTCTTGCGTCATACACAATCAGAATATCAGCAATACCACAAAAATGTGGAGACAGTATAGATGATAAACTAATACATCCATGCCACAGGTAATAAATGAAACTGTTGATTCATAAGGAAAAACTGATGTATGACTATTGAAGCAGAAACAAAACAGAGAAAAACAGGCATAGGTGCAGTTGTGTACTTTCATACGTTTTCATCTCCAGATCTACCATAGATAATACATACTAACAAAACTGTTCATTTCTTCTCTAATGTTCCCCATCTTGTCTAATGCTGAGATGGTGAGCAAAATACAGCGTCGTGTCACTGACATTCGCTTCGAACCTGTTCCGAGACTTTCTCTTGTTTTGTTGGTGACGTAACGTGATACTCGCGAAGCAGAGGACTACGTCTGTTATTGCCGGGTTACGAGGAGACATATGAAACAGTGGGTTAATCCGTCCCTTACTAGTGACAGTTAACACAGCTCAGTTAAAGTAGCAGCGAGAAGAAGTGATAAGATAAAGTTTGCAGCAAAATTGTAACTGATTTAAAAACTGACGTTTTCGAAAGTTAACACTTTACAACTATACAGACAATATAATGCTGCAATAAACACTCTCTTATTACCATAATCGTAGCAGAGGTAGACATCTTGCAACTTGAGAGATTTAACTGTGGATAGCTTAGTGCATTAAACGACCTACTTGGAATCAATAATTTTACGTGGGTGTGCTGACAACTGATTCCATAGAATTTTTATGCGCAAACTCTTAACGTATTTTAAATAAAGGAAACGTTATTAATATTTTGCATCTTTATTATTCATGCCTCTGTATTTGCAGCCCTCTGCTCCTAATTGTAGCGTGTAACATGACGGTTTGTAATGTAAAGATGTCGGTGTGTGAGACTCTGCGCGCTATAATCAAGTTTCGAATATGAAGAGTCCTACCACACATGTAGCATCCTCTTCTTCAGCATGGAGAGTGCCAGACCACTCATTAGTGCTGTAACGTCTGCAACTATCTGGCGCCTTGGGTTCACTGTCATCGATCATCCTCCACGCATTCTTGACTTGATTCCATCTCATTTTCATCTGTTTTCAGAACTTAAAGAAAACCTTCGGTGACTTCACTTTGATAGTGATGAAGTGTTGCGAGTAGAGTTCAAGTTGTGGCTCCGTCACCGAAGTCAAACCTTCTACAGTGATGCCATCAACAAACCTGCATCTCGTTGGGAGAAATGTGTTCGTCGCCAGAGTGACTATGTTGATACATAAATATTAAGACACGAAGAATAAATATGTAGAATGTTAATAACGTTTGTTTTACTTAAACATATTTTAATTTTTTCACATAAAATTTTGGAGGGATTATTTTTTAGCATGCGTCCATATTCTACTAACTTATTGTGATATCTTGAATGGGAATTATTCGGAATATTTAATCGTAATGACAAGAAAAGTTCAAGCGAATTTAGCTGGATCAGTCATTCCCACATCCAAACATTACTTTTATGATAACAGACTTGTAAAATAGTGCCTACGACGTCGTGAAGTTTTACTACGCTAATGATAAGCTGATTGTATTTTGGTAGATGGAATCCTGCATGATCGGATCCGGACATGCGGTCTAGCGGGAGACACTGTACACACCCGATTTCAGATATGTAATGTGTGCAACCGTCTAAAACGAGTGAAAAACTGAATAATACCTTAATGAGTGTTATTCCCATTCCTGTGACTCTGATCATGGGTAATGCTTTGCTAGAGTTAGTGTTTATTTGTACGGAGAACAAGCTACACCATTAAAGAACAGGAGGAAAACTGACAAATACTTTCAGTAAAGCCTTCCTATCAAATCAAATTTATGTTTGATGTTAGCATGTTTATATCTTGAAAAAGCTGTTTTTGCTTATTCCAGCCCAATTTTACATCCATTTTACTTCTGCCACCTAGCTATCTACACAGCAAAACTCCCTCTGCAACAACTGATTAAATTCGACTACAGTTTACTGACCTTCTGTCTATATCTGTACGGCAAAATAACGACAAATGTCATCTGCACATACTGTTTATTGCAAGG